>NW_028274822.1:37298055-37613611 GCF_037043125.1 Eumetopias jubatus
AGTCTTGCCAGACCTCCATTTTTCTACCCGTAAAGGGAAACAACACTGATGGGACCTGTCTTCCGGAGTTCTTGTGGGGAGTTCTTGTTCTTCTCCCCGGAAGTAGTAATCCTGGGGTCAGGGCCACCATCTACCACCTGTGCGGGCATGGAGTGAGATGGTATGGGAGGCAGAATCATGGCCCTCGAAGATGTCCATGTGCTAAGCCTCAGAGCCTAGGAGTACGTGAGGTTTCCTGGTCAGTGGGAATTAAGCTGGTTGCAGTTGGAATCCACTGACATTCACTTAAGGAGCATATCCCATATGATCCAGGTGGGCCCACTGCAATCACAGGGTCCTTAAGTAAAAGGGAAGCAGAAGAGGAGGTCGGAGTCACAGACTCTGAGAAGCTGACCGGCTATGGCTTGGAAGACAGAAGAGGGCCATGAGCCCAGGAATGTGGGCAGCCTCTAGAAGCTGGAAAAGCGCAGGGAGGATTCTCCCCTAGATGCTACAGAAAGGAACATGGCCCTTCCGGCACATTGACTGTAGCCCCTGTCCGACTCCTAGCCCATAGAACCGCAGGATGAGACTTTGGTGTTGTTTGAAACCACCAAGTTTTTGGTAATCTGTTATAGTGGCCACAGAAAACCAGTACAGAGGTAAAGGTGAAGGCCCTTGGTAAACCACGCGCAGAAGTGTGCTGTCCTTCCTAGACGGAGACTCCCCATTTCGTGTGCACATGTCCCACCTTCAGGAATGGCAAAAGGTTTAAAAATATTCAACGAAAATGGGGATTTCAGTTCCCTACAAGACAGAATAAACACACGACTCTCTGTTTGGCCTGCTAAGTAGCACTAAGAACTTTGGGCATTATAGAGAACACAAAAATCAGAAAGCACTAAAAGGTGGAGAGAAGGTGGCCGACCAGCTAGAGACTCGGGACCTGGGGCGAGGGGGGTGATGTTGAATTCTGTCTTTTGTTTTTGTTACTGTTGTGCTTTATATACGTAGAACGAGTGCTAGAGAAGCATAAAAGCTGGAGACACCGGTGCGTGCAGACAAGATAAGAAAAGCCTGCCCCCTCGAGCTGAAGGACCAGGAAAGAGGCTACTAAGCAATAGAAACAACTGCTCTACTCCAGCCAGGAAAACTGTCTCCAACCGACCCCGCCTCCAAATGGAGAGTCTAGGCTTTTTTTTTTTTAAGGTTTATTTATTTATTTGAGAGAGTGAGAGCAGGGAGGGGGTGCACAGAGGGAGAGAATCTCAAACAAACTCCCGGCTGAGCGCGGAGCCCCACGCAGGGATCGATCCCACAGCCCTGAGATCATGACCTGAGCTGCAACCAATAGCAGGAAACTCAACCAACGAGCCACTGAGGCGCCCCCGGAGAGCCTAGACTTCTTTCGTTGCCCCACCGCAGCAAGGGGTCCCAAGCCCCCCGCCAGGGTGGTGGTAAAGAAACCCAAGGGAGGAGCCTGAACAACCCCCAACCCCTCCCGATACCGCGCCCGCGAAGACGGGGTGAGGAAACGTCTATACTTACCTTGCTGCAGCAGGGGGCGCTCGCTCCTCTCCCCACCTCTCGCACACGGGCAGAGGACGTGTGTAAAGCGGAAAATTTAATTAAGATCCAGAGTCTCGTAACCCAAAATGTCTGAGGAAAATCACTATACCTTGAATGAGAAAAGATAATTAACAGAGAGCAACGCTTCCACGACACAGACTTTGGGATGATCTGACAAGAATGTTAGAGCAGCTGTTATTTAAAAAAAAAGTTTCGATGAGCAGTGATGAACAAGCTTGAAACAAAAGACAAAAATTCTCAGCAAATAATTAGAAAGTTCCACCAAAGAAATTGAAGATTTAAAGAAGACTCAAATGGGAACTTTAAAGTATCACCATAGCTGCAATGGAAAACTCACTTGATGGACTCAACAGTAGAAAGGAAGGACTGGGGGGTGGGGGGCGGTAGTCGGTGAGCTTGGAAATTTCAGAATGGAAAGGCGCCTTTGGGTAGTCGTGGCCTTGGACCTTGGCACACATCAGATTGGGGCCCCAGGATTCCGCAACAGAAGCTGGAGTTGCAGCCCTGGGGTCATAAGCCCCCCTCCGGGGCAGGCTTTGCATCTGCTACTGCCCACGGTTCGCACCCCTGTCCTGGACCCCGGCATCCTACCCCTGCAGAGTCTTTGGGCCCATGTTGCGGGTACTGCTGGGCCCTTGAGGCCAGGTGCTGCTGACTCGAGGTGGGGGACGCGGGGGGAGGGGGGCATGAGGCATTGACAATAATTGGAGTTTGGTTGATAAGTGGCTTAAGCCAGACGCTTTAAAGAGTTTGAGATGGGGAAGCCTCTGGCACCTGGGGACACCCAGGTGTTTCTCATCCCAGGACTCACCTGCCACCCCGGTGGATCTCCTGAGATCCTAGATTGGGCTTCCTTCAAAGGAGGGGTCATGGCAACAGCACCTTAGGCTTAATTCTATCATTCTTTGAGTTTCCCGGTAAGGCTCAGTGCATTCCAGCCCATTCTCTGTCTGCCCCCCCCAACCTGGACCTGCATTTACCCCCGAACACATCCTAAACCTCATGATGCACCCTGTTTGCCCTCCTGGGGTGCCCCACACTCCACCCCCACTTCTCCCCACCAGGCCCCAACCCTGGCACTCAGCTGTCCCTCCTGGGGTTCAAAAGAGGAGAACATTTTCTGATAGTGGAGCTGGGGTGAAGCAGCCAGCACTCCATCACAGGGTCAAAAGAGAGCAACATGCTAAGGCTGTTCTTCAGATGGAAGGCTGGAGGAACAGGCAGGATGGTCTCCGGGGACGAATTTCAGACACCTTGCAGCTATCAGGAGGACCAACTGGCCTGAGGATGTGCGTGAGTACCTGAGTGGTGTGGTAAGTGTGTTTCTTTTTTTCTAAAACCTGTGTGAAGTGCATGAAAGTGACTAAGCCCTAGCTCTTTCTGGATAGGCGTGCTAAGGATTGGCAGCCCAAGGTGCCCAAGGACCAGCTGCAGCCTGTGTATTCATTAGCATGGCTTGGGTTCCGGGAGTAAGGGCTGTTTTTTCCCTTGGGACCAGTTTGTGCTGTGAAGGAAGAGGAGATTGGCTATGGTCAGGTGGTGGAAGGTGGCCAAGGCTGACCGCACTGAATATTATCAAGCAGACTCCCATTTAGTTCCTCTGCTGGCCAGACCCACCTTATTTTCTGATTTGAGAATGTAACTGTGTGTTTTGGGGTGCTGCAGCCTTTGACCTTGCCAGATGTAAGCCTGGAGCCCCTGGAGCCCCTGGGACTTGTGCCGGTTTCCTGGGACTTTGGCCTCCAGGGCTCCGGGCATCCTGGAAGGCGAGAGATTCCCAGGACTCGCAGGCGAGTTTCTCTCCCCGAGTGGGCTTCGGATGTTCCCGCCCTTGCCCTTCTGTTGGGGCAGAACCTGTCCCTCAGTCCTGCTGGGTCCGTGGAACAGCTGTGGTCACAGTAGGACTCTGTTGGATCAGGAGCAGTTTTGAAGGTTTGTGTTTGCTTGATGGGTGGCCTGAGCCATAATCCACACTGAAGAGTTTGGGTAGAGGCTCCTAAATGGCTGGCTGGCCAGCTGCCCATTGGTTCTGTTCTGTACTTAGCTTCTTGCTTTGAGATGCCAGACTGAGAGGTCATCTCATCAATGTGTTTGTGGCAAAATTGCTTTGCTGTGGTCTCTCAAGATTGAGCAGATGTGGGAGAATGGGGGAAGGTGAGGGCAGGAGGGTATTGGAACCTGTTGAGAGGTGACAAAAGCGGCCTGAATGGGCAAGTAGGTGTCTTAGGCTGACATTCATTATTTGAGGGTGATGGAGAGGGTCCTGAGGTTTATAGGCAAATAACAATTACTATTATAAATATCTATACATATAAATATATAATCCTAGATATAAAACCTAGACTGTCATAAAGTATATACATCTGTATAAAAAAGTAAACAATGTAAGCAATAAAAAAGTAGAAAATTACATAACCTAAACAATAGAGAAAAAACAGTTAAAAAAAAAAAACCAGAGCCACAGGGAGCTGTGAGATTTACTATTTGTATTACTGGAGTCTCAGAAAGAAATGAGAAAACAGTGTGCGGCTGAGAAGGTGTTCATAGAAATAATACCTGAAAATGTCCCTAATTTGACAAAAGATAAAAGCTAGCCTATTCAAGAAGGTGAACAAATCCCCAACAAGATAGCCCAACAAAGCCACACTGAGATATATAAAAATTCTGTAAAGGAAAGAAAAAAATTCTTTAGCAATGAGAAAAATGACACCTTATCTATAAAA
Source organism: Eumetopias jubatus (assembly GCF_037043125.1). Lineage (NCBI taxonomy): Eukaryota > Metazoa > Chordata > Mammalia > Carnivora > Otariidae > Eumetopias > Eumetopias jubatus. The sequence goes on from NW_028274822.1 coordinate 37,302,348, forward strand.
GAAAAATAATCCAAATGACAGAAAGCATAGAAGCCAGAGGAAATAGCACAATTTTCAAGCACTGAAAGAAAAGATCTGTCAACCCACAGTTTTATATTCTATGAAAATGTCCTTTAGGAATGAATGGTAAATCAAGATCTTCTCAAATGAAGAAAAACTAAGAAAATTAGTTGCCAGTAGAACTACTTTAAAAGAATGGCTAAAGGAAATTCTTAACACAGAAAGGAAATGAGAAAAGAAGGCAACTTACCCCCTAACATACCCTATACAAACATTAACTCAAGAAAGATCAAAGACCTAAATTTAAGAGCTAAAATGATAAAACTCTTAGAAGGGGGAGCCTCGGTGGCTCATTCGGTTGCGTGTCCAACTCTTGATTTCTGGCTTGGGTTGTGACCTCTCGGTTGTGGGATTGAGCCCCATGTCCAGCTCCACATTGAGCACGAAGCCTGCTTGGGATTCTTGCACTCCCTCTGTCCCTCCCCCACCCCTTCTTTCTCTCTCTAAAAAAAAAATAAAAAATAAGTAAAATTCTTAGAAGAAAATATAGGAGCACATCTTTGTCACCTTGGATTTGGCAGTGCTTCCTTAAATAGGACACCCTAAGCATAAGAACCAGAGAAAAATAGTTTGGATTTCATAAAAATTTTAAATTTTTGTCCTTCAATAAATACCATCAAGAAAATGAAAAGATCTGGGGTACCTGGGTGGCTCAGCCAGTTAAGTAACCAACTCTTGGTTTCCACTCAGGTAGTGATCTAGCCCTGCATCGGGCTCCCGCTGGGTGTGGGGTCTGCCTGAGGCTCACTCTGCCCCTTCCCTGCCTCTCTAAAATAATAAATCTTTTTTTTTTTTTAAGTGAAAAGACAGCCCACGTAATGGAAAAAATTTTTCAAATCACATATCTGACAGGGGTTTTGTATTTATAATATATAAAGAATTCTAGCAATTAAGTCATTAAAAAAAACGTTTAAAATGGGCGAAGTATCTGAATAGACATTTTTCCACAGAAGATAAACCAATGGCCAATAATCAGATATAAAGAGTGTCCACACCGTTAGTCACCAGAAAAATGTGAAGCAAAGCCACAGTGAGATACACTCCTCACTCAGTAGGATGGCTACCATGAAAAGGGCAGTAACAGGTGCTGGTGAGGATGTGGGGAAATGGGAGCCCTCAGACGTTGCTGGGGGGAATGGAGAATGGTGCAGCAGCTTTGGAAAACCATATGGCACTTTCTCAAAGTTTGAAACCTAGAGTTACCACTTGACCCAGCAGTTTCACTCTCAGGTAGGTACCCAAGAAAAATGAACGCGTATGTCTCACAGAAATTTGTACATAAACATCCATGGCAGCATTACTCATAATAGCCAAAAAGTGGAAACAACCCGGGTGTCCATCAACTGATGAATAGATAAATCAGATATGGTGTATCCACAAAATGGGTTATTATTATTATTTGGTAATACAAAGGGATGAGGTACTGATCCATGCTACAACAGGGATGAACCTAGAAAATGTTATGCTAAGTGAAAGAAGCCAGTCAGAAAACATTACTGTTTCAAGATTCCATTTATATGAAATCTCCAGAATAGGCAATTCTGCACAGAAAGTAGATTAGTGGTTGCCTACGACTTGGAGGGTGATAGCTAAAGTGTATGAGGTTTCTTTGGGGGGAGATGAAAATGTTATAAAAATGATTATTGGGATGGTTGCACAACTCTGTAAATATACTAAAAGCTATTGAATTGTACACTTGAAATCAGTGAATTGTATGTAGGTGAGCTAGATCTCAATAAAGCATATTAACAAAAAAATGCAAGAATCTTAGAACACCAGTAAGGAAAACAGAAAAACAAAGAGTAAAAATATGAGTAAATATAATTTTCTTTTTTCTCTTGACTTTTCTAAATTACGTTTGGTTGAAACAAAATTATTGCATTTTCTGCTGTGGTTCTCAATGTATGTAGTGAAAATAGTTAAGGTAATTTAAATGGGGGAAGGGTTAAAGAAATGAAAGAGAGGTAAGGTTTTTGTTTTGTTTTGTTTTGAAAATACATCTCCCTTGGATTTCTCAGTGTTCCTTTTAAAGCCTCAGACTCCAGAGACCCAGAAATTAATATTCAATAGAGAATTTTTTCACTTCCCCCAAGAGACATGTTACTTTGCACCTATTAGGATTAGATCTGCAATCCTTTGTTTCCCTGAAGGCAGAGCTAACTACTTCCATCCAGCAGCTTTGTCTTATCTCTCCAAGAGCCAAAAAAAAAAAAAAAAAAAAAATTCTAGGATGGACACCTAGGTTAGAGCATTATCTTCCTAAGTAATGGCTTTCAAAATTTCAAAAGGGATGAAAACCAGACACACAGACATTTGTACATTTTAAAAAGTTGACATGTTGAACTTATTTGGGCCCTGGAGATACTTATTTATTCCAAAGGGTTAGAGTAAGAGGCTTCCAAGGAGACTCTCTCGAAGGGGAGGGAGGGAGGGCTCTTTTTCTTGTACGTAAGTGGCCAGATTTTGATGTTCCTCCCTTACAGTACAGACTGTGTCTTTGCATTTGACCCTGCTGTCATCATTTCAGGGACACAGAAGCCCATGCTTGTCATTTTCTGCACGGTAAATACAGTAGGCCCCTGAACAACATAGGTTTGAACTGCGTGGGTCCACTTCTAGGTGGATTTCTTTCTTCCTTTTCCTTTCTCCTTTTCCTTTCCTTTGACAGTAAAAGCCACATGGCATTTATTTACAATTGCCCTGCCAGTCTCCACAGGACCGAATCTAAGGTGACTGGCACAGAGGTCTCGCCTGCTGCCCTCTGAGTATCTGGGGAGGCCCACTGAGACCATCCACAGTCCCCAGGACTGGCGGGCAGAAGGCAGGACTGAAGTATAGGAACACACCCAGAGGGCAAGGACAGCTGGTGGCCCCAGTGTCCAGGCCCCCCAGTCCTCTGCTCTGGCCCTGGGACTGTGCAGGGGCAGCTGAGGGCCTGAGAGCCTCCGGGCCAGGCAGGGATTCCCTGTGGTGGGACACCCCGTGGTCACTTCCTGGAGGCTGGCAGGCTCCCATGTGGCCACAGCCGCTGATGACTGTGGGCTGGTGGCACCCCACCAGGCAGATGGGGCAGCTGTGCTGCACTTCAGGCTGCTCTTGCTGCCCACAGGCCTCCCAGGCAGCTAGTGCTGAGCAGCTGCGGCCACCAGGCTGCTGAACATCACCACCTGTGGGCCAGGCCCGCTGCCCCTGTCCCTGCCACCTAAATGCCATTTCTTTCTATAAATAGACATACAGTGCTATAAATCTACTTTCTCTTCCATATGATTTTCTTTTCTCAAAAAGATTTAAGAGAGAGTGAGAGAGAGCAGGAGTGGGGGAGGATCAGAGAGAGAGGAAGAAGCCGACTCCCTGCTGAGCAGGGAGCCCGATGTGGGGCTCGATCCCGGGACCCTGGGGTCATGACCTGGGCCGAAGGCAGACCCCCTAACCGACTGAGCCCCCTAGGTGTCCCTCCCATATGATTTTCTTAATAACCTTCTCTTCTGTCTAGTATACTTTATTGTAAGAATGCATGTAACGTACAAAATATGTGTTAATTGACTCTTTATGTTGTCAGTAAAGCTTCTGGTTTATTGGTAAGGTTTCCAGTCAGCAGTCGGCTATTAGTAATTCAGCTTTGAGGGAGTCAAAAGTTTTATGTGGATTTTTCAACTGCAGTGGGGGTTGGTGCCCCTAACCCTTGCATTGTTCAAAGGTCAACTGTAATATGAAATCTGTTTCTGATCTAAAAATCTCATGTGTACATTCAGGACATTCATGGAAGTCTAAAATCTACAAGAAAGACTTGGTTTCCAGTTCCACATGTAAGGAGCTTGGAAGCTGCGACTTTATTCTAACCAGTAAAAAGCTGAACAGACAAGACAAAACAAAACAAAACAAAACAAAAACCTACAATTCTTCTTGAATCCATAAGAGAGGGGAGGACACAGGGAAACTACTGCCCCAAGATTGGAGAGTCAGGCAGATAGATACGGGGAGTCGCAGCTCAACAGATGAGCAGAGATTCATGATTAGAATCTACTATGGAAAGGAAACCAGCGCCAGGGTAAGAAAAGCTGTAATTGCTAGAGACTCCGTGTGGGCAAGTCTGAGAGAAAAACTTGAGGGGGACCCTGCTCTCTGGGGGCCCCCACAATATGGTAAGATTTACCTCCAGGAGCTCAACCAGATTCTCACAGTTAAATATCAGGGGAAAAACACCACAGGGCATCTGGCAAAAGGTGGGGAAAAGGAACCATTTTGAAATATGCCAGAGCTCTCTGTTCTTCTTAACAAGACTTACCCTTGATGTAAATTAGCAAGTTACTTTATGGATATCAACAAACTGACTCTAGAGTTTATATGGAGACCAAGAATAGTCAACACAGCATTGAAGAAAACAAGGTTGGAGGACTGATGGCATCCGACTTGAAGTCTTGCTATAAAACTACAGAAATAAAGACAGTGTGGTATTGGTGAAAAGACAAAGGAGCAAAGACAATACAATGGAGCAGAGACAGTCTCTTTAACAAATGGTGCTGGAACAACTGGATATCCACATACAAAAAATGAACCTAGACACAGACTTTACACCCCTCACAAAAATTAACTCAAAAAGGATGATAGGCCTAAGTATAAAATGCAAAGCTATATATCCTAGACAACTACACAGGAGAAAACCTAGATGACCTTGGGTATAGTGATGCCTTTTTAGATAGAACAAAGGCTTAATCCATGAAAGAAGTAACTGATATGCTGGACTTCATTAAAGTTAAAACAACTTCTGCTTTGTGAAAGACTGTATTGAGAGAATGAGAAGACACAGACTGGGAGAAAATGTTTGCAAAAGACACATCTGATAAAGGACTGTTTACCCAAAATATACAAAGAACTCTTTAAACTCAACAATAAGAAAACAACCAATGAAGAAATAGACCAAAGATTTTGACATCTCACCAAAGAAGATGAACAGAGAGCAAGTAAGCATAAGAAAAGATGTTCCACATCGTATGTCACCATGGAAATGCAAATTAAGACAAGATACCACTACATACCTATTAAAATGGCCAAAATCTAGAACACCAACAACACCAAAAGCTGACAAGAATGTGGAGCAACAAGGGCTCTCATACATTGCTGGTGGGAATGCAATATGGTGTAGTTACTTTAGAAGACATTTGGCAGTTTCTTACAAAATTAAACCTCCTCTTACCACAGCATTCAGCAATTGTACTCCGTGGTATTTACACAAAAGAGTAGAAAACTTATGTCCACACAAAAATCCACACGTGGATGTTTATAGCAGCTTTATTCATAATTGCCTAGACTTAGAAGAAACTAAACAATTGAGATGTCTTTATGAATGGATACATAAACTATGGTACACACAGACAATGGAATATTATTTAGCACTAAAAAGAAATGTACTATCAAGCTATGAAAAGACATGGAGTAACCCTAAATGTATATTACTAAGTGGAAAAAAAAAAGCCAATTTGGAAGGAGTACATACTGTATGATTTCAACTATATGATATTCTGGAAACAGTAAAAAGATCAGTAGTTGCCGGGAGTTGGAGAAGGGGATAAATAGAGCTTGGGGGATTTTTAGGGCAATGAAAATACTCTGTATGATATTATAATGATGGATACATGTCATTATACATATCTCAAGCCCATAGAATTTACAACACAAAGAGTGAACCCTAAGGTAAACTATGGACATTGAGTGACTATGACGTGTCAGCGTAGTTTCATCCTTGGTAACCAATGTACCACTTTGGTGAGTGTTGTTAATGGGGAGGCTATGCATGTGTGGATGTAGAAAGTATATGGGAATCTCTGTCCTTTATATATTTTGCTGTGAACCTAAAATTGCTCTAAAGACTTGTCTTAAAATAATATCTACAGGAAAGTAAGAAAGTGAGAATTAAGAAACTAAAAGCAAAACAAACATTTAAAGAAATGGGAGACTTAATCCTTACATCAGTAATCACATTAAATGTATGTGGTCTCAATATTCCAATTAAAAGACAGAGATTAGCAAGTTGAATTTTAAAATGTCCCAACTGTACAATGTCTATAAGAAACTCCCAATATTGCAAATGGTAGGTTGAAAATTAAAAGATGGGGAAAGATATACAAACATTAATCAAAACAAAGCAGGTGTGGTTATATTGTCAGACAAAGTAGGCCTTGGGTCAAAGAAAATGATCAGGGTTGGAAAGGAACATTATTGATAGAAGGGTCAATCCCTTAAGAAGACATAGCAGTCATACATGTGTGTGCATGCTCCAGACAACAGCACTGTAAAATATGATAAAAAGACTGTTAGAACTAAAAGGAGAAATAGATCCACAAAAATATATTTCAACACTTCAACATCCCTCTCTCAAAATTTGATAGAACAATTAGAAAATTAACAAGGATATAGAAGAATTCATCAACTAACAGAACCTAATTGATATTTATAAAACATTCCACTCAACAACAGCAGATTACAAATATTTTTTCAAGTGCCCATGGAACATTTACCAAGACAGGGCACCTGTGCCATAAAAGTAAATCTCAACAAATTTTTAAAAATTGAAATCCTACAGATTGTGTTCTTTAACCATAATAAATTCAAACCAGAAATAAATAACAAAAAGAAAAAAGAAAGAAAATCTCCAAACACTTGGAAACTGAACAACACACTTCTAAATAATACACAGGTCAAAGAAGAAGTGTCAAGGACAATTTAAAAGGAACATGAATGACAAGGGAATGAACTGACAGTGAAAATACAACATATCAAAATGCAAGACAGCTGAGGTGGTTCATAGAGGGGAAATGTATAGCACTAATTGCTTTCATAAGAAAGGAACAATGTTTTAAAATCAAGAGCATAAGCTCCCATCTTGAGAAACTGGACCAAAATAAGCACAAAGCAAGCAGAACAAATAATTGGGCAGAAATAATAAAAAATGAGGGCAGAAATCAAAGGAATTGAAAGCAGGAAAATAATAGAAAAGAATCAACGAAACCAAAACAAATTCTTTGAAAAGATCAGTAATATTGACAGACTTCTAGCAAGACTGACAAATTTTAAAAATGGAGAAGAGAAATTATCAGTATCAGGAGTGAAACAAGGGATATTACTACAGACCCTGCAAACATCAAAAGGACAACAAAGGAGTATTACACACAACTCTATACACAACAATTCAGCAACCTAAATGAAGTGAACCAAGTTTTCAAAAAGTACAAATTACTAAATTCACCTAATATAAAATAATTTAAGTAACTTTGTAACTTTAGAGATACTGAAGCTACAGTTTAAAAACCTATAAAGTTCCAGGTCCAAGTGGCTTAACTGGAAAATTCTACCAAGCATCTATAGAATTCTACTCTAATTCTAGTAATCTCTCCCAGGAAACACTTCCCAGTCCTTTATATGAAATCAGCATTAACCTATCAGATGGCACAGTGATAGCACAAAAAAGACATCTACAGACCAATAGCCCTCGTCAACATAGATGTAAAAATTCTTAACAAAACATTAGGAAGCAGAATTTATCAATCTATAAAAGAATTATACACCAATACTAAATGGGTTTATTCCAGGGATGCAGTGGTAGTTCATTATTTGAAAATAAATCAATGTAAACCGCCATTGTATTAGTTCCTTATTGTTGCTGTTACAAATGAACACAAACTAGTGGCTTAAAAACACACATTTATTATCGGACAGTTCTGGAGATCAGAAGTCCAAGATGGGTTTCATTGGCCTAAGATCAAGGTAATCAAAAATAGGACTATGTTCCTTTCTGGAGAATTTAGGAGATAATCTATGTTTTCACACTTTCTAATGTCGAGGGGCTGCTTTCATTCCTTGGCTCGTGGCCCCCTCCAGTCTTCAAAGCCAGCCGTGGCCAGTTGAGTCTCCATTACATCACACAGCACTCTGACACTGGCTCTTCCTCCCTCTTTTACATTTAGGGACACTTGTGATTGCACTGGGACCACCCAGATAATCCAGAATCATTTCCCCATCTCAAGGTCAGATGATGAGCAGCAACCTTACTTCCATCTGCAAGGTTGATTCTCCTTTGTCACGTAACCTAACATAATCACAAGTTCCAAGCATTAGGACATGGCCATCTTTGGGCGCCATTACTCTTCCTACAACAGTGAGCCCTCTGGTTGCCTGCTTCTTGGCCCTGTCCCGGGCCCTTTCCCTTCCCGTCGTTATTCCTTGGGCACATTGCTCTGCTCATCTTCCAGTTTGCTAACCTTGTCCCTATCCCAGAGCCTTGCCCTCTCTACTCCCCAATTGCCCCACAGTTTGCTCTTTGGTACCTTCCAGGCTGTGGTCAAATAGCCCTTCCTCAGGTAGGCTGACCTGATAAACAATGGCTCCCGCCCTTCTGTGGCTTCTCTGGCCGCTTGAGCTTTCTTTCTTTTGTTTCACTTGCTTTTTTCTGTGTCTCCACCCTCCCTCCTCATGTCAGCTCCATGAGGACAGTTAGTTCAGCATTCTGAGCCCCTGAATGGAGTGGGATGTGGAGGAGGCTCTTAGTATATATTTGGTGAATTCATGAACAAATAAATGGCAATCATCTGCAAATAATGAGGACAAATTGTTGTTCTTGATGGTATTTTTTGCCTCCTTTCTGTTTCATGTCCTAATGTATTACCCAGAACTTCCGGAACACTGGTAAGTGGTAATGGTGATACCAGGCATCCTTGTTTTGTTTGATTTAAATAACAAAGTCGCTAGGGTTTTCCCACGAAATATAATTTTGGCTTTGGGTTTAAAATAACATGTTAAAGTACAAGAGGACTTAAAAAGCAACATGTTCAACACCTGCTTTTGCAACAGGCTCTTACTAGTAGTGTTTTATCAGACATTTACTGATACAATATGCCCATAGATATTTTGTTGTTTTAAGACAATTCCAACTTGAAGTGAATTGTCCTTTCAATCTAATGTTGAATTCTCCCTGTTAATAGTGCGTCTAGGAGTGTTGAGTCTGCAATCATGAGAAAGGTTGGCTGAGACTTTTCTCTCTTTCAGTTCTCTGTTTCAAGTTCTCTTTTTATCCCTGAAGCTGCCTGTAGACCAGCCTTCCCTGGCAGGCTGCACACTCAGGTGTGCAGAATGGAGGGGTGGGGGGGTGGTGGTGGCTGCGATGCTGAGCTGAGTAAGAATGGAAGTGCTGAAGAGTAAATAGTCTCCTCGGGGTTTTTTGCTTTTTGTGGGTTTTTTTTTTTTTTTGGTCACTTTTTGCATTTTTAAATGTTTCTTGGCTAGAGTTGAATCGAGCCATGCATTGGCTTGGAGGACCAGATTGACCGTTTTCTGAACCAAATCATCTTCTGGCTGTCCGGCCATGGGGTGGGGGTGGTCCTTGGTTCCTTCTGGCACGTGGCCCCTGCCCCAGCAGCAGCAAATGATAACGGAGGAAGGAAAGGTCCCTGGTTAATGCCCTCAAGGTGTTGTAACTCCCCAATGAAGAAGGCATTTTAGAGATGACCGAAGCCCAGACAGGTTACTTGCTAAAGATCCCCCAACTGATACACGGCCCACTTGGGGTTTGAACCTGTGACTGACTTGAAGCCTGTGCTCTTCCCACCGTGCCCCCACCCCCTTTCACAGCCGGCACCCTCGCTTTGGCCATTCAGATGCCACAATTAGGAACCGAGACCATGTACCCTCCCCTCTCTCATCCTCCCATAGGACATGCAGTGCAGTGTCGCCTGCGGTCCTGAAACGTGGCAAAGGCCCAGAGCTGAGGACAAGAAAGCAAAGATTCTTCCCAGCATAGGGGGCAGGAGCTGAAGTAGGGCAGCCCCTCAACACAGGCTACAGGGAGGCACCAGTTTCTGCCGCAGCCCGTCTGCCTTCAGACCTGTACCGTGCTCCCCAGAGGGTCCTGCCCAGTGGCTGGAGGGAGATCACCGAGGAAGTTGCAGTCTTCCTAGCAGCCAGAATAGGGGGGACATCACTGTTCCCACAGTGTCACAGATCGAGCACACGCCAGATTTTCCAGGTAGAGTCTGGAGGGAGGAATGAGTGCAGACCCTGATGACAAAGGTGAGGGATGACATGATGAGCAGGCCCTGGAGGGGCACCCCCTTTACCCTAAAGGATTAGTCTAAACAGCTCCGTGCATTCTCATCCCCCACATCAGTGACTGCTGGGTAGGGGACGCTGTCCCAAGCCAGGCGATGAGCTGTGAGAGGTGTGCTGGAGAAATGAGGTTCTATGAAAGGCTTTCTTGCCCCTAAGGAGAGATGACCTTCTCCCTCTGAATGTGGTCTGCAGGCATGGTGCCTAAAATTGATGCAGCCGTCTTGGCCCTGGCTGGGGGATAAGGCTTCTGAGGAGAGGAGGGGGTGGGAGTGGGTGTCACTTCAGACAATTGAAGTGGAGCTTCCCTCTGAACCTCTGTTATGTGATAATAAGTGTCCTCGTTTTTTATGTCTTTGAAAGTTGGGTTGACATTACTTGGAGCTGGAAGCTTGGAATCTCCCATTTAATAAGCCTGCTTTATCTCTATTTTCCAGGTTTTATTTACTTTCTTTTGTTGTGCTTTGTTTTTTTGTTTTTTGGGGTTTTTTTTAGAGAGAGAGAAAGATTGCTAGCATGTGCACACATGCAGAAAACCTATCTCTCTCTTTTTTTTTTAAGATTTTATTCATTTATTTGAGAGACAGAGAGAGAGGGAGAGAGCATGAGCTGGGGGAGGGGCAAAGGAAGAAGCAGACTCCTGGCTGAGCAGGGAGCCCAATCCCAACTCTGGGATCATGACCTGAGCCGAAGGCAGACGCTTACCCAACTGAGCCACCCAGGCGCCCCTGAAGGATATCTTGGTGGTTCCAAGTTTAGGCAGTTATGAAAAGGCTGCTATAAACATCCCTGTGCATGTTTTGTGTGGACATGTTTTCAGCTCCTTTGGCCCAATACCAAGGAGTGTGAACAGTGGATCATATGGTAAGAGTATATTTAGTTTTGGAAAAAAAAAAAAATCACCAAACTGTCCCAAGTGGCTGTACCATTTTGTATTCCTACCAGCAATGCATGAGAGTTCCTGTTGCTCCACATCCTCTCCAGCATCTGGTGATTTCTTTTTTTTTTTTTTTTTTTCTTGTAAAAACCGTAACATAAAATTTACCATCTTAACTATTTTAACTACACAGTATGGTCATGTTAAATATATTTCCACTGCTGTGAAATGACCCCATTAAACAGTGACTCCCCCCCCCCAGCCCCTGGTAACCACCATTCTACTTTCTATTTCAGTGAGTTTGACTACTTTAGATACCTAATGTAAGTGGACACATACAATATTTGTATTTTGTGACTGGCCTATTTCACTTAGCATAGTGTCCTCAAGATCCATTCATGTAACATGTAATAGGATTTCCTTCCTTTTTAAGGCTGAGTAATCCATTTTCTGTGTGTATATGCACACACACATATACCACATTTGTTTATCCATTCATACAGCAGCGGACATTTGGATTGTCCTATCTCTTGGCTATTGTGAATAATGCTGCAATGAACATGGGTGTGCAAATATCTCTTGGAGACCCTATTTTTCAATTCTTTTTTATTTCCCATAAACAATCCCATAAATGGGATTGTTGGATCATATGGTAGTTCCAGCTTTAATTTTTTTGATGAACCTCCATACTGTTTTCAAGGGTAGTTATATAATTTTACAATAGTGCACAAGTCCCAGCTTCTCCACATCCCCGAGAACACTTGCTATTTTCTATGTTGTTGTTTTTTTATATTGCCCATCCTAATGGGTGTGTAGTGATATCTAATTGTGGTTTTGATTTGCATTTTTCTGATGATTCATATACTTGTCCTTCTGTGTACTATCTTTGGAACAATATCTGTTCAAGTCTTGTGCCCATTTTTTAATCAGGTTAATTAATTTCTTGAGTTGTAGGATTTCCTTTGTATATTCTAGATATTAAGCCCTTGTTAGATCCATGATTTGCAAATATTCTCTCCCATTCCATAGGTTGGCTTTCACACTGTGGATTGTGGCCTTTGCTGCACAAGTTTCTAAGTTTGATGTAGTCCCATTTGTCTTTGTTTCCTTTGTTGTTTTTGGTGTCATATCAGAGAAATCATTGCTAAGTCCAAAGTCATGAAGCTTTTCCGTTGTTTTCCTCTAGAAATTTTATAGTTTTCTTTAAATTCCAGTATAGTTAACATACAGTGTAATATTTCAGGTGTACAATATAGTGGTTCAACACTTCCATATATCTCCCCGTGCTCATCGTGACAAGTGCCCTCCTTAATCCCCATCACCTATTTAACCCATCCCCGCACCCACTTCCCTTCCGGTAAACATCAGTTCTCTATAGCTAAGGGTCTATTTCTTGGTTTGTCTCTGTCTCTCTTTTTTTATTCCCTTTGCTTGTTTTAGTTTGTCTGTTTCTTAAATTCCACATATGAGTGAGATTATATGCTATTTGTCTTTCTCTGACTGACTTATTTCACTTAGCATTATACTCTCTAGCTCCATCTATGTCATTGCCAATGGCATTTGCAAAAGATTTCATTCTTTTTGATGGCTAATACTCCATTGCGTATATATACTACACTTTCTCTATCCTTTCACCAATCCATGGACACTTGGGCTCTTTCCGTAGTTTGGCTATTGTAAATAGTGCTGCTATAAACATGGGGGTACATGTATCTCTTTGAATTAGTATTTTTTGTCTGTTTGTTTGGGGGAGAGAGAGAGGTGGGGAGTAGGGGCAGAGGGAGAGGAAGAGGGAGAATCTTATCAGGCTCCACGCCAGAACAGAGCCCAACATGGGGCCCAATCTCACAACCCTGAGATCAAGACCTGAGCCAAAGTCAGACGCTTAACTGACTGAGCCACCCAGACACCCCATGTTCTTTTTGATGCTATTGTTATAAATGGAATTGGTTTCTTAATTTCTTTTTCAGATTGCTCATCATTAGTATATAAAAATACTGCTGTTTTTGTATGTTGATTTTATATCCAGCAACTTTGCTGAATTTATTAGTTCTAACATTTTGTGTGTGTGTGTATGTGTGGAATCTTTAGGAGTTTCTACATATAAAATCATGTCATTTGCAAACAGAAAACTTCTTCCTTTCTTATTTGGATATCTTCTATTTCTTTTTCTTGTCAAATTGTTCTGGCTAGGACTTCCAATATTGTGTTGAACCAAAGTGGCAAGAGCAGGCATCCTTGCCTTGTTCCTGATGTTAGAGGAAAAATTTTCAGTCTTTCACTATTTAGCATGGTGATAGCTGTGGGCTTTTCATATATGGTCTTTATTGTGTTGAAATAGTTTCTATTTTCAGCTAGTTAATTGTTTTAATCAGGAAAGTGTGTTGAATCTTGTCATATGATTTTCTGCATCAACTGAGATGATTGTGTGGGGTGTTTTACTTCACCTGTTAGTGTGGTGTATTATATTGATTTTCTTATGTGGGACCAACCTTGCATTTTAGAAATAAATCCCACTTGGTCATGGTATATAATCCTTTTAATTTACTACTGAATTACATTTGCTAGTATTTTGTTAAGGATTTCTGCATCAATATTTATCAGGGATATTGGTGTATAGTTTTCTTACAGTGTCTTCGTCTGGCTTTGGTATCAGGTTAATTCTGGTCTCACAGAAAGAGCTTAGAAGTGTACCTTCCTCTTAAATTTTTGGGGGATTTTCAGGAGGATTAGTGTTAAATCTTTAAGCATTTGGTAGAATTCTCTGAAGCCATTTGGTCCTAGGCTTTTCTTTGTTGGGAGGTTTTGATAACTGATTCACTCTTCTTACTCATTACTAGTTTGTTCAGATTTTCTATTACCTCATGATTCACTTTTGGCAGATTAATGTTTCTAGGAATTTATCCATTTCTTCTAGGTCGTTCAATTTGTTGGTGTACATTTTCTATAGTGTTTTCTATAATGCCTTTTATTTCTGTGGTATTAGTTGTAATCCCCCCCTCTTTCATTTATGATCTCAGTTATTTGAGTCTTCTCTTTTTAAATAATTAATCTAGGTAAGGATCTGTCATTTATGTTGCTCTTTTAAAAAATCTCTTAGTTTCATTGTTTTTTTTTTTTAAATTGTTTTTCTATTCTTTAGTTTACCTCTGCTCTATTATTATTTGCTTCCTTCTATTTTTGGGTTTACTTCTTCTTTTTCTATTTTCTTGAGGTATTGATTTTGGTTGTGATCTTTTGGATTTCTTATAGTGCTCATTTTACGGTGGTATACTCCCCTATCAGCACTACTTTCACTGCATCCCATGTTTTGGTATTTTGTGTTCTATTTTTCATTTCTCTTAAGATATTCTCTATTTTTTTTGTAAATTCTTTGATCCACTTGTTTAAGAGTGTATAGTTTAATTTCCACATAGGGATCTTCTAATTTTGTGCTGTTGATTTCTAGTTTCATTCCATTGTGATAGGAAAAGATACTTTGTATGATTTCAGTTGTCTTGACTTAAAGAGTTGTTTTGTGACCTAACATGTGGTCTGTGATGGAGAATGCACCATGTGCACTTGAGAAGAATGTACATTCTGCTCTTGTTGGGTGGAGTGTTCTGTGTACCCTTGGTAGGTCCGTTTGTTCTGTAGTGTTGTTAAATTCCTCCATTTGCTTATTGATCTTTTGTCTGGTTGTTCTATGCATTATTGGAAGTATGGAATTGAAGTCTTTAACCACTATTGTGTTGCTATTTATTTCTCCCTCCTATACTTTTTTAAAATTCCAGTATAATTAACGTAGAGTGTTATATTAGTTTCAGGTGTACAATGTCGTAATTCAACAATTACTCAGTGCTCATCATAAGTGTACTTTTAATCACATTCACCTATTTCACCCATTGCCCCACTCACCTCCCCTCTGGCAACCACCAGTTTGTTCTCTATATTTAACAGTCTGTTTTCTTGTTTGTCTTTTTTCTGGTTCATTTGTCTTCTTTCTTAAATTCCACATATGAGTGAAATTGTATGGTGTTTGTCTTTCTCTGACTTATTGCACTTAGCATTATATCCTCTAGTTCCATCCATGTCATTGCAAATGGCAAGATTTCATTTTTTTGTTGGCTGAGTAATATTCCACTGTATATATATATACCACATCTTCTTTATCCATTCATCTGTCAATGGACATCTGGGCTCTTTCCATAGTTTGGCTATTGTGGACATTGCTGCTATAAATATTGGGGCTCGTGTACCCCTTCAAAACACTATGTTTGTATCCTTTTTTTTTTTTAAAGATTTTATTTAGTTATTTGAGAGAGAATGAGAGTTCAAGTGTGGGGTGGGGAGGGGCAGAGGGAGAGGGACAAGCAGACTCCCCGCTGAGCAGGGAGCCTGATGTAGGGCTCAATTCCAGGACCCTGGGATCATGACCTGAGCTGAAGGCAGACACCCAATCAACTGAGCCATCGAGGTGCCCCATTTGTATCCTTTGATAAATACCTAGTAGTGCAATTGCTGGGTCATAAGATAGTTCTATTTTTAACTTTTTGAGAGGCCTCCATACTGTTTTCCAGAGTGGCTGCCCCAGTTTGCATTCCCACCAACAGTGTAAGAGGGTTCCCCTTTCTCTGCATCCTCACCAACATCTGTTGTTTCCTGACTTGTTAGTTTTAGCCATTCTGACTGGTGTGGTGTGGTATCTCGTTGTGGTTTTGCTTTGTAGTATATCTTGAAATCATTGATTGTGATACCTCCAGTTTTGTTCTTCTTTCTCAAGATTGCTTTGGCTTTTTGTGGTTCCATACAAATTTTAGGATTATATCTTCTAATTCTGTGAAAAATGCTTTTGATATTTTGATAGGGATTGCATTAAATCTGTAGACTGCTTTGGATAGTAAAGACATTTTAACAATATTTGTTCTTCCAATCCATGAGCATGGAATATCTTTCCATTTGTTTGTGTCATCTTCAATTTCTTTCATCAGTGTCTTACAGTTTTCAGAGTACAGTTCTTTCACCTCCTTGGTTAAGTTTATTCCTAGGTATTTTAATATTTTTGGTGCAGTTGTAAATGGGATTGTTTTCGTAATTTCTCTTTTTACTACTTTATTATTAGTGTATAGAAATGCAACAGATTTCTATATATTAATTTTATATCCTGTGTACTGAATTCATTTATCAGTTCTAGTAGTTTCTTGATGGAGTCTTCAAGGTTTTCTATATATAGTGTCATGTCATCTGCAAATAGTGAAATTTTCACCTCTTCTTTACCAATTTGGATGCCTTTTATTTCTCTTTGTTGTCTGATTGCTGAAGTTAGGATTTCCAGTACTATGTTGAATAAAAGTGGTGAAAGTGGACATCTTTGTCTTGTTCCTGATCTTCGGGGAAAAGCTCTCCATTTTCCACCATTGAGTATGATGTTAGCTGTGGACTTTTCATATATGGCCTTTATTATATTGAGGTATGTTCCCTCTAAACCTAATTTATTGAGAGTTATTTTCATGAATAGATATTGTACTTTGTTAAATGCTTTTTCTGCATCTACTGAAATGATCTTTTGGTTTTTATCCTCTCTCATTGATGTGCTGTATCACATTGATTTGCAAATATTAAACCACCCTTGTATCCGGGCATAAATGCCACTTGATCATGGTGAATGATTTTCTTTAATGTATTTTTGGATTCAGTTTGCTAACATTTTGTTGAGGATTTTTGCATCTGTGTTCATCAGAGATATTGGCTCGTAGTTTTCTTGTTTTGTAGTGTTGTTACCTGGTTTTGGTATCAGGGTAATGCTGGCCTCAGAGAATGAATTTGAAATCTTTCCTTCCTCTTCTATTTTTTTGGGATAGTTTGAAAAGAATGGGTATTAACTCTTCTTTAAATGTTTGGTAGAATTCACCTGTGAAGCCATCTAG
This sequence comes from Eumetopias jubatus, assembly GCF_037043125.1. Classification (NCBI taxonomy): domain Eukaryota; kingdom Metazoa; phylum Chordata; class Mammalia; order Carnivora; family Otariidae; genus Eumetopias; species Eumetopias jubatus. The sequence goes on from NW_028274822.1 coordinate 37,319,286, forward strand.
TCCTGGACTTCTATTTGGGGAGTTTTTTGATTACTGATTCAATTCCATTGCTGATAATCAGTCTGTTCAAATTCTCTATTTACTCCTGATTCAGTTTTGGGAGGTTATATGTTTCTAGGAATTTACCCATTTGTTTCTACATTATACAATTCACTGGCATATAATTTTTCATAATATTATAATCATTGTATTTCTGTGGCATTGGTTATTTCAACCTCTTTCATTTCTAATTTTATGTGAGTCCTCTCTCTTTCTCTCTCTCTCTCTCTTTTGGTGCGGGGGATGAGTCTGGCTAATGGTTTATCAATTTTGTTGATCTTTTCCAAGAAAGCAGCTCCTGGTGTCATGGACCTGTTTCGTTGGGTTTTTTACATTTCTATTTCATTTATTTCTGCTCTAATCTTTATTATTTCCTCACTGATGTGATGTCTCCTCACTTTGTTTGACTCTCTTTGTTGATTTTTATGCGTTAAGTGGAATAGCCACCTCTCCTGATTTTGGAGGATTGGCCTTGTGCAGGAAATGAAACTTATCATTCATCCATATTTGCTCTTGGTTGTCTGTCAAACCTTTGCATGTAGATATCCAATTGCCCCACAACCATTTATTGGTATTCTGATAAATTTTCTTCACAGGAAGAAAATTCCTGTCCAGGAAGCCTATTTTAAATAGCTTCCAGTTTTCAAGAGTCTACTAAGATCTGTTAGTGTCCCAAATGGGAGGATGTCTGTCATTATACAGATTGAGGCTGACTGGAAGCCAGACCCCTCAGCAGCAGCTTTTAAAGCATGCAAATATATATAATCCTGTAGGACTGCAAGCATAATCCCCACTGGCCACCAGAGCCAGGATATTAGGAGAATGGTCTTACACTCATCTGGAGCCCTGATTTTTGTATCAGCTCCTTTCTGAAAGCTAACAGTCAGCTGTAGTGAGGCAGAGAGAGAACTCAAAGATGGTATCCCCCAGTCTGCATTCTCCCATCACCTATGTATCTCCTAAATCTGTGCCAAAGCAGAAGCCTGCCCCTCAAGTCTAAGCTTCAGGACAAGCACACAGGCCTCTTTTACAGAAACACTTGGGGTGTGTTTCAGTCTGCTGTCTGTGTAGTGCCCTCAGGATGGTAGCTTGCCAAGAACTGTCCCTCCAATTGTTATAGTCCTGTGGGACCCAGGAACGCAAGCTCCTCTGACCACCAGCTAAGCAATCAAGGGGCATTCTGTGGATGGCAGCTGCAAAAACCAGGTCACCAGATGTAAAAACGGGTACCAGATGCCTGTAGAAGCGCCCCTCTGGGGGATACTGATGCTCTGGAGTGCAGCAGGTGGAGAGCGTGAAGATGGTAACTGCTGTCTAAAGCAAGGCAGAGGGGGAGTGCAAAGTTAACATCCACTTGAAAAAAAAAGATGGAGCACACCAGCTTTAACAAGGCAGAGGGAGAATGAGGGAGAGATGGCACCTACCAGCTTCTTTCCCCAGAGAGTATCCTAGCAGGCCCCTGCCCCTCAGACTGATGCTTTACATTTAGCAAAGAGACTTTCACATAAAATCTGGGTGCCTTTCAAAGGGCTGCTTCTGTTCTAGGCTGTGGGGTGAGTCCACATGCAAGCATTTTAAGACCCATTTCTCAGTTCACCACAGCCCCATGGGTCTCATGGGCATGAGCCCCATTGGTTTCCAAAGCTAGGTGTTTTGGGGCTGTACCTCTGGTACAAGCCTTAAAAATAGGGGTTCTCAATGTGGGGTACAAAGCCTTTGTTCTTCAGGGAGAAGCTCTGAGTTTTGTGTTCCCTCCCACTTGTGGGTCACAATGTTGGGCATGGTGTTTATGGCAAGATTGTGTCTCAGCCTTTCCTACCTTCTTCAGTGTGTGTGTGTTTGTGTGTGTGTGTGTGTTATTTGCCTGATGTGAAGGCATTTCTCCACTAGTTTTTAGGATTTTTCTTAGAAGAAATGGTTACATATGGAGCTGTGGATTTGGTGTGTCCATGGGAGATGGTGAGTTCAGGATCTTCCTACATTACTATCTTGAACCAGATTCCAAAAGCTTTTAGTTTTGATAAACTAAGATTTATATATTTGCTTTCTACCTTTGCTGCTGCTTTTGGTTTTACATCCAAGAGATTACTGCCCAGTGATCAGGTCATGGAGATTATGGATATGTTTTCTTCTAAGGGTGTCATAGTTTTAGCTCTTAAATTTAGGTCTTTGATACATTTTGAGTTAATTTTTGTATATGGTGTGGTATAGGGGGTCTAACTTCTCTTCTTTTGCATGTAGATATCCAATTGCCGCACAATCATTTCTTTGTATTCTGATAAATTTTCTTCACACCCTTGTTGAATATCTATTGAGCATACGTGTAAGGGTTATTTCTGGACTCTCAATTCTATCCCATTGATCTATATGTCAATCTTTATTCCACTACCACACTGTCTTGATTACTGTAGCTTTGTAGTAAGACTGGAAATCGGAAAGCCTAACTTCTTCTTTTTCAAGATTGTTTTGGCTATTATAGGCACCTTGAATATCAGCTTGTCTGTATCTGCAAAAAAGGCATTTGGGATTTTGATAGGAATTGCATTGAAACTGTAGGTCAATTTGGGAAATATTACCATCTTAATACAATATTCTTTTGATTCATGAACATGTGATTTTTTTTTTAGATCTTTAATTTCTTTCATTGATGTGTTTTTCAATGTGTAAGTCTTGTGCTTTTTTATTAAATTTATTTCTAAGTATTCTTTTTGACACTATTTTTGAATTATTTATTGGTAGTGTACAGAAATACAACTGATTTTTCTATATTGATATTGTACCCTATAACCTTGCTGAACTCATTTATTCTAATAATTTTAATGGAATCCTTAGGATTTTTAAACATATGAAATGATGTCATCTGCAAAGAGAGAGTTTCATTTCTTCTCAATGTAGATGCTTTTTCTTGCCTCAAAATTGCCCTGGCCAAAACCTCCAGTACAGTGCTGAATATACATAGCAAGACTGGACATTTTTGCTTTGTTCCTGATATTAGGGGAAAAGCATCAGGTCTTTCACCATTATATATGATGGTAGTTGTGGATTTTTCATAGAGGCCCTTTATTAAATTGAGGAAGTTCCCTTCTATTTCCAGTTTGTTGAATATTTTTATCATGAAAGGGTGTTGGATTTTGTCAAATGACTTTACTGTATCTATTGAAATGATCATGTGGTTTTCTTTATTCAAAAAATACGGTGTATTACACAGGTTTTCATATATTGAACCAACCTTGCATTCCTAGATAAATCCAACTTTATCATAGTTTGTAATTATTTTATTTTTTATTTTTATAAAGATTTTATTTGTTAGAGAGAGAGCACAAGCAGGGGGGAGCAGCAGAGAGAGAGAGGGAGAAGCAGTCTCCCCGCTGAGCAGGGATCCTGGCACAGGGCTCAATCCCAGGACCCTGGCATCATGACCTGAGCCAAAGGCAGATGCTTAACCAAATGACCCACCCAGGTGCCTCTGTAATTATTTTAATATACTGCTGGATTTGATTTACTAGTATTTTGTTAAAGATATTTGCATCTGTAATAATCAGGGATATTAATCTTTAGGTTTTTTTCTTGTGATATCTTTGTCTGGCTTTGGTTTCAGTGTAATGCTGGCATCACAGAATGAATTGAGGTGTTCCTCTTCTTTTTGGGAAGAGTTTGTAAAGGGTTGGTGTTAATTCTTCTACAAATGGTTAGTAGATATGTTTCCCTAAAATTCATGTCTACTTGGAACTTCAAAATGAGAGCTTATTTGAAATACAGTCTCTATTATTTTCCTAAGGCTGCCATAACAAAGTGCCACACATGAGTTGCTTAAACAACAGAACTTTATTGTTCTTGAATTCTGGAGGCTGAAAATCCAAAATCAAGGTTTTGGCAGAGTGGTTTGCTTCTAAGGGCTGAGGGATGATCTGATAATCTGTTCTATGCTTCTCTCCTAGCTTCTGGTCACCTCAGGCATTCCTTGGCTTGTAGATGTTGTTCTACCCGTGTTTTCTCATCATTTTTTCTGTGTCCAAACTTCTCCTTTTTATAAGGACCTCAGTCATATTGGATTAGGGTTCACCCTTATGATTTCCCGGTAACTTGATTGCTTCTGTAAAGGCCCTATTTCTAAAAAAGGTCACATTCTGAGGTACCCAGGGTTAGGGCTTTAACATATCTTAAGATAGGTGACATAATTCAACCCATAACAGTATGATAACAGTGTCTTTGCAGGTGTAGTTAGAGCAGTTCATACTGAATTAAGATAAGTCCCTAAGTCCAATACAACTGGTGAACATATAAAAGGAGAGAAACAGAAGCACAGGAAGTATAATGCCATGTGTAGACAAAGGCAGAATTTGGAGCGATGCATCTGCAAGGCAAAGACTGCCAGTAATTATGGAAGTGATGAGAGAGACATGAAACAAATTCTCCCTCAGAGCTCCCATTCTCTGTGTTCTCTCCTTTTGGGTCTCAAATGCATGTATTTTGTCCTCAAGGCTGTTTTTCCCTCCCTCAGTCTTTTTCTCCATCTGTGGTTCAGTTTGGAAATTCTTTATTGATTTGTATTCAATTTCATGGATCCTTTTTTCTATTGTATCACATTCAATTGGTTTAAAAATCTATTTTTTTAATATTAGGATTCTTTTTTTTTCCAGTTTCTAGATGTCTTCTGAAATTTTCTACCTTTTGATTATATCCATTTTTTTCCTGTATCTTAACAAACCAAACCATTTATATTGAGGAACTTGTCTGCTAATTCCATCATCTAGGTCATCAGTGAGTCTGCTTTTTTTGACTATTTCAAAAACTAAGGCTACTTTCTTGTTTCTTCATTACTTTTCCATTCTGTACTGGACTACTCAACATTGTGATTGATGCACCCAAGAGTTGTGTATTATGTTATCTTCCTCTGAAGACTGTTGAGTTTTGTCCAAGAAAGCAGATAATTGGCAGACCAACTTGATGTTGCAGGGGCTTGGTTTTATACTTTGTTAGGTCTAGTCTTTCCTCCACTTTGTCCTTGGCCCTAGGAATGGCCCCAAGTCCTTAAGAAATGGTCTTTATTCCCACACAAGGTCTTGGGTTTCAATGTACAGGCATACTTTATTTTATTGCACTTCATTGTGGTTCACAGATACTGTTTTTCACCCTGCATTGAGCAAGTCTGTTGGCACCATTTTCTCAGTGGCATTTGCTCACTTCATGTCTGTGTGTCACGTTTTAGTAATTGTTACAATATTACAAACGTTTTCATTTTTATTATATTTGTTATGTTTATATTTGTAATCACAGATCAGTGATTACAACCCCCTGAAAGCTGAGATGATGGTTAGCATTTTTTAGCAATGAAGTATTTTTAAGGGCACCTGAGTGGTTCAGTTGTTCAATTTTGGCTCAGGTCATGGTCTCATGGTTGTGGGATTGAGCCCCATGTGCTCTGTGCTCAGCAGAGTCTGCTTGAGATTCTCTCTCTGCCCCTCCAGCCACTGCTCGTGCTCTCTCTCTCTCAAAAAGAGTACTTTCAAATTATATACATTGGACATGGTGTTTTTAGCCATAATGCCATCACACACTTAATAGATTATAGTATAGTGTACACATAACTTTTATATGTACTGAGAAACCAAAAAATAAATTTGACTTGTTTTATTGCAATATTTGCTTTTTTGCAGTGGTCTGGAATTGAGCCTGTAATATCTCCAATGGTATGCCTGTAAAGTCTAAAGTGTTTATCAAGCCCCTCCAAATGGGAAGAATTTGAACTCCAAACTCTGTTCTTGGTACTGGGAAACAGCTAAGATCACTGCTCAATTCTGCCTTGTAGTTTTTTTTTCTCTGGACTTCTTGGGAGTCTCATCCTGTGCACAATTAGATCAGTCAAGCATTTGAAGAAATTAAAATGCAGATTTGGGGGCTCCTCTAGGACTCCCTCCTATTACAGATATTCTCCAATTTCCAGCCACTCTGCTCATAAATAAGATCTCTGACTCCTCAGCTTAAGACAACAGTCACTATCTGTATGACCACTACTTCTAGTGTGTTGTGTGCACTGGAATGCTCTTTGGGGAAAAGCTATACATATGTCATCTTACCCAGAAGGTCCTTTTTAATAAGGGTTGAATCTCCTACATTTTGTCTTTTGTTCATTCTCCAGGGCTTTAAAACATTGTTTAAAAAATGTTCGGGGTTATCAATTTATTGGCAGGCTTAGTCCAACACAAGCTATTGTCACTTTGCCAGAACTTTTTTTTTTTGGTAACACACTGGTGGCTCATTTTCTCTTTCTGATAGTGATTTATTTAATTTGTGGGTATATAGGGGTCTGGGTTATGTGTCTTTTTCCTCCGAAAAACATTGTATTCTAATGGTTTCCAGCAAGTGCCATAAATCTAGATTCACTTTATTTTCTTCATCTGCAGACTTCATAACTGTGGTTTTAAACTCTTGATCTAGGGGCACCTGAGTGGCTCACGTTGGTTAAGTGTCTGCCTTGGGCTCAGGTCATGATCTTGGGATCCTGGGATCCAGACCCGCATCCCGCTCCATGCTCAGCAGGGAGCCTGCTTCTCCCTCTGCCCCTCCCCACACTGGTACTCTCACTCTTGTCTCTCTCAAATAAATAAAATCTTATCAAGCAAGCAAACAAAAAACTCCCAACTATTTAAAAGCAGACCTTGGGACACGTGGCTGCCTCGGTTGGTGGAGCATGTGATGCTTGATCTCGGGGTGGTGAGTTCAAGACCCACACCACATTTGGTGTAGATTACATAAAAATAAAATCTTAAAACAGAAGCAGGTGTTATGATCACAGTGGTGGCATCCTCATCACCACTTGCTACCTAGAAAAAGGGCAGAATCAGTCAGATTACCCTTTGGTTTCCTTTACACAGCAGGAGACTACTTTATGTACCCTCTTACTTGTAGGTGTAACTGAAATTTCGAATTTTACGTAGGGATCTTCAGTTCAATTCCCCAACTTTGTTCAGGTCCAAGGCCTAGGAGCTACCATTCCCCAAACTCTGGTTATTCCCTTTTGTTCTTAGGAGAGGAAAGACTTTCATATTTAACAATTACTTCTGTGGCTCATATGTAGATTTAAATTTTTTTTTCCTGGACCTTATGAATTTTTCCCTATTTTCTTGTGAGTTCAATATCTTACCTAATAGTGTGTTTATTGCAACTGAGCCAGCCTTTGGCTGTTTTGTAGCAGTGGAAGACTTTTTAGAAAAACTTGACGACAGCAAGATAAGTATCTTATTCCACTCCTCCCCCAGCACTTTACTGAGGTATAACTTACATATGATAAAATGCATATATCCTAAGTATATAGCTCAGTAACACTTTAAATTACATGCATGTTGCCAAAAGTTTTCTCATGCCACTTTCAAGTCTATACTCACCCAGAGGTAAGCACCTTAGGTTGGTTTTGCCTGTTCTTGAGCATATAAATGTCATGTCTAGCACTCTTCATTATTTTTATATTTATCTGTATTGTTCTACCAGTAATTCATTTTTCAAAATTGTAGACTAGTATTCAATAACCATGATGTGATTATCTATTATGTTGTTGACAGATATTTGAGTAGTTTCCAGGGTGGGGGTTCTTTTAAATCTGCTTTGAATATTCTTGTACGCATCCTAATGTGGGCAATATATCCTTATTTCTCTTGGGTTTTATTCCTAGAAGTGGAATCACAGAGTAGGCATGTATTTACATTTATAAGAAACTGGCAAGCTATTTCCCAAGGTGATTATACTAACTTAACACTTCTGGCAGTTGCTGCACTTTCACTATTCAGGCAGGTGTGCAAGAATATTTCCTGGTGGTTTCTTTCATTCAGCCTTCCCTGATGGCTGATGTTGAACACCCTTTTCTATGCTAATTGTGCATCTGGATAGCTTCTGTGAAGTGTGTATTCAAGTCACTTAGTAACTTTTATATTGTGTTGCTTTTGCAGTGGCTTTTAAACGTTGTTTTCCTGCACAGAGTCCTTTATCAGTTATGCATACTGCAACTGTTTTGTCCTTGGCTGCAGCATGGTTTTTCACTTTACTCTCTTTCTGCTGAGAAGAGTGTAATTGTAAAACCTATCAATCAGTTTTTTTCCTTATATGAAGTTTATGTCCTAAGCTATCTTTGAGTATCCCAAGAGTCATGAAGATACATTTAGGTCCTGTGATCCATGTTGAATACATTGTGCACTGTGTGAAAGCATCAACTGTTCAGAGACTTTCCCTGTGAAGTTGCTGGTGTTTTTGTTGAAAAGCCAGTGACCACATGTATGGGTCTGCTTCTGGACTCTCTATTCTATCCACTGATCTGTTTGTCCTAACTCTAATCACACATTTAATTACTGTAATTTTAAAGCAAGTCATGAAATTGAGTAATGTTAAGTCTTCCAACCCCGTCCTCCCACACACACACACCTTAAGATTATCTCGGCTGTTCTGAGTCTGCTGCAAATTTTTACGAGAAAGCCTCACGGGATTTTTATTTCGTTGAAATTTGATTTCTAGAGATCAATTTGTGGGAAACAGATCTTGACAGTATGCAGCCTTTCAATTCATGAATATGTTTATTACAGCGTTCTGTAGTTTTGTAGGGTAGAAGTCTTACATATTTCTTGTTAACATTCTAGGTATTTGATTACAGATGGTAAGATTTTAAATTTTAATTTTTAATTGTTGCTAGTATATAGACAGTACGGCTGAGTTTTGCCTCATTTCCTGCAAAATTATTAGTTCTGGTTGATCAAGCAAATTGTTGTTAAACTTTAGGAAGTCAGGGAATGGGAAAAGTGTTCTACAATTAAGAACACATCTAATTTTCCAGAGTAAAAAGTGACTCATTCTTTGCATACCTCTGCTCACGAAACACTGCCTTCTGATTTTCTTTTCTTTAAAAAACATGTAATTCTGGAGTTCAATTTGCTCTTGGTGTACTTCTTGAAAGATGGGGAGAGCACCAGACCTTTAGAGAAGAACTTCTGTTTTTCAGCTAAATGTAGAATAGGGAAATGAGGACATGGCCTACGTGCTGTCCTTCATTTTACTAGTTTTTTCAGAATGCCAGTTAGAACAGAAAAACATTAAAATGGGTTGGGATTGGAATAAGGTGAATACATTTGAGAGATTCAGATTATCCTTGTCACATTTATGAATTCTTCACTGATCCAATAATAATCCCACTTTTCATCCTTGACTTTCTTTCTGATTCATTCTCTTCTTCCCAGTTTGACTTGTAACAGAGTGGTTAGCATACTGCCTGATCTACAAATGGATATAATGACTAGGGATCCATTTTAACTTCAAATAAAATCAATGTAAGGCACAACTATTGAGGAATATTTTATATTTTCAAAGTATTTAGGAATTCTTTAATTAGAAAAATAAAGGCAATGGGATTATCCATCAGGTTCTAAAAGTACCCATGAATTAAATCACTCGCATCCCCCTCTTAAAAAAACAAAAAAACCAACAAAACCTTAAATCACATTTCTATTAAGCTTTCTTACAGTAAGAAATAAGACCAAGCTATACTAGAGTACAAAAACCTGAAATTCTGAGCATGAAAATAATTTATTAGACATCTGATTTATTCAAACATTAGGTCTACTGAAGACAGAATTAACAGAGCTCATGGAGTAGGGGGGAAAAAAAAAACCCAGCACCTGCTTCACTGCAAATTTCCTGGGGACAAAATTTATGCATTCTGTACTACAAACTTACCCTAAAGCATCCACATGTGCTTGATATTCTTGATACTGATTAATTTGAATAGAAGATGAGAAACTTTCCATACACTCAACTTCGCAAGTAGCATTAGTGATACAACTTTCAGAAACATTCTTAGGCACAAGAAATAGCACTGCCTGCAGTGAGAGTCTTTGATAATCAAAGAACAGAACGTCACGAAATATAATCTTACAAACAAGAAGGAAAATACACACACTTTTGCCAATGAACTGCTTTACATATCAGGAGAAATGGCACCTATGAGATCTATGAAATTAAAACTGTTTACTCAACTTTTAATTGATTCTGAAGTTATTTTGTGGTATTAAAAATCAGAAAAAAAGGAAAATGGATTTAACCTAAATTAGGAATTTAGGAAGAAATGCAGGACTAAGATGGAATAGTAGCTGCACTTCTTTGGTTAACTCATTAAAACAATGTCAAACATTTTCAGTCAAATTTTATTAAAAAAAAAAACAGATCATCATTACAATTCAAGAACCTAATCTAAATACGCACTTGACAATAAAGCACATCTGAGTATGGAGTGAAAAAAGTTTTCCAAAAAACCATCCAATGTATCCTCTCCAAATATCCAAATCACTTTTGCAGGCCTTTTGTTGCGTGAAATCATAAAGAACTGAAGATTTATTGCTGCGAAAATAAATCTGTAGTACAGTAGTATGAATCTTGGGTATTAAGCATAATCAGCTGAATCAAGTTAAGAAGTTTAAAATCTAATAAATTTGTGTGTGTGAAAGTCTATAAGCCAGCTGACCCAAGAGCAACTGAGAGATCTAACGTGTTCAGTGAGACCAGACATTTTAAATCTTCATTCTTTGAAGGCAATTAAAAATTACAATTCAACAACCCATAAACCAAATAAAAATACTTGAAGAAAGCAATTAAAACTACGTTCAAAGAGCCATTTTTTTTTTCAGCTCAATTTCAGCACCCCAAGGAAAAAAAAAAAGCATCCATGACTATCACAGATGAAAATGAATGTCATTGGAATCAGTTATTTTTCCCCACTGAGGTATAAAATCTATATAGAAATTTGATACTATACTATAACAAATTGTACTTCTCATAGTTCTAATTTCCTTTAAACCCTGTTTAATATAGTTTCTTCTTAAATTGTAAAAATGTTGTTTTCATGATTCTGAAACTGGTTCCAGTTCTTTTTCACTTATTTTTATAACAATATTTAATATACTGGTTACCAGTTCTAATCAGAAAAAAAATCCTGGAAATCTCTTCATTATGACAGCACATTCAGCAGCAGTTACTGATGTGCAAGCAAACCGTACAAGGTGCAGCTCTGGAAAGCACATTTTGTTGATTGCTTCATTGTCTGAATATTCTTTACCATGATTCTTGATGAGAGACTCTTTCAATCTTGTAAACATCAGTGTGCACGTCTCGCTACTATGTAGTTTCACGTCCTTAGACAAGGCGGCTGGTTCACAGCTAGTGAAAAGCGAGAGGAGTCCAAGTTTTAATGGCTGATAAACCTTACATCCCCGCAGGAGGAAAGCACTTTTCCTTTTTTGCTACTTAAGAATGTGGCAGAAATGTATGCTGAGGTAGCCCAGTCAATCCTTATTTTTTTTTCTTTTTTCTTTCTTTTTTTTGTAAATTTGGTCTCAGAATATTTCTGGAAGGGTGACGTTTCGAAGAAGCCACTGCTGGGACCGGCTTCCATTGCAGTCTCTTATGCTGGGCACCTGGCTATCCTCTTCTGTGGCTTTATCCAGGCACTGATTACTGTTCACATGCTGCAGGGTTAATTTCTGAAAGTGACGGAAAAGAAATCTTAACATGAAAGTGAAAAAACTCACACATCTCAACCATCATTTTTGGTGAGCATTAAATTGCTCTGTAGAAAAAGTGTCTACATAAAGACCGCTGTAAGAGCTATGTGGGAGGGAGAAAGGCACTGGGGTACGGTGGGTTACACTGAACTTGAAGTAAGATGACCAAAATGCTAAGTCCCAATTCTGTACAAGCTCTAGAACACTGTGAGAAATTTCACTTTTTGTGCTTCAGCTTCCTAAAAAAAAAAAAATCAGATTAGTGGTTCCTAATTTAGGATCCTCAACCTATTTTCAAAAAGCTATTTCAAAATTACTTCATTTCCCTGTGATAAGGCTGTTCAAATTAATTCTGTGATTCCAAACCTCAAGTCCTTAGAAACTCAGGTCCTTCAGAAGACTCAAAATCTTAAGAGATTTTAAGATTGATAAAGCAGCCCTTAATAAATGGCTGAGAGATGTAGCTATATCATTTCCTATGTACTTGTCTGCACTATGGACTTGATTTTTAGAGTAATTTCAAAACGTCAGGACAGAAGAGTGTTATGAGTGATTAATGGAGGTCAGTTCATGTGTCTGTTACTCAAAGCAGCCGTGCAGGAATGTGAATCAAGCGTTGTCCTATAAACGTATACAACTATAAGGAAATGTGAAATGTGTTTACTAACACACATTTATCTGACTCTTACTCATCCCTCTATTTTAATGTAATTCTTTTATCTGGAGCATGGCATTTTCATGGGGACTGTTGTCACTGTACTCAGAAGAGGACCCAGTCAGCACTGACTAGTCTGCATACAGAAAAAACCTGATGAAGGCAACTGGACAAACAAGTGACAGTTATAGCTGTAACCTCTGAAGGAGAGGATAAACGCTATAATTATCATTGCCTAAAGTCTATTTGTAACCTAGAAAAGATAATTTGCTGGCCCTTGCCCCTAATCTCTAGATATAAATGGGTCAAAATCTGCATTTTACTCTAGAAAGGACAGCTATCCCAAGCGTCAAAGCACAAGAACCTGGTGTCATAAACTGCAGGCAATATAGAATATAAATAAGACAGATTTAAGAAAATACAAATTTAATCAAAGATAGTATGGTATTGTGCAAAGAATCCTGGATCTAGACTTCCAGGTTTGTCTGAGACATGCTTACATCATTTTATCTGCTCTGTGATGCTGGGTTCTATTTCTAGGGTTCCTTTGGAACCTACAATGTCACGATTTTAGGTTTATAAAGGGGACCTGGCTGGCTCAGGAGAGCATGTGACTCTTCATCTCAGGGTTGTGAATTGGAGCCCCATGCTGGGTGTAGAGATCACTTAAAATATTTATGTCAGTAATTTATTATTATTTAATTTCTCCAGATTGCTGTCTCTGACTGACGGAGGCAGGACAATGCTGACAGGCTGTCCCCGAGCTCCCTAGGCAGCTGGCTGAGTCTGGGGGAGCTGCAACGTGGTGTGACTCCTACCTCTGCCCAACTCTGTCTTCTCTCTCCTTTTCACAGGTGTTGGTCCAAAGGCTGCCACTCCTTAATAAACACTGTGAAAACTAAGCTTTATCTCCGAGTCTGCTTGTGGTAGAACCCAGCCTGCAAACTAAAATTTTATCTCAGAGAAGACTCCATGCAAAGGCCTCCAGAAATTTTAAAACTTTACACTCAAGCCACAGCAACTTCTTCCTAGAAACATCGCCAAAGGCAAGGGAAGCAAGGGCAAAAATGAACTATTGGGACTTCATCAAGATAAAAAGCTTTTGCACAGCAAAAGAAACAGTCAACAAAACCAAAGACAACCGACAGAATGGGAGAAGATATTTGCAAATGACATATCAGATAAAGGGCTACTATCCAAAATCTATAAAGAACTTCTTAAACTCAACACCCAAAGAACAAATGGGCAAAAGACATGAACATTTTTCCAAAGATGACATCCAAATGGCCAACAGACACATGAAAAATTGCTCAACATCTCTCGGCATCAGGGAAATCCAAATCAAAACCTCAATGAGATACCACCTCACACCAGTCAGAATGGCTAAAATTAACAAGTCAGGAAATGACAGATGTTGGCGGGGATGTGGAGAAAGGGGAACCCTCCTACACTGTTGGTGGGAATGCAAGCTGGTGCAGCCACTCTGGAAAACAGTATGGAGGTTCCTCAATCAGTTGAAAATAGAGCTACCCTACGGTCCAGCAATTGCACTACTGGGTATTTACCCCAAAGATATAAACGTAGGGATCCGAAGGGGTATGTGCACCCCGATGTTTATAGCAGCAATGTCCACAATAGCCAAACTGTGGAAAGAGCCAAGTTGTCCATCAACAGATGAATGCACACACACACAAACACACACACACACACAGGAATATTATGCAGCCATCAAAAGGAATGAGATCTTGCCAATTGCAACGACGTGGATGGAACTGGAGGGTGTTATGCTGAGCGAAATAAGTCAATCAGAGAAAGACATGTATCATATGACCTCACTGATGTAAGGAATTCTTAATCTCAGGAAACAAACTGAGGGTTGCTGGAGTGGTGGGGGGTGGGAGGGATGAGGTGGCTGAGTGATAGACATTGGGGAGGGTATGTGCTATGGTGAGCACTGTGAATTGTGTAAGACTGTTGAATCACAGATCTGTACCTCTGAAACAAATAATACAATATGTTAAAAAAAAAAAAAAGATCGCAGGAGGGGAAGAATGAAGGGGGGGAAATCGGAGGGGGAGACGAACCATGAGAGAGGATGGACTCTGAAAAACAAACTGAGGGTTCCAGAGGGGAGGGGGGTGGGAGAATGGGTTAGCCTGATGATGGGTATTAAAGAGGGCACACTCTGCATGGAGCACTGGGTGTTATATGCAAACAATGAATCATGGAACACTACATCAAAAACTAATGATGTAATGTATGGTGATTAACATAAAAAAAAAGACTGGGGGGGAAAAAAAACTTTACACTCATAACTGGTTCTTTCTAAATCCCCTAAACCCACTTGAGCTCCTTAACTTCCTTACCACACATCTACTTTTGGAATAACAGATGCGGCAGACCATGTAGCTCATACACAGGCTACCACTAGCCATTCCCACCTCCCGCCTCCACCACACTGCCTGTTTAACCAGCCTCCCTTTCAGCTGGCAGAGGGGGCGTCACGATGGGATCAAGTTCTGGCCCATAAGACATAGCGGAGTCTGGGGGGGGGGGTCCAGGAAAAGCTCTGGCTTTCCTGATAAAGAGCAAAACATGGCAGAGGTGGGTGTGTGATGTCCCTTCTTCCCTTCCTCCGCCCTGCTGTCGGGATGTGGCGGTGAGGGTGAGAGCTGCAGCAGCCATTGTGGCCACAAGAAAAGGCCAGGAACATGCAGCAAACTGCCCCTGACACCACTGTGCCACTGAATCTCTACACCAGCAGCCACTTACCTCCAGGCTTAGTAAGAAGAGTAAGCCCCTATCTGTTCATGCTACTATAAACAGGTTTTACCCTTCCTAAGTAATACACTGTCACTTTTTAGTGAACATACAATTGGGAGGCTTGTTAAAGATTTATTTTAGGGCGCCTGGGTGGCTCAGTCGTGAAGCGTCTGCCTTCAGCTCAGGTCATGATCCCAGGGTCCTGGGATTGAGCCCCGCATCAGGCTCCCTGTTCCGCGGAAAGCCTGCTTCTCCCTCTCCCACTCCCCCTGCTTGTGTTCCCTCTCTCGCTGTGCCTCTCTCTGTCAAATAAATAAAATCTTAAAAAAAAAAAAAGATGTATTTTAAAGTATGAGCTGGGGGGGGGCAGAAGGAGAGAATCGCAAGCAGACTCCCCGCTGAGCGCAGAGCCCCCCATGGGGCTTAATCCCACAGCCCTGAGCTGTAATCAAGAGTCAGACACTTAACTGACTGAACCACCCAGGTGCCCCTCATTTTTAAAATAACCGTGGGGTGCTGCTGGCATTTAGAGTCTGAAGTCAGAGATGCTATACACCCTGCAGTGCTTGGGGCAGCTACACCCAAAACGGCAGTAGCGTGTGCCCATGAAAAACCCCAGAAGAGGTGATTCAGGTCATTTCTATTCTAATGGTCTACTATTAACTGGACTACTGTTATAATTACTTTTACCATAATTTGACAGTGTGGAGGGAGACCCAGGATTTATAAAGCACAGTCTCTGCCCTCTAGAAGCTAACAGTCTACAGTGGAGAAAAGATTGGAAGAGAAACAAGGACAAAGCAGCTCAGCATGACCGAGGTCAGAGAGGATTATAGCTAGAAAAGAGGGAGCTGATTTCTGGCTGGGATTCAGGGAAGTGATGTCAAAGCTGGGCCATCAAGAAGTAGGATTTGTCAGAGGCAGAGGGAACTGTATGATCTTCAGTGTAGGTGCGAAAGTACAGGGTATGTTCCAGGAACAGCAGGGTTGATGATTAAAGTAGACCAGGGTTTGCATATCACATAGTACAGGGAGAAGACAGCCAAATCAGAACTTTGCACATCTCCATGGAAAGGGCAGAATGAAGAAGCAGAGTGGTCCAAGCAGACAGAGAGAGAGGGAGAGCTAAGAGAAGAAACTAAGCAATAGTGCATCTAAAGCCAATGGATAAAAGAATTTTAAAATCTCATCTGTTTTGCAACAGTAAATGCTAATAAAGAAGTTAGGGGAAAAGAGACAGGAATGGTCCTGGCTTTGCACCCAGGAGCTGTTTTGGTAATGTCTGGCTGAGGCAGGAGCTAAGGCTGGAGAACCAGAATGAATGAACGAATGTTGGCCACTCACTTGCTGTTGCATAACACACAATGAAATGCAGAAAGTAGGAAGAGAAGTCTTTCCTAACATGAAAGAGAAAATAATGCATGTGCAGTGGAAAAGGAACCAGAGAAATACCTACTGAAGATTCTGGAGCCAGTTCCAGAACTATAAAGCAGAAGCACAGTTGGGAGGTTAGGCAGATACAAGGCACAGTAGAAAGATTATTGGGGCCGCTTTGACTTTATGCACCGCTGTGTGAGTACAACATACAGTGCGTGGTGAGTGGGAGACCTTCCAGAGGAAAGCAAAGATAAATGTAAAAAGTTTTATTATATGTCACAGAAAAATCATCACAAGCCAGAGAATTTCATTATCTAAAGCTCACGTTTTACTTAAGTGTTTCAGTAATTTAAACAGCCTACTCCTGGCTCCATTTCTCCCACGCTAAATGACAGAGCTTGAGGACAGACAGAGGGAAGAGTGGCTCTAGTGGTAGCAAGGACCAGGGACTGGAGGCAAGGTCAATTATTGGGGAGATTAAAACATATTTATTTTATTAGGTTGTTTTTCCCATCTGTCCATTTTTAGAGTGTAAGAACAATTTGATCCATATTTAAACTCTACAAGAATTCATTCTTCTCGCTACAAAACACACCTAATTTCATTCCTATATGCAACTGAATAACTTACCACTGGGTCATACTCCCAAAGTTGGTTGCCTTTTAGGTGGTGGCATTTGAGCATTGTGACTGGGCCATTAAGTTTGGAGACATCCAAGCAAAGGTCATCTGTTCTAATTTCTTTGTTGGCAGTATAAGAGAAAACCTGAAAAAGAGGCACACATATTAAGCTTTAACACTAAAAGAAAGCAGCCAATAATCTGTCAGAAAAAAACCCGAGATATGTGATTTTTGAACTTTATCAATGTAGTATTAGCAGAATAAACGACTCAGAAAAGCTACCACTAATTTTGCACAGAGGAAAGAAAAAATGACCTTGAGTTCTCTGTATACACTGAGTGTATTATCAAGGGCTGTCATCTGTTTGACTAAAAAGGGCAAAGTAAATCTCATGCACAGCAATGTAAATACAGTTCTCACAAAGGAGCCTTTTACAAATGTTTCACTTAAAAATAATTATTAGATTGAAAGCTCCCTTCTCCTAAAAGATCTCTATTATTGTCTCTTCATAGGTAGGAAAATATTTCCTGAATGACATGAGATAAAAGGGGCAGAACATAAAACAAATCCAAAAATTATTCCTTTTAAAGCTTTACTAAAATACTCACCTGGTTACCTCCCATACCATGACAGTTAAAAATTCCAACTTTTTCATTCTCTTTTCTAGCCATGTTATCTAGACACTGATTTGTTTCCACATTTCTTATCTATGGGGCAATAATGAAAATAGAAGTTAGAGGTAAACTAGACAAACATACATACAGATATGTATGCACATTAAAGTCAACCTAAACTTTCTACTACAAATGTACACACAGTGTAGACGGACAGCAGAATGCTCTGTGGCCTCACTGTGCTCTCAATTCCTTCTAGTTTCCCCACATTCCAAGTTCCATCTTGATGACTGTCTTGGAAAGAGAAATAAGAGATGTCCTCTTGTTGGGTAAGATATTTGGTAATCGTCAGGATATGTAATGACAACTGAGGTTCAACATTATCAGGGACCCTTAAACTAAAAGACGTGATGAAGGAGAAGAATGGAGCTTTTCATCATTGGAGTAGATACTCCTCAACATAAATACGATCCCAATGTTCTCCTTAATATAGCAGGAAAATAACTACTGAAGGGATGGTTTAGAAATCTGATATAGTACCTCCCTATGAAAGTTGTTTTAGAATGCACCTAAATTATTTGAGAGTAATGATGATTAGAGAGGGCATCCAGTAGTTTTAAGTTTTTAAAACAGTGGGTTTGACAAGCAAATGTGGATACCTCAACTTAGCGCCTGGGCAGGGAGAAATGTGTGGAATGACAGCAAGGTAGACAACCTCCTGTGTTGGCTATTTGTGTTCATGTCTCCAGCACTGTCTGGTAGAACTTTCGTGACAGTGGAAGTGTTCTGTACTTGCGCCATCCAATACTGTAGCTACTAGCCATGTGTGGCTATTGTGTATTATATTTTTTTCTTTTACTTCTTGCTACTGAGCACTACATATGTGGCTAGTGTGACTGAGGAACTGACTTCCAAATTTTATTTTAGTTCATTTAAATACAGCCACATGTGGCAAGCAGCTACCACACTGGATGTGCAGGACTAGATGCTGACACATAGGATAAAGTCTTCCACAGTTTGAGAGGGACTACTCGTCAAGGATGGGAAACAATATACACACATGTTAACGAAGCCGAGTTATCATATCCTTAGCCCTCTGTGAAAGACTCATGAAGTGCCCATGTCTGGTTTATACTTTCTGGAATTAGGGGATCTAATCTTAAGGGATCTAAATTATTTCAAGGAGGAAAGTTAGCAGGCTAAAGGTCTTTTTTATAGGATTTATTTATGTCTGAATAACACCTTTCCTTACAGAGCCAGACCAAAACGGTCACAGGCACCATGAACAAATATGAGAATGCCAATGGGTGAGGAAATAGGAAATAGGAAGCTTTCTACTTGGATCATAGCAACACCTGAACTGAGGTGGTCGGGGGGGAAAGGTCTCCACTGCTGAGGTATGTGGAGGCAGGTGGGCAGGAGTGAAAGCTTAGGGTATGGGGACATGCAGATGGGGGCTTCTCTCCTTACTCTAGCATTACTAGCTACGAGACTGTGACCGGTTAGCACTCTAAGACAGTGATTTCCAGAACCATGATCTGAACAAAATTATCCGGCCAAGTGTTGACACATGTGCCACTATACAGGGGTTTTGTGATCAAATGTGTCTAAAAATTACCAGATTAAACAGATTTAAACAGGTTACTTCGCTGAAGGACTTCTCAAAGCTGTTTACTATCCTGTGCCTCTTGGCAGGGTGGGGACTGGTGGTAGAGAAGGACGTAAGATATAAAAAGCAGTATTTCCCAAACATTTCTGGCCCCCAAACCTCCTCCCTCCTCCCCCATCCCCTGCCTTTCTAACCGAGCACCTTGGGAGGCGTTCTTTAGAACACAGTAACTGGGAAAGCTGGCTCTAAGAACCTCAGCTTCTCAGCCTTGTACCAGGGGTACTAATCTCTCTCAGGTTTGCTGAGAGCTCTCACTGAGGTAACACATGCTGAAGACTAACAGAAACTGACACAGAGTAGGCCCAGGGTAACCGTCAGGTTTTTCTTTCTTATCCATACATCGCGCAACTCTTCAACTGCTTCTGAAGTAACAACTTAGGTGTACATGGCTATCATTGCAATATTATTTTTGACCTTGGAAGCTGAAAATAACTGTGAACACACTCATTCCTGGGAAACAGGCAGGAACCCAGAGGTTTCTTAGTTTTTGCTCAGTCTCCCCCAGAATCTTGGTACCTCCACCAGGTGGAACAACGTGGGCAATTAAAGGATTTTTGGAATCTAGTATAATGGCATCTGGATTCACTTTTCCCCCCTCTCTGCCAGAAGAGAAATATTGGTTGGATGTGAGAAAGAGCATGGGTATTAATGGTTAAAAGTATAAGCTCTCAAACCCTACTGCCTATGTTCAAATCATTTTCTCTTCCATTTTGTGGCTATGACCTGAGGATGTTGTTTAAACCATTTATGTATGCCTCAATTTACTGTCAAGTGGGGATAATAGCACCTATATCTCATAGTGCTGACATGAGAATAAAATGAGTTAATGTTTGTAAGGCACTCAGACAAGCACCTGACACAGAGTTCATGCTCACTAAATCTTAGGGTTATTAGATCTGCCTAGAGAAGCCATCGGTTAGTCCATAAGACTGGCAAAGCTGTCAAAAGGTCTGACTTATTTGCTTTCTGTGGTTGTTTTTTTAGAGTATTTATCTCCTTGATTAACAGTTATTAAACATCACAATGAGACACATTTACTCAGTTCCAGGTCCTATAGGAGCTATAAGAGTCAGACTTAGTGAAGGCAGAGACTAAATTCATACCTCTCATTCTCCTTTCTACTCTAAAATCCTGTGATTTCAGGCTTCTCTAGACCCTTTGAAGTATGACAAAAGATCCCCAAAAGGCTGAATTCCAATTTTTAGCATAGTAAAGCTCACACAAGTGGAGGTATGATCCCAGCATGAGATCCCCAGCTGCACTAGGCTGGGTGCTTAAGAAGGACCCCAGCCCCAGAAGTTAGAGCTTTAATCTGCATAGGGTGGCCTGATACTAAGGGCAAACAAGCTTAAGACCATCTGCTTCGTTAAAAAGGCAGTGATAAGCAGGCCACGGACAGTAAAATCTTCTCCTTTCATCGAAAACCAGCTGGCAGCAAGAGGCAGGTAAAGAACAAACTTGCCTTGGCAATCATCTACTGTGGGTTAGACAAGTGGCTCTTTGAAAAACGCCTATATTCTGGCCCAGTGAACAATGGCTAGGTGTTATCCAAAATTGGGTCAGTTCAAGGGGAAAAAACAACTCATTGTCTATTCTAAAGGCAACTTATACTCACAACTATATGGTCAACTAATCTTCGATAGAGCAGGAAAGAATATCCAATGGAAAAAAGACAGTCTCTTTAAAAAATGGTGTTGGGAAAACCGGACCACTTTCTTACACCACACACAAAAATAAATTCAAAATGGATGAAAGACCTAAATGTGAGGCAGGAAACCATCAAAATCCTAGACGAGAACACAGGCAGAAACTTCTGACTTTGGTTGTAGCAACTTCTTACTAGACACATTGCCAGGGGCAAGGGAAACAAAAGCAAAAATGAACTTTTGGGACTTCATCAAGATAAAAAGCTTCTGTACAGTGAAGGAAACAATCAACACAACTAAAAGGCAGCCTATGGAATGAGAGAAGGTATTTGCAAATGACATATCTGAAAAAGGGTTAGTATCCAAAAATCTATAAAGAACTTATCATATTCAACACCCAAAAAATAATCTAGTTAAGAAATGGGCAGAAGACATGAATAGACACTTTTCCAAAGAAGACATCCAGATGGCTAACAGACACATGAAAAGATGCTCAACATCACTCATCATCAGAGAAATAAAAATCAAAACCACAATGAGCTACCACCTCGCACCTGTCAGAATGGCTAAAATTAACACAAGAAACAGGTGTTGGCGAGGATGCTGAGAAAGTGGAACCCTCTTACGACATTGGTGGGAATGCAAACTGGTGTAGCCACTCTGGAGAACAGTATGGAGGTTCCTCAAAAAGTTAAAAATAGAACTATCTTATAATCCAGCAATTGCACTACCAGGTTATTTACCCAAAAGATACAATGGTCAAACGGTAGCCTGTGCTCATGGGCTGAATGGTTTCGTTCCCGACTCACCACTATCTGTCACCAGGGTCCCCTCTGTGACGTACTTGCTCTCCGACACCCTACTCTACTTTACATCTCTTCCTCATTCCCCAGACATCCCTAACATCAATACCCTCTCTTGACTTTCAAGTGATGATCTTCTGTTCAATAAGGAAATAGAAGAATCAGAGAAGAGCTTCCTCATACTTCCACTACAAACTACCTGCTTCTACCCTCAAATCAACAACTGACCTTAACACCTGCCTTCCTATTTCAATGGATGCCATGCCTTCTCCTCCTTCCCCCACCATGACCATCTACTAAACAGGACTCCTACAATCAATGGCTCTTTTTTAGCAAACAAAAACAACCCTTCCTTTACCTCCACATTCCCCTTTAACTACCATTTCTCTGCTCTCCTTTAAACAAAATTTCTTCCAAGACTTGCCACGCTCATGATCTCCACTTCCTCTTCTTCCTTGAAGCCCTCAGGGATTTTGTCCCTACCCATCTCCATGGGAACCCTTTTGACACAGTGAGATGGAGCCTACTGACTTCTCCCTTGCCACTCCTTGGCCAGTTCTCTGTACTAGTCTTTTCTCAATAGCCAACCACTTCCTCTTTCCTGAAACACATCTTTCACTAAGTCTCTGGGACACCATTCTCTTGGTTCTCCTATTTCAGTGGTCACTCTTTCTAAATCTTTTTGGCTAATTCCCTCTCATTTCATAAATTCTGAATTGTGGAGTTTCCTATGGCTTGGTCCTCAGTCCTCCCCCTTCTTCTCCATCTACACTTGCTCTTCCCAAGGTGATCTCATGCGGTTTTGATATTGATAATCCCTAACTTTAGATCTCCATCCCCAATCTCTCATCCAGACACCACATTTGTAAATGCAACGACTTACCCTGTATTTTTACCTGGATCCAATTTAACATGTCCCAAACTGCACCGGTGAATCCCCCTGCACCTCTTCCACAAGCCTTCCCATCTGTCAACTTCCCTGTCCCAGCTTCTCAGGGGAAAATCTTAACACAGTCCTTCAGTACCCTTTCCTTTCACCAATACTCCAGCTCTGCTCCTGTCCTCACATAGTTTTGCTCAATATAGCAATCTGATCCTTTCCCAATGAAGGTGTGTCTCTCTGGCTTCCCATCCTACTCAGAATAAAACCCAATGTGCTTACTGTGGCCTACCAGCTCTGTGTTATTTGACCCTCGGTATGTCTCGACCTCATCTTCTACTACCCCCCCACCCCTGTTCACCCCATTCCAGACAACTGGCCTCTGCTGTTTCTGGAACGTGCTAAGTACACTCTTGTCTTAGGGCCTTTGTACTTGTTTTTCCCTGTGCCCAGAATGCTCTTTCCCCAGGAATTCATATGGCTTGCCCATTCACTTCTTTAAATCTCTGCTCAAAAATCAAAACTCCTACAAGGGGCCTTTTTCAACTGCCCCAACATAAACAGCACCAATACTCAAGCCCGCCAGCCATTCTCATTCTCCTTTGCCTTTAGTACCGCCTGCTACACTGTGTACTTTCAAAACCTGGCTTCCTCCACAGACTGTAAGACTCGCAAGAGCAGAGACTTTATTCACTGCTGTATCCCTTGTATGTAAAATAGTATCTATCACATAGCAGATACTCTAATATTGGTTGAATGCATGGAAAGACCTAGAAGTGACAGCCTCCTATGGAGTGGAGGGTCACTTTTCCTGAGCATCAGGAAGATTCCATCCTGGGATGGGGCCTGGGTGTGGCCTTGTCCACACGTATCATTTGCCGCTATGACTTACATTATATATGGTCTTTCAACTTTCCTTGTCAGTTCTTTACAATTTATCTTTACTTCTTTCAATCAGGTTAATCAACACCAGGACATTACCTTTAGGAATATATGCTTTCAACTAAATGGGTCAGTTTGTTAAGAAGTCTGCTGAAGACACTAAAATATTGAAACAAGAGTGCAACTCTGAAAGGTTAGGGGTGGAGCATTCTAAGAAACTATAACACGATGAAAAATTAACAAGATTTCAAATTAGGAGGTAGACGGTGTTAACTGATAAGAACCTTCTCACACTTGAGGTTATATAATTTTAATATGAAGGGATTCCCTTGTTGGATGTTTAACCTCTACTGTTTTTGATGAATGAGAACATAAATAACCACAAAGAATATATATTTTACCTCTCCCAAAGAGAAATAGTGACGTGGAATCTGGGAATCAGGATAAATATTCTCTAGGTACCAAGAGAAAGGTTTGCATTGTAGTTTGTGTCTCAGACCAAGTCTTGATGATATATCTCCATAATCTACCTTTGTAACACCTGTTGAAAGAAATTGACTCTGAATTATTCGTGTTCTATTAGGTAACACTTTCTATTTAAATATTGCATTTAATAAACCAGGCAAATGGGAAAAGTTGTACCATTTTGGTGATGTGTGACTACACAAGTGATATGCCATGAATCCATTGTGCAAATAAAAACCAAGGAAATATATTTATATGTGTTTTATTCTTTCAAAGAAAAATTAAATTTTTTTATTACAGATTTTGTCAGAGAGCGAGCGAGTGAGCGAGAGAACAGGTAAGCACAAGCAGAGGGAGAAGCAGGCTCCCCACTGAGCAGGGAGCCCGATGTGGGGCTCGATCCCAGGACGCTGGGATCATGACCTGAGCCACCCAGGAGCCCCGGAAAATTAAATTTATGTGAGAATGAACTACAACGCTAGCAATATTACACACAAATGCAAGTTTTCATAGGATCAGAAAAGTTTCACATATGTGAAGGCAAAAACAAGAATCAAGATCTCTTTTGCCCAAATATTAAGCACAGCAACTGTTTCCAGTCAGTTTCTCTCACACAAGTCACTGGTGTGTGAACTGCGACTTGACGGTATTGTGGTAATGAAAAACGA
Source organism: Eumetopias jubatus (assembly GCF_037043125.1). Taxonomy (NCBI): domain Eukaryota; kingdom Metazoa; phylum Chordata; class Mammalia; order Carnivora; family Otariidae; genus Eumetopias; species Eumetopias jubatus. The sequence goes on from NW_028274822.1 coordinate 37,343,901, forward strand.
GGCTGGAACGCTAACAATGTCAGGAAAACTTATAGCTGATGGAACAAATGTTCCCACAAAACCCTGAATGGCAGAGAAGTTCCTGGACTGAAATCCCTTGAGGCCTGCTACAGTGCTCTGCACTGGCCCTGAAGGACTCGAATTTTCATATGAACGTTACACATTACAATTAGGTTAAAAATACAACAGAACACTGGTAACACCTGGGCTGACAGTAATGTCTGCAATACTGGCCCGGACAACTTATTGTTAATAACATAGCAGCACAGTGCAAAGCACTCTGTACAGTGTGTGTGATTTCATTTCTTCCTTACGACAACCCTGTGAAGTTGGTGCTTTGCCTCTTCTCAAAGCTCTTTACCCCCTTCTCACCTCTTCTCAGATGCATTAGATCAGGGACAAGAAAGTTCTAGTCTTGTATTTCTAATGCAAAATGCTAACCTGGAGAAATAATATAGAAGAAATTCTTGAACTCATCCATCCACACTTCTGCAAGTCGTCTGTTATTTTTATTGATAATCTGTCCTGTGCCTCCTGGAAACGTGTAAGGTGTGGCTTTCCGAAACACATGTCCAACATGTGAGCAGGTGACAATCTCCAAAGTTCCTCCACATTGCCAAATCTGAAAACAATAGCAAAGAAGATCATATTAAGACCCTGATGGTTTAAAAAAAACAACAACTGTTCCCATCTATGGATGTTCATAGTTAAAATTTCACAGAATCATGACCATACATACAGTGGAGCTCCTGCTATATGATCACAAAACCGGCACTTCCTCAGAAGCATACTTTTCTGTAATTTTTGGTTCTGATCAAACCAGAAGTTGAAGGTTAAATTCAGCAAAGATAGGTTAAAGGCTAAATGCAGAAAAGATAGGAGGTCTGGAACAGTATTTTTCTAACTACAGGCCAGGACTCATAAAAAGATCATAAGTTCAAATCTGAATTAAGTTTAAATTTTAATTGTTTTTAAAGGTTTTATTTATTTGAGAGCGAGATCACGAGCTGGGGGAAGGGCAGAGGGAGAGGGAGAAGCAGACTCCATGCTGAGCATCAGGAAGCCCAACATGCGGCTCGATCCCAGGACCCTGGAATCATGACCTGAGCCGAAGGCAGACACACTTAAGCGACTGAGCCACCCAAGGGCCCCAAAGTTTAATTTTAAATTCAAGTTTAATTTTGTGCGTAGTATATGCATGGTTCATAGTCAAAAAACTTTTGGCATGGAGCATTCAGCCAGAGTCCTATCTGTTCCTCCTTTTCCAAACTTGTCATAGACTGTACATTAAACAGAGCCTAGAAATCTCAACTGGATCTCTCATGAGTTATTCACTGGGACAGTGACAGCATACTCTGTCATCTTCATAAGACTAAATACCAAAAAAAAGGGTAAAAGAGGGATCGTCAACTTCAGGTTCACATTCTTAGTTTAATAAAATTATCCTTCTGCTCCTTTCAAAATGAATTTTTCTGTGAGTTAAAAATCTGTTATTTACAATTAAAACAGATTTTGAGAAGTTTTGATTTTGTTAAATATTCAGTGTCTCTACTTTAAAGTTCTCCCAGGATCACAGAGTGATACAGCTGGATAGGATTTCCAAGATGAGCTAGAGTCCAAACCTCTCCTTTTATAAGAGAGCAAAGTGATCCACTAGGAACAAAGTGAGCTGGTTTAGATTACAATGCAGTTCAATGTGGTTTCCACTATAAGCTATCTGTCTCAGGTTGATTACTTTCAGAAATACGCAGTGTCACTTAACATGTTGACTTTAGTGAATGTGAAATGCTTAAGAGTTTTATATAAGGTTGATTGGGTTAAATTAAGTTAGAGCAATTCCAGAATTCTTTTGCCTTTTTCTATTAAAAAATGTAAAGCCAGTAAAGTGACCAGGTTTTATATAAGAGAGAATAAGTTTCACAACAGAAGGACAAAGCATATTACAGAAAGTGAAATTATGTTTTTGGCAGTTGAGTACCATAGTAGCATATAGAAACTACATATTGTTTTTTATTTTTAGAGCTTGAATTACTTCCTTGAAAATAACAGAAATTCAAAACAACTAGGGAGTCTTGTGTAAGTTTTAGAGTTTAACTATTAAGATCACTGATTTATTTGCTTAAAATATAGTTTATGAGGAACCCTTAATAGTAACATGAAATTTTTTATGAACTGAGGTTCTGAAGTCTGAAGAAACTCATACTAAATTCAATTTTTATTTAGAGATACAGAATATGAATAATTAAAGCATATCTATATTTAAGGTTAAATAAAAGATTATTTTTTTCAAAAGGAACTTACCCTGAAGGAAATTTCTAGGTTTTCTCCTCCCCAAATATCCATTCCAGCATCATATGTTCCAATTTCCTGAAAGTAATCTCTGTCTATTGAAAAAAGGCCTCCTGCCATTGTAGGTGTTCTGAAATTCAATCATAATAGTATACTGTTAATTCTAAGAATTTAAAATTTACAATCAGTTTTTGTTTTTAAAAGTAGTTTCATTAACTGTTCATAACTAGAGAATAAATGCTTATCCTCACATTCTTCAGAAACTTTTACAGGGACCTAAGGATTTTCTGTGTTTTTCTGTTACGCTATTTGGTCTTCAGACATGCCGACTGTTGGGCCTACCACCCTCTGTCACAGCTTGTGCCCCGAGAGCCTTCTCTGCCCCGTCCCAAGGCCTCTTCTGTTTTCACTACCTTTCTTGGTCCTCAGGTCCTGACTAAGCTTCCATCTGAAACTCCTTAAATGGAAGCTAGTTGTCATAATTCTCTCCATCTGACTGGGTATCTTCCCGTAATTCCTGGCAACTATACTGACTATATTAATTGACTAATTATACTGACTATATAACAAACTAGATTCATGTTAGAAACTCTAACATACCAGGTTCTAAAGTCAGGCAAATATTGCAAAGAGGTAGATTACATAGGATGAAAACAATGAGGTCCTTTTCCTATACCTAACAGAAACCTTTCAGGAAAGGAGTGGAAGTAGAGAATACACTCAGTCACTCTTAAAGGGACTGTCAGCCTGAGCAAGAATGGTACGTTCTCTGCAGAAGAGGGGCCCAATTCATCAGAACATGGCCAGGGATGTAGAGTGGGTGCAAAGAGGTGGAATTAAGCAGAGAAATGATAATGAAGGAGGACTGAAATAAATGAATACCAGTCAATCATTTGATTTCCATGAAGGATGAACATGGAGAAAAATGGTCTCCAACTAGAAGAAAATAATTAAGTTCCAGGGACAGAGGAGACTACGGTGATCACATTTTAGGATGAACTGTCACCTCTGATCCCATGCCCTAAGAACACATGGATTCCATGCTTTTGGAGGGTGGCACATTTGCCTTTCCTGTACAGTCGTTTCCAAATAAAAGTTAGGACGTACTTTGATTTTAGAAGAGAAAAAAAATGGAAGTCTACTATGTTAGAAGTCAGAGGAAACAGGCCAACACCCAGAATGACCATTTAGTACCAGGGTTTCTTGACCCAGGTTTTGAGAAATCTCTACATTTCCTAGAATTGTATGCTCAATCCTCTGTTTGCACATGTGCGTTTTCCCCCTATTAGAGAAGACTCCTAGCTTTTATCAGATTTTTCAAGGAAGCCCACCGTCTACGAAATGTTTAGGAACTGATTTAGATGGTTATTTGAACTGTCAGCAGAAGAGTGCAAAAGTACCTTTGCTATAGGAAAGGACCCAGCATAGAATTAATGAAATTCTCCTCAGCTTTGCCAGAATGGGACCGAGTGCAAGGGAAAGCAGGCCTGAGAAGGCCGGGAGGGGAGAAAGCTGAGGCTGCCCCAACAAATCCCCAGATGGCGCTGAGGCTCATGGTCTCAATTTCAAGGTTCTGAACAGCATCAAGATTCTTATCCCTTTCTGAAAAAAATCTATAGATGACCAAGTATAAAACAGAGGAAAAATCAGAATGTGTTCACGGAAATCTTTTTTTATACTTCTGTCAATTCTGGTTATTTTTATATCTGAGACAAGCTTTTCTAACCTCATCAGTCAGTAACTACCATCCAGATGGTACAAGTCTGAATTTACAAGCTTGTATTTTGGTGCTACGACCCACTTTTAGGTAATATTTTCACATTACACTTACACTTACAATTAATTAAGGGAGAGTTGAATTTAAAGTTAAATATTATTATCCTTAACAACTAAAAGCATAAATCTGACAGATTTGCAAAATGTTGTTCATATAGGAATGAAAGAACATATGCATGTTACCATCACTTTTCAGGTGCACTAGATTTATGTAAATGAAAAATCCCAATTTTATTAATGGATCAGAAGAGAAAACCCCCTTTAAAATAATAATATATGTGTGGCTCTTAACTACATATATGGTACACAAATACCTCATGTCTCTCAAATTACACTTAGAATCCTTTTGATATAATTCCCAAAGCTCCACTGTTCCCTGTCGATAACATTTTAGGGAAAATGTCTGACAAAGTAGTTACCTGACTGGAAGAGTCCGATCACCTTTCCTTCGGTCCATCTCTCTTTGGGGAACTGGATACCAGCGGAAATTGAGCTTCCAGTTGAAGCCACCATAGGTCATATCAGAGCCTGCCATGTACTCAAAAGTATCATCACTGATCACATCAATGATAGGACAGACCACTGTTTTCCTAAAATTATAAAAGCAAATGAAAAAATAAAAAATATTCACTTTCCTTTTCGAGGCATAGCGTAACAACTATATTATAACTATATGCTAACTGCTTTTAAAATAAAAATACATTCTATAATGTTAAAAGCAATGGTGGAAAAATTTCCTGCTATATCCTAAGTTAGCATAGTTTTTTTTTTTTAAAGATTTATTTATTTGAGAGAGAGAGGGAGAGGGACCACGGGAGAGGGACCACAGCAGGAGAGGGAGAGAGAGCCTTAAGCAGACTCTGAGCTGAGCACAATGCCAGGCTCATTCTCACAGCCCAAGCTGAACCCAACAGTCGGATGCTTAACTGACTGGGACACCCAGGCGCCGTTAAGTTAGAATAATTATTTATCACACTCGCAACTGTTGATAACCTTCCATCCCTTTTTCATTCATACTTTTACGTATGTGCCACACGTAAAAACACTCCAAATATTTCTAGCTTTCAAAAATAATACTTTTAAATTACACATTTAATCATTTTAAGGTAATAGTTTTCTTAATAAACTCTTGGATATCTGTATTTCTTACAGTTTTTTGCTACTAAAACTATGAGCACTGGGTGTTATACACAACTAATGAATCGTTGAATACGACATCAAAAGCTAATGATGTGCTATATGCTGGCTAACTGAACATAATAATAAAAAAAATAAAAATTTTATTCAAAAAAATAAAAAATAACATACTAAGTGAAAATGTTCACATAACCAGTATTTTGCTTTTAAGATAGGAATGGGTTTACTGCATTAATGGAAAGAACTTTTTCTGTAACACTAATCTTTACCACTTTCCATATACATATGTATAAGTATGTATTTCTCCCTGCAGCTTCTTTATAATGCTACCAACTTTGGACGCTATTTTCTTGCATTTTTTGCCAATATGATAAATAGTATCTTACAATTTAAAAAATTTTATTTTCTAGTTATTAGAAAGGATATTTTCCAGGGCGCCTGGGTGGCTCAGTCAGTCCTTAAGCGTCTGCCTTCAGCTCAGGGTGTGATCCCAGGGTCCTGGGATCCAGCCCCGCGTGGGGACCCCTGCTCCACGGGAAGCCTGCTTCTCCCTCTTCCACTTCCCCTGCTCGTGTTCCCTCTCTCGCTTGTCTGTCAAATAAATAAAATCTTTAAAAAAAAGAAAAAAGGATATTTTCCCTGCAGGTTTCTATTTGTTCATACAAATTATGTGATTCACCCAGATATTTAAAAATTTTTTCAATTGGGGGGGCACCTGCATGGCTCAGTCAGTTAAGCATCTGCCTTTGGCTCAGGTCATGATCCCAGAGTCCTGGGATCGAGTCCCACATCGGGCTGCTTGCTTCTCCCTCTCCCTGCCGCTCTGCCTACTTGTGCTCTCTGTCAAATAAATAAATAGAATCTTAAAAAAAATTTTTTTTCAACTGGTATTGTGATATTTTTTATAAACCTGAAAAAACTTCCACATGACCATAGCTCCTTCCTAGGAAAGGTGCACTACTTACAGCGCCTGGCAGCCACATTCTAGAGTATGTAACATCCGCACCATCCCCATCTTTCTTGTCTTATTTAAGAAATCTTTCCCTACTCCAAAATCATAAAGACAGTCTCCTATGCTGTCTTAAAAAGAATTATATTTTCGCTTTTCATATTTAAGTCTTTAATCCTTATGGAATTGATTTTGATATGATATACAGTAAGTGTCCAACTTCATTTATTTTCCTTATAGATAACCAATTATTCCAGCACTACTTGATGGTCTTTTCTTCCTCTGCTGTAATTATCAATGCCTTCTCTGTCGTAAGTCAAGTTTCCATATAAACATGGGATGGTTTCTAGCATTACTGTTTCACTAGTCTATTTGTGAATTCCTGCATCAATAGGTCACTGCCACAATTAAGATAGCCTCACAATAAATCTTGGTATCTGGTAGTGCCAGCCCTGTTGTACATGACTCTTCTTCAAGGGTATCTTAGCTTTTTTTTTAAAAAAATATGCATTTCTACATAACAGAATCAGCCAGTTCCTCCAAGAACATTCTGTTGAGATTCCAACTGGAAATGCACTGAATTTATAGATCAATGTGGGGAGAACTGTTATTTTTACTTTTCTGTCCATGAATATTATCCTCCTCTCTCCTTAGATTATCTTCTAGTAAATTTCAAAAGTGTTCTATTTTATACATTTTTAAAAATATTATTTATTTGAGAGAGCCTGTGAGCACAGGGGTGGGAGGGCAGAGGGAGAGGGACAAGCAGACTCCCCACTGAGCATAGAGCCCGATGCGGGGATCAATCCCCAGACTCTGAGATCATGACCTGAGCCAAAGTCAGACACCCAACCGACTTAGCCACCCAGGCGCCCCATGCATATTTTGTTAAAATTATAGCTTTTGATTTCCATTGCTATTATAAATGGGATCATTTTTTTCTTTTTAATTATATTTTCTAACTATTCCTTGCTGGTGTGGAGAAGGCTTTTCTACAGAGATCTTATATCTGGCAACACTGCTAAATTATTATCTCTACTGTTTTGTGTAAGATTTTTTTTTTCCATTAAGAACACATCATCTGCAATTGACAGCACTTTTTTTCCTTTCTAACCCTTATACCCTTTATTTCTTGTGTTACTGTAAAACTTAAGGCTTCTAATAATACTAACAGTAGTAATTCAGGGCATCATAAGGATGTTCTATATCTTTTAGAAAATATTTTGGGGGGGCTAGGTAGCTTAATCAGTAGCTTAAGCGTTTGACTCCTGATTTCAGCTCAGGTCGTGATCTCAGGATTATGAGATCAAGCCCTGTATCAGGCGCCACGCATGGAGCCTGCTTAAGATTCTCTCTCCCTCTCACCTGCATGTACTCTTTCTCTCTCTCAAAAAAAAAAAAAAAAAATCAACCTTTCTCTATTTATATGATGTTTGCTAGGTAAGGCTTTTTTATTTTTATTTTTTAAGATTTTATTTATTTGACAGAGACACAGCGAGAGAGGAAACACAAGCAGGGGGAGTGGGAGAGGGAGAAGCAGGCTCCCCGTGGAGCAGGGAGCCCGATGCGGGGCTCAATCCCAGGACCCTGGGACCATGACCCGAGCTGAAGGCAGATGCTATGTCTTTTTTTTTTTTTTTAAAGATTTTATTTATTTATTTGAGAGAGAGAGAATGAGAGATAGAGAGCACGAGAAGGAAGAGGGTCAGAGGGAGAAGCAGGCTCCTCGCTGAGCAGGGAGCCCGATGTGGGACTCGATCCCCAGACTCCAGGATCATGACCTGAGCCGAAGGCAGTCGCTTAACCAACTGAGCCACCCAGGCGCCCGATGCTAAGTCTTTTTTAAAAAGACATCCTTATTCAGATTAGTAAATTTCCATTCTGTAATAGTTTACTAAGTACTTTTTTTTAATTTTATGATGTTATGTTAATCACCATACATTACATCATTAGTTTTTGATGTAGTGTTCCATGATTCATTGTTTGCGTATAACACTGAGTACTTTTAATCATAAATGGATGTTCATTTTAATCATAAGTGAACATGTTTTTTACCTATTGAAGTGATGACTGATTTTTAATGATGGGGTTTTAATCATAGTTTTAGAAATGTTAATGAGGATGTATTATGTGAACAGGTGTTATATTATTAAACTAAACCAATTAGTCATTATGTTCTTTTACATATTTTTCACATAAAAATAAAAATATACTGGGGCACCTGGGTGGCTTCAGTCAGTTAAGCGTCTGCCTTCGGCTCAGGTCATGATCCAGAGTCCTGGGATCGAGCCCCGCATCGGGCATCGGGCACTGAGGCCCCTGCTCAGCCGGGAGTCTGCTTCTCCCTCTCCTGCTGCTTCCCACGCTAGTGCTCACGTTTGCTCTTTTGCTTGCTCTCTCTCACCCTCTCTCTCAAATAAATACATAAAATCTTAAAATATATATACATACAATATGTAAAAAATATATATATTATATACTTATTGTTTCCCCCCAGTGGACTCAATTTTCTGGTATTATGAGATTTTTTGTGTTAGTGTTCATGAGTGGGTTTGGGTAATTTTCCATGTATTTCTTTTCTGGCTTTGATATCAAAGTTATATTAGTCTCATAAAGAGCTGATTTGGCTTCCCTCCTTTTCTATACTGTTTAACAAATTCTTAGGGGAGATTTGTTTCCCTATAACCACCCCATTGCAAGGTTGAAACAGGCAAGTTTTCTTTGGTGTGGTAGGATTTATTTCTCATTCTCACTCACACAGAGGTATAAGATCCTAACTTTACACAGGTGTTTACTATTAATTTTCCAGCCTCAGGCAGGGCCTAGACCCGGTCTCCTATCTTCCCGTCCATTTGTCTATCAAGGGAGAGAGGCTGTGTGTCCTCTAACTTTGGCAGAAACTCTCCAAGTGAGAGCTGGTTTTAGGGTTTGAACCACTCACTTGTCCCACTTTGTTTTGACGTTTGCAAAACTTTGGACTTCAGTGCCAGCTCAGTGATGCACTTAAAAATGTGTTATACAATTTATCCAGCATTTAAGCTCTTTCAGTTGGAAACGTTACTCAGGACACCTAATCTACCATACAGCCCAAACCGGAAATTGTGGTTGTCATTTTAGTCAATGCCCCCTTTCGTTTCTGCCATTTCTTCACACTGCTGCTTTCTCTCTCTGGGTCTAGACTCCTGCTTATTAGTGGTCTTATGCAAGCCAGGATTTCCCAAATCAGTCATGTACTCATAGAAAACAATTTACAGAGATATTCTCTTCCTTCTTCAGGCAGTGTTCTCCTTCCTAAAGCTGCTGTACCTTCTCATTGCCCCAATGCTCGTTTTCCCTATTTATTCATCTTTGAAAGGGTGAGATGTAGTCCCAGTATTTGCTAAAAAACAGAACAGATGTAGTGGCTTTTGCCATGCTTCACTCGACTAGCACAAGTTTACCTTGCTAAAATCTAAACCTGAATGTTAAGTTGGCACAGACAGCCTCTAGTTCAAACTGCAATGACAAGAAGAAATTCAACTAATGTTAAGTCTAGCAGATGGACGTTAGCTTCTCTCCAGATACTCAAGAACTATACCAGGGACCAGCAGCAGGTAATTCTCTGAAAAATGCATACATTGCTCCTACTGCTCTTCCTGTATCATCAGAGATCAGAGTGCTTTTCCATATACAATGAAGCACTTTAAGATGCACTGTGTATCTCCCCACTCCCTTCTTCTTGCCGTGCAACAAGCTGAGGGCTAGAGTTCCAGTAAGGAAAGAGACAGGGATGAGATGACTTGCCTGCCCCAGTCTTAGCCTTAGACAGCAGGGACAACAGAGGGTTTTATCCTACCTTTCCTGAGGTCATTGTCTTCTGTTTTGCTCCCATTTAGTAAACGGAGCATAAGGTATACATCTGAACAACACGCTTCCTAATCCAGCCTCACCAACAAGACTACAAACATTTCTTCACGGTTGTCTTCCCTTTTAGTTTAGAAAGTTCTTCGTGGGTATTTTAAAGGGAACTTCAGAGGAAATTATTTTTGCATTTATATATTCAGAATTTTTCAGCTTATCACACAATTTATGACAAACACACTGAAAACAAATTTATGGACTTCAGAAAATTACCTGTCATGTTTGATCCTTGCTAAGAGAGGCTCCAGCCATCCCACTGTACATTCACAGTGAGCATCTAAGAAGGTGATCACTTGGCCTTTAGACACAGCAGCTCCTTTTAATCTAGCTCTGATCAATCCAGAACGTTGTTCCATTCGAATTACATGAACTGGTACTTTTAATTTTTTCACGTAACTCTCTAGAGGTCTTTTCAAAAAGTCTGAAAAATTCACAAAACAAAGCAAAAAATAACACGAAAAGACTGACCTGGTGCTACCCAGATGTAAAGCAATTCTGATGTGCAATATTCATTCACTACGTATTTACTGAGCACTTTTAGTGAAGCTCCCTGACTCACAAACCCATTTCACTACAGGGAGCCTTTTTATTTCCTGAGAGTATGTGCTAGAGTTGCCTCTACATTACATGAAGAATTAGGAGAAAGCCTTTGGGCTCAGGCTCAATCAAAGACAGACATGTCACCATAGTTCCCTAGGCAACTCTGTCAGCTCACTTCTTTTTCTAATCATGCTTAAGGATCAGGAGTAGAAAGAAAGTAGTTCAAGAGCATTAAATCCAGACCTCAATAGACAGAAGGAACAATATGCAACAGCTGTTAGAATTCAGACAATTGCGGGATTTCTTCAAAATCCAACCCTAAACCAACTGTCTTATTGACTACCACAGTCTCTGACCATGTATTTCTTCTATCAGGAGGCAGGGAGTGAGGTCAAGCTCAGAAGGGAAGTGCTGGACCAAAGAGAGTTCCTTAGCAGACAAGAAGGTCTAAGTCACAAAAGTCTCAAGAGGGAAGCGCAATTGAAGGAAAAGGGGGAAAAAGAAAGGGAGAGGAAGTGGTTGCGTGAAACCAGTGGTTGCGTGAAACCAGTGGTTGCGTGAAATCCTGGAGTGTTCAGATAGAGGTTATGCCTCTAAGCCAAGGAAGTCTTGCCTCCAAAGTACATATCTGATTTTAAAAACCAGGAAAGGGGGCGTCTGGGTGGCTCAGTCGTTAAGCGTCTGCCTTCGGCTCAGGTCATGATCCCAGGGTCCTGGGATTGAGCCCCGCATCGGGCTCCCTGCTCCGCAGGAAGCCTGCTTCTCCCTCTCCCACTCTCCCTGCTTGTGTTCCCTCTCTCACTGTGTCTCTCTCTGTCAAATAAATAAACAAAATCTTAAAAAAAAAAATCTTTAAAAAGCAGGAAAGGCTCAGCTTCCTCAAAGCAAAGAGAAAGAATTTTTCAGCTCAGATTAGCTTGTGGAATTTCTGCTAGAGAAGCTATTGAGGGTGGTCTGGTCAAATGTCCTTCCAACTAGTTCCAACAGGATAGATTTTCCTCCTCTTTAGGGGAGGAAAAACTTGAGAACTGCTGGGACTCCTAAAACTGTCCCATATAACTCTTGTAAGGGGAAGGTCCCAGAGAGCACGGTGTTATGTATTAAGGGGCTCCTTAAATACTAACCATGGGAATCCAAATAGCTTCCTATGAAGCACAGAGAGAAAGACAAATAGGACTGACATGGTTCTTGCCCGCTTGAACTGGTGAGACCAGAATGACTTAATAATGAAATAATCAGGATATGAAAATTTGAAAGAGAAAGGTCTATGGACCCCACCATACCAGAATACTGATTGTTTCCAGTTCTGCTAATGTATTTCCTAATTAATTTGGGCTAAAAACAGTATCTGTAAAATATCTGTTGTAGAACTCCTATTGGGTCACCACTGTGATTTTATGAACCAAATCTTAGGGTCAGAGAGATATAACTCCATTCTGAATAAAAAGGTGAGGGGAATGCCAATCCCGGAGAAGAGCAAGATTTTGCATAGTAGCTATCATTTTCTGTCTGTTTTGCACAATGCCAGGCTCTTTACCTACTCTATATCATTTAATCCTGACAATGGCAATGCTATGAGACTGTCATTACACATATTTTAGACACAGAAATCCAAGGCTCAGAATCTAAAATGAACTGATCAAAGTGACACAGCTTGTTAAGGGGTGGATCCAAGATTCAAACCCAGGTCTGCCTGACTTCAAAGTTCATCTTTTCATCCACAACAAGAAATCCTAGAAGGGAACTAGAGAGAGAACAATTCAGGAGCATGGAATCACCTGAGCTGACACAAATTTAAATTACTTTACATCCAGAGTTTGATGGACTCCCGTGTGACAGGGTGTGGGATATATTCTAGTGCTTCAGACTGGTTGAGGCTGGGTGTGTCATATGCAAGATGTCTCCCAATAAGCTTTCCCAAAAATATCAGACAGCTTCAAGTCTTCTTAAGAATCAAAGCAATCTAATTCCCAAGTCCCACGTCTCTGAAAGTTAAAATACTCTGTCCTGTCTATAAATAAAATGAAAAATGCATGATTCTCTGGTCTGGCAGCTCAAAAAAGTTGCCATTCCACAAATTTTCTTGGCATCTTTGTCCCACATCTTTGTGGCCTTCATGCAATAAGGCTAAGAAATAGGTGTCTTCCTAACAGAGGATATAGAATTATGACCCAGGGCTAATTCTACAAAAATGAAGCCACGGGGGGTTAAGTGATTATGGGTAAAAGTTACTATGTCCTCTAAAAATAAGGGGGAATCTTGTTTATCAGAGCATCTTTATAGCTATTAGCCTATAAATGGATCCCTAGGCATCTCTCCATCAGGGAATGTGAGGCTGCCAGAGTGTGTGTCAGGGGAAAATTTCACTGCTTACAGCAACATCTGAGAAATCTTAGCCAGAACTCTAAAGAGCAGTTGATAGAACAAGTAATTTAGAGTCTAAAAAATCTGACTCCTAATCCCTACTAAGTAAGAATCTCTGCTTCCTTTTGTGACAAAGATGAGAAAACAACAGAAATCTCAGATTAGGACCACTGAATCAGTTCTAAGTCTTAAGATAACCTTCTGAGATGACAATTACATAACTTCTGACATGAAGTAGGGATTCATCCAGACTGTCTTCATTTTAGACCCTGTAACAGTGAAGTTATGAGACGTGACGTACGTAGCAGTTAAGAGGTCAAGCCCTAGGTTTACACTAAGCCTCATCAGTAAAACAGGGATGATTATAGCACGTAATTAATGGAGCTGCTGACAACTCAGCAGTCAACTGGGAAATCGGGTAGCCTGAGGCCATAAGCAAACCAGGCATGCTAATGTGACCTAATTAGAAGTCTGCACAGACAAGAAGTAAAGGCAAGAATTAACTGACTGCTAGATTACGCTTTCATTCACTCATTAAATTCTGTACTGTTTATGCAGTTAAGTGCTGTGGGCACTGAGGAAAGGGTGGAGAGCACACAGCCCTGATGGAGGGTAGAGTCTAGCAGGGGAGATGGTCATTGAACAGACAGAGAAATAGTTAAAACTCTGATGAGAGCCATGGAGTGTAGTGTTCCAAAACATGTTCAGAGGGACATGACCTGGTCTCGGGAGTTCAAGAAAGGCCTCTCTAAATATATCTTGATTCTGAGTAAACATGTGAGGTGAACTGTGGGGATGGGGTGGGCAGGGGATGGTCTGGGATGTGAGGAGAGATGCCGGTGGAGGCTGGGTTACACAGGCCTCCAAGGAACGGGGTTAGACAGAAGTGCCAAGATCAGAGTGGCGTGTTTAAAAGATCCCAGTGCGTGCAGCATGGGAAACAGAGGGGGAGGGGGAGGAGACCAGGGCAGGGAGACCAGACCAGCAGTCTGTCTCAATAGCCTAGGTGAGAAGTGAGGGTGCCTTGCCTGTGTCTCATGAGTAAGAAAGGCAAACTTAAAGAGTTACATAAAAACAGAGCTTGCTCTGGGTTCCGGGACCCAACAGTTACCACCCAAACAAGAGAGCCAAAGAAAATTACACTAGAGAATTCTCAGTCTGGTTAGAAGGACTACAGTTATAACCACAACAACACAATACCTAGTGGTTCCCAACTATCTGAAATCGTGAACCACACACCTGAGGCTTTCCAGGCAGGAAGATGAAGGAGAACCAGACTCCTGACCGGGAGCTCTGGGGTAGGACTCCGGGGCCCTGCTTAGTGACCGAGAGCCACAAGTGGAGCCGTGAAGTAGACCTCTGCCCATGTTTCTCTTATAGATTTGTACAGGCAGGGTGATCAAAGGCCCACATGAGGAAGGGAAAATATAATTGGTATATGTGACTTTGTCAGGTTAGAGCTGTGGGCACATGTGTCTTTGATTAGGTCACGTCCTACAAAAACGTGCTCTTACACACAGCCCTCCCAGGCACACAAGAGAATATTAGAGAACACAAAGGAGGAAAAATAATACATTTCATCCGAGGAAAGACAGCTCTCCTTAAGTAATATTTAATTTAGCAAATATCAACATATAAGTAAAACAAACATGAGTCACTTGCAGACTCAGTGTTTGTATATATTCCTAATTATGAACTTAAGCTAATTTTCTTAAAGAGGGATTAATTAACTCCTAGCAAACAATTATCCACACAAGGGTTTACACTTCTATGTCAACAATAACTCTTTGTTTTAAGTGTGCTATTCTTAATTTCTAACAGCTCACTCATTTTGACATTAATTACATTATACACTATTATTTAAATGCTTTGTGTGTTTATAAATGGTCATCTTAATCACATTAAGGAGGTAAGCTATATTATTTTTTGTTTGTACTTCTACAATCTGGCACAGTGGTGAGATTTAAACTATTATTAATGTGCAAATTACTTCCCATAATTAAGATATGAAGTGATTAACTGTGATTAAATTTACATACTTAGTATAGTCATGGAAGGAGAAGGTAAAATACTTAAACCATTTTAGTAAATGCAGGGAGAGATTAGGCAAGAAAGCTGAAGTAGCAAAAGAGCTTGAAATGATGGTCAGGAAGTCTAAGGCTGGTCAAGGAAGGAAGGAAGAGCCATTTTCTGTAGTTCTTCCAAATTTTTCTCATGGGAGCACAGGAATATCGGGGGAACGAACACAAGACACCAATGATCCTCACCAGCGCTGTGGGAAAAAAAAGCCTGCAAAATGCTAGGTATGTCTGAGTTTAACAGGTTTCTCTACAGATGGGACTTGGCAGAGCCTTTTCTACATTACCCCGTGGTGTAAAATCTCCATGAAGGATTCAAAATAAATAATGTTAGCTCAAGGTACTTTTAATTAATGTAACTTTCCCAAAAGAGTGTTTCATGAGATAGTCTGAGAGATTCTAAGCTTGTGAAAAATTCTGAGAGATTCCTGGAAGAGTAAGAGTCACTGTAGAAATTTATTATGAGGTTGGAGTCATATTACCTACCACTCTCTCCTAAGTTCCTTCCTCATCCCTTTACGTAAATAGCTACAGATCATTCCTGAACCTAGGAACAGAGAAAATGGGAAAACCTAAGAAGAATCTGGAGAAGGAAGGCTCGCCCAGCTAAGGCTCCATTTTCCTGTCGGAGGTACTTGGCACTGCACATGGACTCAGTTTCTTCATCCTGGCTCTAAGGAGGATCCAGTCTCTCTCCATTAGCTCATGGCTGCAGCTTCCCACAAGGAAGATTCTAACAAAATCATGTGGGTTTTTTTCACTGTTCTGCATAAATGTTTATATTATATAGCATTATTTCTTTTTAAAACAAGATTAAGCAGTGACACAAATGCTAATTAAGGTAATATTTTAAGTTGCACAAGGGCGTAAATTTTTTGCATATGTGAATGAGTCCAAATGCCACCAATATTTTCAGGATATGCTAGAAGTCCGTATAAAATCACTGGGTCAAAAGTAACGCTGACGTTCCGTAACTGCTAGTGATAAGGGCCGCTGCGAGGACCGGCAGCGAGCGCAGCTTACAGCTCACCTCTTTCGCTGGCGTCATCTACTAGGACAATTTCTTGTAGCACGTGTCTTGGTGAGCGGCTAACGACACTGTGGACGGTTCGCAGAAGTGTGCTCCAAGCCTCATTGTGGAAAACAATCACCACACTTGTTGTAGGGAGACTATCTGGATACACCTTTGTCTTACACCTGGAGACAAAGCAAATGCCTTTATCAGAAGTGACTGTTAGCACAGCAAAGTCGATGCGTCTGGAGTAGAAGGGGCACGAGAACAACAAAGACAACTGGCTCTACTGGTGGAACTCTTGGTAACTGTTCATTTATTGAAGTTTTGGTTAATGTTGCAGGTTTAATAAAGAGTACCTATTTAAAGCTGTATGTTTAGATTTAGACATGTTTACATTTAAATTATCTTAAAGATGTCAACTGTATTCTTAAAATTAGGCGCCACTTCCTGATCAGTGTTTTCTGTTGATTCACTTTAATGGACAATGTACTAAGACTACATCATCAGTCTGAAGCTGAATGTGTTTCAAGAATCCAATCAGACAAAAAAATCAGAACCACTAAAAGTCTATGCAGTTTAATAATCTAAACAAAAAAAATACCTTCCACAAAAGAAGAGAAATAATATTTACCGAGTATCTATTTTGTATTAGGCACAGAAGCCTCCTAATAATTCTGTGAGGTACCTGGAGCCATATTTCACAGAGAAACTGAGGACAGACACAATGAGGGGGTGGCAGAGCCTGGCTGGGGACTCCACAGTCCATGCTCTGTTGAACAAACGCTTGATGCTGCTTCCTCCACAGTGAAATACCAACATGCATCTTGTGTAGTAAAAACTACATCTGAAATGCAACCATCAAGAAGACCAAACACACCCAAAATATATGCACACAAAATCAATGTATTAGTTGTATGTTTCCAGCGCTTTGTTAAGCAACACGGTCTCTCTTCCTCCAGTCTCGTTAATGGATGAAACTACCACAGAGCTGAGGACAGTAACAGCAGTAAGCAACCAGACATCAGGGGATGTGGTTTAGAACACAGCACTCCTAAAACATGTACATGAAATTCTTTCATAGGTATCTTCAAATGGCAACCGTTGGCTCCAGGCCTCTCTTTCCACCCTATTTCCAGCTCTCACAAGCTCCTCAAACCTTGTGGTCTCTCCAATGTCATGTGTTATACCTGCCAGTGCGAGTGGAGACAGGGAAGAAGGGGAAAAAAACAAGAAAAATGCCAACGAACCCCTCTTCAGAACTGGCCATGATGACCTAGCTACTGAAAGTGCTGCCCTAGGGCTGCTGGCTGGCAGCTGGAAAAAAACGGGAAATGGGAGGGAAAAGACATGACAAGGGACAGGGGCTGAAAGAAGGAGAAACAGAAGGTGAAGGAGAGTTCACTGTGGGCCCATCAACAACAGTCCCCCCTCTCTCCAAGGAGGAAAGGAGAAACAAATAGCTTCCATTGTCCTTCATTATATCACTCTTCAGCCCCTACCACCATCTTGACCATTCCCCAGGCCCCTTCACAGTGTGCTCTCCAGCTCCTACTACTAACAACCCGACTCCTATTCACTGGCCCACAGCCTCCTTTCCACATCCCAGTCCATGCCCCTCACCCTGGGTTCACTCCAAGCCCCATTAGGAGGCCACCGCACGGCCTGCTGCCCTGTCTACAGCTCCTTTCCTCCAAGTCTGGGCCGCAGAGGTGAGGCCCAGAAGACCAGGTGCTTAGGCTCTGGGAAGGATAATGTGCCCTTAGCATTCCAAGTAGTACTTCTGAGAACAGCTTCCCATCAAAACTGTTATGTTATAAACAGTGGCTAGATTATACATTTATATTCAGTACTATGCTTCAGGTACATCATAGGTTTCATGTTTTCATCCTGAATGCCTGACTCACAGACTACTGGCACAGGACTGTGAAATCAGGAATGGGCCTGTATATGGGTAAAGGGGTTCAGAAAAAGAGTTTTAATATTATTTAACTGAAGTGTACTAAGTCATATATGATTTCTTTTCCCAAATTAATCCTACTCATTACTGTAGGAGAACTGGGAAGCAGAAAACAGCCAGAGTGACTACAAAGCTGCTGGCTTACCAAACGAAAGAACAAAATTGAGTGAAACACAGAAGATGATTAGGCAAAATGTGCAGTGTTTAAACAGTATTGGTAGCCATGTGCACGGCCAGCAAGTGGACAGGAAGAAGAGAAAATTCTGAGAACAGATTCTGTAGAAGAAAAGTAATAAGCCAGATTTATTTCTTGGAAGATATAGGAAAGAATTCAATTCCGAAATATATGGAAAGGAAGACCATGAAGACAGTAAGAACACTAGAAATGGAGACTAAAATGGAAATCATTCACAGGAGGATGGAAGAATCACAAAGCAAAGCATGTATTAGGATCCAGACAAAAAGGAAATGATTTCCTAAATCAAACAGTTAAATTTAATCATTCAGAGAACACAGCAAATTCATAAATATTCTCTCAAAATAACATAGGAAATATAGAGAAAGTATGAGAAAGTCAACATAACGGATCTCAGAACAGGTAAACCCCACCCAACCTGGGAAATACATAAGGCACTCAAGGAGAACCTTCTAGTTAAGCTACTCCCATGGAGGGACCACCTGTCCCCATGGAGGCAGAAGTGGGGGATCCTTCTGGGAGTGGGTGACACAGAGCTGATGGTGAGCAGGAAGGCCATGTAACAGCTGTGTTGCCAAGTAGCTTTTTTCCACCCTGTCCCAACTGACTCTTTCATCCTGAGAAATGAAAATTAGCCAGTGTAGGGTTGTGCTACTTTAAAAAAAAAGTTATACATGTTTAACAACAGGGTGTGGGTTGGGGAAAGAAGGAAAAGAAGAGGCTTAACTTTTTACTGAAATTATAATATACATACAAAAAAGCGGACAGATCGTTAAGTATGCAACTGAATGAATTTCCACCAACTGAATGCATCAAGTAGTCAGCACCCAGATGAAGAAAGAGACTGTGACCTACACCCCAGAGGTTTCTTTTGTGCCCCCTCCCAAAGTAACCAATATGCCGGACCTTTAGCATTACAGATGAGTTCTGCCCTTTTTTTTTTTTAACTTTATTTAAAGGGAATAATATAGAACAGTATATTATTCTCAAACTTTGTGGCTCATAACCCCTTCATGTGTTTAAAAACTGATTATCTCAAAGTGCTTTTATATAGAGTATAGCTGTTGGTATTTACATTATAAACTAAAATTTTAAAACATAAAGAATCTACAAACACATATTATGCTCTTAGAGAGCTGATCCATCACTATCACAGAGTGTGTCCATTATGGATTTATTGCGTCTTAGCTCTAAATACACCCTCCACTGCCTGCTCTGTGGTGATGGAACCGGCTCCTGTAAGCATTTCTTCTCGCGGCTGGCAAGAGGCATATGTAAGCTTTGTCCGGCACGCACACAGAGAGTGTTGGAGGGGCACTGTGCGAAGTAGGAACTTCCCTTCCTGGTTCCAGCACACGCCTCCACTTTTCTTCTCCTTCTTACTCTGGTGCTGCCAGCAGAGTGTGTGGTGGACACCCAGATGCATTACCCTACTGAGTTTCAGCAGCACCCACACTCTCAGGCAGATTCTCAGTAAGTCTCCCAGGTCCCTCAGCGCTGGCTTCCCAGTTTTGGCTTTCTGCACCCCAGAAGGGTGGTTCCTGTTTGCCAGTTCTGGCTCTGATTAGCTCCCCAAATGCATTTCAAGTATATTTCCTGCTTGTAAGGCCTGCCTACCAGCCCTCACTCTGGAGGGTGTGTCAGGTCCCACCAAGGGTAACCACCATCCAGTGAGCAGCAGTCACAACTTCTCCAATGAGGTCTGAACTCCAGCATTAAGAAGCGGGCTCCCTTTCAACGTTTTTCATTCCTTTGTACTCTCAACCCTAGGATATACTATATGACTGTCTTTATCTCCTTACAGTTAACCCCATCATAGTTAATAATTATATTAAGCTTTTTCTGTTCAAATTATTATGTGATTTCTGTTTCCCTGCTAGATCTTGATCCATACAGCTTCTCAAACTCCATGGTGCGCTAGTTGAAGAATAAGAGCAAAAGGGGTAAATAAATGTCTTCATATCATTATGAAAACTTTTTGACCTTGCAGGCTCCCTGAAAGGATCTGAAGGACCTCCAAAAGTCCCAGGACCACACTTTAAGAACTACTGATATAGAGCATATTCTTTTGTGTCTCAATTCTTTCCTTCAACATTGCTTGAGTATCATCCATGTTGTATGGGCAAGTTTATTTTTACTGCTGCATAGTATTCCTTTAAAGGAATATATATGTGTATGTGTAATATATATATATATATAAACACACACATACCTACATCATAGTTTCTTTTCTATTCGAATATTTACGGACATTAGGATACTTTCCAGTCTAGGCTACTATAAACAGTGCTGTGAAAACCACTCATGTATATGTCTTTTGGTGACTACATGTATGCATTTTTGTATTATTGGGCAATAGGGTATATATAGGCTCAGCTTTAGTAGATACCAAGAAATGGTTTTCTAAAGAGGATGTAGTAATTTCCACTCTCACCAGCAGTGTGTCATAGTTTCAGTTGTTCCACATGCCTACCAACAGCATCATTTTTTTGAAGGTGGTAATAAGTTCTCTGAGTTCTAACAAATGCATAGCTTCATAAAACCACCACCACTTTCAGGAAACAGAACCATTCCACCTCCAAAGAACCCCTTTTGTTATCCTTTTATAGTCTCACCCTCCCCTACACGTAACCCCAGCAACCAATATCTGTTCTCCATTACTATAGTTTTGTCTTTTCACAAATATCCTATAAATGGAATTATACAGCATGTAATCTTGGAGACTGGTTTCTTTCACTCAGCATGTCTTTGAGATTCATTGAAGTCCTATGTATCAAAAGTTTGTTATTTTTTATGAAGAGTAAATCAGAAATCCATTCTGATCTATCAGTGTTTTCATTCACCAGCTGTTTCCAGTTTGGGGCTATTATGAAGAGAGTTGCTATACATGTTCAGGTACTGATTTTTATGTGAACATGTTTTCATTTCTTTAGGGTAAATATCCAGGGATGGGCTGCTGGGTTACATGGTAAATATAAGTTTTTAAGTGTAATTTTTAAGCTGCCAAATTGTTTTTCAGAGACTATCATTTTGCATTCCTATCAGAAATGTATGAGAGTTCCAAATGCCCTGGATCTTCGTCA
Organism: Eumetopias jubatus; assembly: GCF_037043125.1. Taxonomy (NCBI): domain Eukaryota; kingdom Metazoa; phylum Chordata; class Mammalia; order Carnivora; family Otariidae; genus Eumetopias; species Eumetopias jubatus. Next base: position 37,365,185 of record NW_028274822.1, read on the forward strand.
GCACTTGATACTGAATTTTTTTGCAGCCATTTAAAGAGGCATAGAGTGGTACCTCATTGTGGTTTTAATTGGCATTTCCTCAATGGCTAATGTCTTTTCATATGCTCATTTGCCATCCATATAGTATCTGGGTAAGTGTCAAGTCATTTGACAACATTCTATTGCTTTCATTCTTCTTAATTGGGTTATGTTTGAGAGTTCTTCATATATATATATTTTAAAGATTTTATTTTTATTTATTTGACAGAGAGAGACACAGCAAGAGAGGGAACACAAGCAGGGGGAGTAGGAGAGGGAGAAGCAGGCTTCCTGTGGAGCAAGGAGCCCCTGGGATCATGACCTGAGCTGAAGGCAGACGCTTAACGACGGAGCCACCCAGGCGCCCCTTCATATATTTTTGATACAAGTCGTTTTTTGGAGGTATTGTTTGCAAATATTTTATTCCAGCCTGTAACTCATCATTTCATTCTCTTAACAGTGTTTCTATCAGAGTGAAAGTTTTAAAATTTGAAGTTCAACTTATCAATTTTTTATTTTATGAAATGATGCTTTTGGTGTCATGTCTAAATACTCTCTGCCTAAAACCAGTCCTGAATATTTTCCCTACAATTATAAACTTTTTGAGTTTAGATTTATGATCCAATTTGAGTTAATTTTCAAAAAACACCCGAGATTAAGGTTGAGATTCATATTTTTGCATATGGATGTCTAATTGTACCAACACCATTTGTTGAAAAGATAATCTTTACTCTACTGAATGGCTTTTACGCTTTGTCAAAAACCAAACAGCCATATCCATGTGGGTCTATTTCTGAACTATCTCTTCTGTTCCACTGGTCTGTGTGTCCGTCTCTTTGCTAACAGCACACTGTCTTGAGTACTGTAGCATTATAGTACATCTTTAAATTGGGTACTGTTATTTCATCCAACTTTATTCTTCTTATAAAAAATTACTTTTGCTATTTCCTTTGCCTTTCCAAATATAGTTTTAAATCTCTTGCTGAGGTTTTGAATGGAACTGCATTAAATCTATATACCTAGTGGGGGAGAACGGACGTCTTTTATGCTGATGTTCCAACACAGCTAGAAAGTGGAAGCTCTAGTTCTCTCAGTCCGCTGTGCACTGCTTGTGCCCGTGTCCGTGCTCTAGGCCGAGCAGCACGAGACCCTCCCTCAACGTTAGCTGCCTGCCCGACACCGCTCCCACGGCTGTGCTGCCGTGGCAATACTGCCTAGGGACGGGGTAGCAGAGAAGGGGAAAAAGAAGAGACAGAAATGGGGGTGGTTTCCTCCACTAACCCTTAAGAGAGCCCGTTCTCATCCCTCAGAACAGAAAGAGTGGGTTTCTCTCAGGGGCTCTTCTGCTCCCAGTACATACTTCTGAGTTCCGGTCTGCCTTCAAGTACAATGTTGAATACAAGTGGTGAGCAGACATCCTTTCCTTGCTTCTGACCTTAGGGGAAAGCTTTTAGTCTTGTCCTATTAAGCATGATATGCTACTAAAAGCATAATACAAACTAATACATTTGACTTCATCAAAATTAAAAATGTTTGTGCTTCAAAAGGTACCACTAAGGAAATGAAAAGACAAGCCACAAACTGGGAAAAAATATTTACACTTGATCTTAGCCAAAAGGCTGAGAAGCGATGGGAGAAAATATTTAGAAATTATTTATCTGATGAAGAATCTGGATCTAGAACATATAAATAACTCTTACAACTCTGCAACAGGAAGACAATCTGATAAAACATGGGCAAAAAATCCAGAGAAACTTCACTGAAGATATAAGAATGCCCAATAAGTACATGAAAACATCCCCAATATCGTTAGTCATAGGTAATGCAAATTAAGATCACAACGAGATACGACTTCACATGCAGCAGCACGGCTCTAAGAATAAAGACGGGCACAAAGAAACATCAGCGAGGTTGTGGAGAAACTGGACCGCTCGTACATTTCGCTGGTGGGAATGTTCATAGTGCAGCCACTTTGGGAAAAGGTTTGGCAATTTCTTGGTTAAAAACAAAGTTACCATAAGACCTGGCAATTAGGAATCTACAAGAAAAATGAAAACATAAAGAATAAACAACAGTGCAAAGCTTGTTTTAAAAAGCTGTTCTCTCCCCTCTCTACCATTACTCTCCCTTCCTATAAAGGAAAACACATGCAATTCTTTGACCTCTTTCTCTTAATATTTACCTCCATATTTCTAAATATTACATATTAACTTACTGTAGAATAAGGATTTATTTCCCTCCTATCCCCATTCTAACACATACACTTGCTACTCCCTCAGTCTCCCAATGTTATATTAGAAATGTGGTTCATTGTTATTTAATGTTTGTATAAGGACTATGTAAAATGCTATTTATAGATGATTTGTATATTGAGTACTTTTCCTTTTCTGCACATTGCCTTCCACTTTACCCTAGGTTATTTTTGCCCCTTTTCTATGTATTTGTCACTAATTCAAACCCAAACTCTCTACAAATCATTTAAATAGTCTCTTAAGATGTTCAGAAGCACGGGCTATAATATGAATGAAATCTTCTTAAAGCAATCCCTCCTGGGTTGCCTCCGTGCCCGCACCACTGGGGTCCAGGGCTCTCCCTCTGCCATTCCCAGGGGGATTCTATTAGTTGTCCTGCACACTGAATCTCCTCTCTTTCAGATCCCGTGCCTTTCTCTTCCCTGGTTTACTCCTTTGTTTGGCAGAGAGCACAGACTGAGAAAGGATGAAGGGAGATGGGCAGGTTTTTGAAACTATACCATCACTACCACAGTGGACTAATGCTTTTAGTGGAGTGAGTTATATACTGGAGCGGAGCTGGAGTTGACTGAAAAATCCCTGGTTTTTACACAATGAGTGAAAACACAAGTAGTTTCATCTATGTCTCCATGTACAACAGTAATTAAAAGATGGCCTACATAACAAGCACTCTTGTTATAAGTGAGTGAAAGAATTACTGAATTAACTCTAATGCATGAAATTCACTATGTGGACTGAGTTAGTCTGAGTGCCTGAGTGATTCAGCAGTGTTTTGGGAAATAGATCATTAAATTTGCTTAGGATAGTGATCATCTCAGCAAGCCCGGGCTTACCAGAGAATCAATCCACACAAACACCTAACAATTCAGGAATGTAGAACAACAGAAGTCCCGTGATAATTACTATTTATATTATTTTGCAACTGTTAAAAGTCTCATTGTACTTATTTTAGCCCTCTTAGGGCCTGAAATAGCATTAAGAGTTTTTACGCATTACCTCACTATCCTCACAACAACCGAAAGAGAGAGGCGCTGCTCTCCCAGTTTTACAGATAAGGAAACTGAGGCCTTGGGAAAGGAAGCAGCTTTTTGCTAAGTCAAGATGAGTATGCATATATAATCCAATTCTCTTCTCTAGGTCCCTTTCAGCTATGATTTTCAAAGTATTTGTCATCCACTAAAGTTAGCCTGGTAGTGACCACTTACCAATGACAAGTCAATTTTTCTTAAGACAGCTGGCCACCTGCCTAGCAACGTCTGGCAATGTTATATAATTTCTCCTCTGTGTACTGTCATTCAGACAAGATCGATGAAGATCCACCATACAAGTGATGGCAGAGCACAGTGATTAAGATTACACGTTTTGTCAACGATAGATTTCACCTGGATCACTTAACTGCACTTTGCACAAATCATTTAATCTCCCCAAGTCTGAGTTTCCCCATCTGTCAACTGGGCATACTACTACTTTACTCAACTGCTTAAAAATGATAATGTGTGTAGTGCCTGGTACATACTAAGCACTCACTAATTGGTATTATTACTACTTTTTAAACATCTGAGACTAATTATATAGGATAGAATTACCCCATTAGATGACTTGGAATTTGCCTCAAAGCTCCTTCCCTAAGATCAAACATTACAAAAGTTATTCTTTGTTTTTCACTCTTCTTGACACTTGAACAATGTTATTGTTTCCCCCAGTTTCCTGCAGGAAATGTGTCCTTGGAGCCTAGAACACAGTAAAGGTTCCTGGCAGGCACAGGAACTGTGCCTGCCAGCTATACTGGACTGGACACTGCCGGCTATACTACCAGTTAAGCCCATGACTTAGATCAAGCAGGGCTTTTCTGGATTCAGAAAAGGGGGTAAAAAAGCTGCACTCTAGGGGCTGTCCATGCTACTTATTCTTCCACCTCTGGTGTGAAATGGTCTGAAAAGTACCTGCTGGCCAGCTTTGTTCATCTTATTGCAGAGATAGTTAAATGTATATCTGATGTATCTCATTGCACATTTCATTGTAAATACACTTCAGAAGCCAGACAGTGATTAGTAAAATAGAGTGGCGATGGAAAAGCATGCTTGTAGTTGGCTTTTCATGAGATTTGCACTGGGACCTAGAGCTTACTTCCTGAACACAGGTCTTCTCTATATCCTAGGTGCCAGGAAGTATTCGAAGCACTACAAATCCTCACAACAGCCCTTGTTATTTTTCTTACTGTACAGATAAGGATCCTGAAGTACAGAAAGGTCACTACCTCTTCCAAAGCCACAAAGCCAGCAAATGGCAGAGACCTGGACTTTGCCACTATCGAGATATTAATGAGAAATTCATTATATATAATTCAAAAAAGGGCAAAGGGGGAAAAAATAAAAGTATAGACTGAGAAGCTCTAGTCTATGCATATCAGTAATTCCAGAAGAACAGGTTGAGGGAATGGTAACACAGCAATATTTGAGATTATAGCCAGAAATGTCCTAGAATTGAAGAATATGAATGCTCAGATCAAAAGTACACTATGTGCACTGAACATGTAGATAAAGTCCACATGTTGACAATTACAATATATTCAGGTCTTACTACTAAAGAATAAAATGTGCAGCTTCCAAATCAAGAGACAGAAAAACATGAATACTAAAAATTTTATCAAATGAAACTGTATCAATTAGCAAAGCAGGAAAGGAGAAAAAAATAAAAAGGATGGTAAACAAAACAAGATTAGGTTGAACTTTATGAAACTCATTTTCACAGGTCAAAAATGGTTGAATATCAATTTCATAGGGTTCAACCTAAAAGGAGTCCAAATTTAACAATAGTAACAATAAATGTAGATGCATCAAACTCACCTATTAAAAACTGATTAGAGTGAAATGAAAATATAAATCCAGCCATTTAGTAGAGATTCACATAAAATAAAATCATACAGATGGCTGAAAGAAATAGAAAAAAATAACAGATACACCAGGAAAATGTTAAACATACTAAAAGTAGTATAGCAATGTCAAAACCAGGGTAAAAAAATTAATACAGATACAGTGAATACTGGGCTTAAAAACAAGAATATATTATCAATTACTGTAGATACATCCAATGATGCAGCCTTGAAAAATAAAAGAATGAATTGAGAAACTGTCAAGTCCATAATTATATGGGAGGTTTTTTAAAAATACAAATTAATCAGAATCTAATACAGCATGTACTATGAAACAGAAAAAAATCCAGAAGTAACAGGCAACCAGTTATTTTCAACTGCAGAGGAAACATTTTTTAAGAACTGAACACTTTCTAGGTCAAGAAGCAGGTTTCAACACATTTGAAATAGATCATGTTCATATACAGGTCATGTTCTCTGACCATGATGAAATTAATCTAGAAATCACTAATAAAAATGAGTAAATCAAAAGGCAAAAAAGAAATGTACCTAGAAATATTTAAATGTATTTCTAGGTCATCCTGTGTTAAACAGAAATCAAGTGGAAATTACCAACTACTTAGGAATAAATAAGGATGAAAATACATAAAACAACAGGCTGCACTGAAGTGTTCATAGTCTTTAATGACTATTAGAAAACAAAAATATTTTTAAATAATAGGTTAAGCATTTAAGTAAAGAAGGGAGAGAACAGATTAAACACAAAACAGAAGAAGAGATAATTACACAGAAAACAAACTTAAAAAAACAATCAGATAAAAGCTACCTCTTTTTTGAAAATTAAAAACTGCAAATCACTAGCAAGATTATTTAAAGAAAAAGGGGAAAAGCAATAAAAATATGAGAAATGAGAATAACTACATAATTATATACTTAGTAAAAATGTTCTAAAACTATAAAATAATGCTACACCCAGGCCTTTCAGTTATTGTGAATTACCCAAATCTGAATTGCTACTGAGCTAACTAAAGTTCCTGACCTGTGTGAAAATTAATGGAGAGAAACCTCATGAAAACGGTCATGAGGCCAGGAGGGGAGGCCAGCAAGGGGCAGCCATACCACCCAACTTCAGTTACAAGAATGTCAATTATAGACCCCAACAGAAGAAGGGTCAACAGGGAAGAATCACTAACTACAGGTCCCAACAGGAAAAGATGTATATGCATCTTCTCTAAGAGACTGAGTACCTGCCTGCACCTCAGCGAATGAGAAACCATCATCACCCTGAACTCGTGCTTTTCTCTAATAAGCTTTCATTCAAAACAGCTTCTCCGGGGGCACCTGGGTGGTTCAGTCTCTCAGTAGAGAGTCTGCTTGAGAGTCTCTCTCCTTTTCCCTCTTGCTCTCCTTCAAAACAAACAAACCAACAAAACCTCTTCCCATTTTCTTCCTCCATAAAAGAAGTCTTCCCCTTTGATTATTGGATTTGCTATGGTTTTGCATAGTTTGTCCTGAATTGCAATTCTTTGCTATTCCCAAATAAATCCATTTGGCAAGTAAAGTAACTGGCTGTTTTATTTTTTTAGGTTAACACATGCAAACCTTTCCACTTTGCAGCCAGGAATTCATGGTTTTGTCACCAGTAAAATCAACTGTATTCATAATCCCTTTTCTGAATATTCCCTTCATCTTCTAGCACTAATTAAAATATTGCCAAGAAGACCACGTCCTAAGTAGTCTCTTTTTTCTAAAGTTTATTTGAGAGAGAACAAATGAGAGGGAGGGGCAGAGGGACAGGGAGAGGATTTCAGACTCCTCGCTGAGGGTGGAGCCCAACACAGGGCCCGATCTCACAACCCATGAGATCATGACCTGAGCCAAAATCCAGAGTCGGACGGTGCTTAACTGACTGAGCTATCCAGGCAGCCTCTGAGTAGTCTTCTTTCAAGAGGAGGCTGCTTTTCTTCCCTGTCTCACGTACCACTGAATCTGGAGGGGGTAGTAGATACCTTCCTTGTTCCTTACTGCTGATTCAAGACTGTTGCTTTTCCCTCTTCCTTAAGAAGCCCCAAGTCTTTTAAATAATGTGCCAGTCCATCCTTGTCACTGTCATCTATTGCCTTCCCTAACTGTTCCACCACAGTCTTGTCATCAGATTCTCGGTCATTTTAGCATCTATTGTAGTCCATTTTTCAATACCCTGGCCTCTCAGACCTTTGCTCTGCCCTCCTCCAATGGAACTGTCCTCCACCACATCTCACCCATGTACTTTCATTCTATATCCCTAGACCATGCCATTACCGATCACCTCCATTTTAAGCATCACAATCTCTGGTCACCATCGCCCCCCCCCATCCTTGCTCTTCCAACTCAATTACTCCAATAATCCCAGATCTTCAGCTTCCTTCACGGGGGTCTCCACTCCAGACCCTCCCTCTTCCTACTTTCCGTTGCCCCCTTCACGCTATCCAGGTCACCTGCTCTGCTTAGATCCACGGCTCTTTACCATTATCGCCACCCTGGAGCTCCCTATTCTTTTCTCACTTGCTGGAATAGCCCAATCCTAGCTAAATCCAACTTTCTGCTGACTTTGGATCTCATTTGAGCTGCTGAATATGGCTAAAGAAAACATGCGAGCATGCTGAATGGCCTCATTTTCAATTTATAACCACAAATCTCAAGCAGGCTCTCAGCACTTGTGCAGAGTTCTGCCTGAATTTCCTACTCACCTCCTTCAACGTGCTTGTTTCACAGGTCCACGGATTTCCAATACCTTTCCCACCCTCCTCACTCACCGGTGGCAATTTCACCGAAAACACAGAAGCTGTCAGAGGATTTCCATACTCCCATGAACACATCCTGTAGGCATGTGTGATCGTGAACATTGTGCCTTTTTCCCACGACACAAGGCCCAAATTATCCCTGTTCCTGTCTGAAGCCAACTACATTCCTTCTCACCCACTCAAGTTAAATGCTCTTGCTGTAATCCTCCCCTAAGTTACCCTCAGTGGGATCATTCCCATAAACATACAGCCTGCAGTACATACCATCTTTGATAAAAGAAAGATAATGTCTCCCTTAATCGCACAATCTCCCCAGCTAACACCTCCGCTTCCCTTTTTCCGATGACACCTCAAAAGCACTGCTACACCTGCTGCCCCTCCCACTTGTCTGCCCTACTCTTTTCTTGAGTTGATTTTATTTGAAGTAAAGCAGAGTGCACAAAACATAAATATAGAGCTGAATGAGTTATCACACAGCAAATGCCCATGTAACCATGACTCAGGGGAAGAGAGAAAACGTGACCAGCACCTCACAAGTCCCCCTTGCTCCCATTACCTTTTCCTTTCTCCCCAGTGGAGATCAATCACTGTCCTAACCCTTAACATCACTGTTTTGTGTTGCTGGTTTCTGGCCTTCCTAGAGATAGCCGAATTCTGATATGTTCTTCTGTGACTCTAGCTTGGTATAAATGGTGAGATTCATCCATGTTGTGGCTTTTGTTCATTTCCACTGCTGTAAAGTATTCCGTCGTATGAATCTACCACATTCCACTGCTGATACACACTTAGATTATTTTCAGTTTGGAGCCAATACAAAAGTACTACCATTAACATTTTTGTCCTTGTCTCCTGATGTGTATGTGCATGCATCTGTTAGATACATCTACATGTGGATCTGCTGGGTCATGAAGTATGTTAGTGTTCGTTTTACTAGATACTGACATGTTTTTCAATGTGGGTGTAACAATTTACACTGCCACCAACACTAGTCATTATGAAGAGTATGAAGTGGTATTTCATGAGTTTTGTGTTTTATTCACTACTAATAAGGTTGAGCATCTTGCCCTATGTTTATTGGTCATTTGGATTATCTCTTCAAGTCTTTCATCCATTTTCCTTTTCCTTTTTGATGTGTAGGAGTTATTTATATATTCTGCATCTGAGCATTTTGCTGGTTTTAAGTATCATAAATTTCTTCTGTTATTTGCCTTTTCAATGTATTTTTTTCACTTTTTTTTAATGAACAGGAAGTCTTTAATGCAGTCCCATTTATCAAACTTTCCCTGCATTTTTGAGTGTTTCTATTTCCTGTTTAAGAAATCTTCCCCTCTCTCAAGATCATAATAAATTCCATGTCCTCTCCTAGGAGCTTTATTGCCAATCTTTGCCTTCATATTTATATCTGTAATACACATGAAAATGATTTTCTATATTGTGTGAGAAAAAGTTAGTTTCAGTTTTGTCCTTAAATTATTATCAGGATGACCCACTACTGTTTACTTTTTTTTTTAGGTTTTATTTATTTGACAGAGAGATAGCGAGAGAGGGAACATAAGTAGGGGGAATGGGAGAGGGAGAAGCAGGCTTCCCACCGAGCAGGGAGCCTGATGCGGGGCTTCATCCCAGAACCCCAGGATCATGACCCGAGCCAAAGGAAGACGCTTAACGAATGAGCCACCCAGGCGCCCCTACGTTTTTCTTTAGAAGAACATCCTTCTACTACTATGCAGTTCCATCTTTGTCCTAAACTAAGTGTTCAAGTAGTATGGGACTAGTTACAGACTCCCTATTTTGTTTCACCAATCTGTTTATCCTTGCAAAAATACCACACTATCTTAATTACTATACTGCCTTGAGAAATTTTGATAATTGCCATTACAAATCCTCCAACCTTACTTACTCTTCTACAAAAATGTCTGGCTATTCTGGGTCTTTGCACTTCCAGTTACATTAAGAACCAATCTGTCAATTTATACACACACACACACAAATGTGGTAACTGGAAATTCACTGAATCTATAAATCTATTTGGAGAAAACCAACATTTTATAATACTGAGCTGTCCACCCATAAAGATGGGCATTTTTCCATTACTTAGATCTTTAATTTCTTTCAATAACATTTTAGAAGTTTTTTGAAGAGTTTCTGGTATTTGATATTTTCTGATTGCACTGTATGTGGTGTTTTAAAAAAATTTATTGCCCACCTTTTGTTAGAAAACTGACATAGAAATACAATTGATTTTCATTTTAAGTATCAACCTTAAAACAATCAATACTTTTTGATTCTAATCTTTTATCTGTACTTCTCCTGAATTTTCATCATATATAATCATGTCAAGTGCAAATAATAAGTTTTAATTCCTTTCCACTACTTATAACTATTATTTCTTTTGCTTGCCTTCCTTACTCTGGCTAAAACCTCCAGCACAAGAGTGAATAGAAGTGATAATGGGCATCTGTGGTTCCAGATTTCAAAAGGAACACTTTCAAAATTACTGTTAAACCTGAGAGGCTTTGTTTCATTTTGATTTTGGTAGATACATTTTATCAGATTAAGGAGGTTCCCTTTCATTTGTAGTTTGCTAGAATTTTTGTCATAACCAATGACAAATTTTTATCAAGTCCCCTTTCTGTATCTACTGAAACAACAGAGCTTATCTCCTTTATTCCTGTTAATGTGGTGACATTAAATGATTTTAAAATATTAAATCAACCTAGTGTGCTAGCATAAACCAATTTGGTTTTAATATATTATTAACATTACATATTGCTGGATTCAGCTAACATTTTATTTAGAATCCTATGTTTATCAATGAAACTGGCCTGTAATATTCCTTTCTCATGTCATTGTCAGATTTTCATCTCCAGATCATCCTGATCTTATGAAACAGTTTGATATGTTCCTTCTTTTTCTAGTTATCTAAAAAAGTTTGTGTAAGTTGGCATTATTTCTTCCCTAAATATCTGATATAATTCATTGGCAAGGCCACCAACACCTGGAAGTTTATGATTGTATCCGTATGTAAAAATTTTAAATCATTTATATCATTAATTTATTTAGTAGTTACAGTACTTTCTGCTGTTTTTCTTGTGTCGGTTTCACTAAATTGTACTTTTCCAGGAATTAATCATTTAAAAATTTAAGTTATTGGGATAATGTTTATATTATCTACTTATAATTTTTTAAATGTCTGTATGATGTATGGTAATGTCCTCTTCTTCATTCATGATAGTTGTTACTTAGGAAAGGGTTTTTTGATTTTGTTATTCTTGTCAAATAACGAACTTTTGGCTTTGTTGACTCTGTACTCTTTGTATTCTCTTATATTAATTCTGCTCTTTATAGTATATTTTCTTCTGGGGTCAGCATCTATAGTAATGTTACCTTTTTCATACCTTGCATGGATTATTTGTCATTTTATTTTACAAATAAAATAAATTTGTAAAATTTATTTTCTTGAGTGGTCAATTTTATTAGTTTTTTCAAAGAACCAACTTATGATAATTCACTTATATTCTATCTTTTAAAAAAATTATATGCATTTAAACTATCCATTTTCATCTAGGCGTGGAATTAGTTGTATCTCACAAGTTCTGATATGCAGAATTTGCACTGCTAACTAGGATAAAATATTTTTTTTCTTAAAGCACTGAATGCTTTTTGCCTTGAAGTTTACTTTATTTACCGGACAGTAATATCGGTCAGGTATGTTGTTTTGTTCTGTTCTTTACCCTAAGTATTCCTATTCCCTTTTTCTTTTTATGTTTGCCTCTTATAATATATAGTTGTCATTTTTTCTTACTCAATCTAACAATCTTTGTCTTTTAAGCAAAACCTTTAATAGATTTAATGATATACTTGCGTTTCAACCTAGCATCTTACACAGATAGAAATATTTGCCCTTTTTTCTCCTTTCTTTCCTTCATATATATATATATATATATATATATATATATAAATAAATAAAAGTGGACTCTATACCCAATGCGGGGCTTGACTGAACTCATGACTGAGTCACATAATCTACCAATTAAGCCAGCCAAGTGCCTCTGAATTTATATTTTTTTTAATTTCTACTTTCTCCACTCTAACATTTATTTTCTTCTGGTGGTAACCTTAAAAATTGTAACACTCAACCTTGATTTATTAAAGTCTAATACTAATTGCTATCTTTACCCACGACTTGACAATACATAAACACCCCCCAAAAAAACTTACAAATGTAAGGTTTAGCTCCATTTATCCCTACCCAAAGAAAATGCTCTGTTCTCTTTAATTTTATTGATATTTTATGTCATAAGATATTGTTTACAAAGTTGACATTAATTTATCTACATATTTACCAATTCCATTGTTCTTCCTTCATTTCTATACCTGACCATTTCAGTGGGATCATTTTCTTTCTGCTTAGAGAACACCCTTTAGTGTTTTTTAGGGTGGGTAATGAATTATCTCCGTTTTGTTTCTCTTAAAGGTTTTTATTTTTCAAAGATACCTGTGCTGGGTGTAAAATTTTATGCTTCTTTAAAGTTATCTCAGACTTTAAAAGACACCATGTTATCTTTTGGCTTCCTTGTTTTTTTCTGTTGAGAAGTCAGCTGAGAAGTCAGCTGTCAGAATTACTGTTGCACCTTTGAAGGTAATCTTTATCTTTCCCCTCCACCCCTTTGCTTATTTTTACAATTCTTTTCTCTAGCTCTGGCTTCCAACAGTTTTATTATGATATGCCCAAGTATGATGTGGCAGGTAACCTGCTGAAGGTTCATCAAACTTACTGATTCTGTACCTTAATGTTTTTAACATTAGTTTTAGAAAATTCTTGGCTATTATACTTTCAAATATTGCTACTGGTCTATTCTTTCTTATTTTAACTATAATTTGTTGACAATCCCAGACCTCTTTATCTCCTGTATCTCTTACTATCTGTTATTTTCCATTCTCCATGCTTCATTCTGGATATTTACTTCTGATCTATAATTCAGCTCACTAATTCTCCCTTTAGCTATGTCTAGTCTGCTGCTAAGCCTGTCCATTAGGTCTTTACTTTTTATTACTGTACTTTTCCAGTTCTAGAATTTCTACTTGGTTATTTTCCAACAGATTCTAGTTCTCTGCTGAAATTCTCAATCTTGTTTTTAAATCTCCTTGAACACATTAATATTATGTACAATCGTTTTAAAGTCTATGTCCGATAACTCCATTACCTGGAGTCCTTCTGGGTCTATTTCCATTGTCTACTGTTTTGTTTTCTTTCATGTGCCTTTGTTTCCTCTGTGTATGAAATACCATTTAAAAATCCTAATAGCTTTCTTCAGAGAGGATTTACATTTGAATCTAGGGGAAGCCAGGGGCACTAGTAAATTCAATTTTCTGGACTAAGATGGTTTAAACTTGGGCTTCAGTCACCACCAGGGCTGATCTACTTCAATTTCATCATTATTTCTAGGAACCTAAAACCAAATCATGCAGGAGGGGCTATCTGACTCTCCCCCCACCACACACACACACACACACACACACACACACACACACACACACACACATTTGATAGGCTCTGGACTCCAGGTTTTATGCCCCAGCACCAAAAGGCTATCAAAAGTACTATTTATGAACACTACATCTGAAACTAATGATGTACTATATGTTGGCCAACTGAATTTAAATAAAAACAATAAATTCATATGCAATGTCAAAAAAAAAAGTACTATTTAGGTATACACCTTCTGGAATGCATCAAGGTAAAACTTCCAGGCTTGTTTCTCTGAGTTTTCATCTTCTCCCACGGTATGGCTCCATAATTCTTCACTGCCTTCTAAGCTCTGCCTTCTAACCTCTATATGTTTTTAAGCAAATAATTTTTATATACATATTTTACCTAACTTTCTAATTGTCCTCAACTGAAGAGTTGATCTAAATCACCAAGGCTGCCATCAAAGAAACTGGAAGTCTTCCTCATTCTTTTAAATCAGTTTTATTCCTATCACTCCACAGAAACAATTTTATCTAAATTCCAAGAGCCTCCATACACTAAAATCCACGGGTCAATTTAGAGACTTCATCATTCATCTCAGCAGAATTTAACAGAGTTGACCACTTACACCTTGAACATTTGCCTGACTTCCATGTACTTTCCCCCTCATACCTCATGTTTTCTTACCCTTTTGCTAGATCTTCCTCCTCTTCTCACTCTTCAAAAGATGAAATGTCAATCATCTAACCTAACCTCTTTTCCATCTCCTCCACTTGTAAGGCTATCTCAACCCACCCCATGCCTTTAAATTCACTTGTCCAAATTCATAGCTCCAGCTTCAACATCTCTCCTAACCCCAGGCTTTTATAAATATATGCTAATTGATTTATTTCCCCATATTTCTATTTTCTTCTTCTTTCTATCTTGGCAAGTATCACTGTAATTGAGATGGCTGCTCAGGCCTAAATTCTTACTCCCCCTTTTCTCTTTTACTCCATAACCAATCCTTCAGTGTTCTGATAGGTTCCATTGTAAAAAATGCAATCAGAAATTTTAAAACTTCTTCATCCATACTAGCCTAGTCCATGCCACTATTATCCTCCACATGAATTCTCTGTACCTGGAAAATGTAAATTGGTAAAACCAGTGTGGGAGCAGCTTTTTTTCTTTCTTTAATTGAGTGAAATAAAGAAGTACCTACCTCTCAGCACAATAATTTCACTTCTACTGTCACTTTTGGCCATAACCCTTGGTAACAAATACATTGTATGTTAATCTAATACACACATCCTGAAATAATGATTAATGAAAAAATACTTTTACTACATAAAACACTCTGCTATCTTCTATTTCACTAATTTAAATGCTAACAGGTATTCACTAAACTGATTTTATGATCCATTAGTGAGTAAAAGGGTCCTGAATTGTAATTTGAAAAGCATTGTTCTACAGAAAAGTGTTAACATGTGTAGAAGAGAATACATGTAAAAGGATGTTTACAGGGACACTGTAACCATAAAGTATATACACATAAAGTAAAAGCAAAATAGATAAACTATGGCGTATTCATACAATGGACTTCTACAAAGCAGTTAAAATGAATGATCCAGAACTACATGCACTGACATGGATAAATCTCAAAATCAATGCTTGAGCAAAAACAATTTTTAAAAAGTTGCAGAAGGATATGTGCATATGCTGTACTACCATTTAAATTAAAAAGATAACACTATAAGCTATATTATTTATATACAGACATGAAGAAGTACTTTTAAAACATGAACAGTAATGATAAATGGAAAAACCAGAACGATGGTTAGAGCAAAGTGGGATGGAACTGGGGAGGAGTATACAAAGGGATTCAACGGTAGCCATAAAGTTTTATTGCTAAAAGCAAAATATAAAGAAAATATGGCAACTTAAGATTCAAAGGCTGGGGGCGCCTGGGTGGCTCAGTTGGTTGGGCGACTGCCTTCGGCTCAGGTCGTGATCCTGGAGTCCAGGATCGAGTCCCGCATCGGGCTCCCTGCTCGGCAGGGAGTCTGCTTCTCCCTCTTGACTCTATCCCCTCTCATGTGCGCTCTCTCTCTCTCTCTCAATCTCTCTCTCAAATAAATAAATAAAATCTTAAAAAAAAAAAAAGATTCAAAGGCTGGTGGTTGGTACAAAGGTTTGTTATCTCCTATAGCTTCCTGAATGTTTACACCATTTTATTTTTAAAAAATAACAGTTAAAGAAAGAAGGCTAGTTTTTCCAAAAAAATAAATTTCCAAGAGATCCCTAGTAAAAGATGGAAAATACATGATAAAAAATACTTTAAGACAAATATTTTGAAGCATAATTTTTATTTCTTTAAATATTTTATTTATTCGAGAGACACAGAGACAGAGAGAACACAAACGAGAGGGACAAGCAGACTCCCTGCAGAGCATGGAGCCAAACTCGAGGGGCTAAATCCCAGGACCCTGAGATCATGACCTGAGCCAAAACCAAGAGTCAGATGCTGAACCAACTGAGCCACCCAGGCACCCAAGACCTGATTATTTTTTAAATGAAAATTAAATTTACTTTAAAAACTAGAAAGATGAAAATGCTATTGTTATACTAAATATCTCACAAATATTTATATGTATAAAAATGGTTACGTGTACAGTTTTGTGTCTACAGTTTTTAAATGTCAGACAACAATGATAAAAACTTAGTAATAAAAAACTTAACAAATAAAAAATTCAAGAGAATAGCTCAAAGACAGTCTAGAATTTTTCCCTGGAAGAAGAAAAAAGATAAGAAAAGACAAAAATATAAGAGAGTAAGAGAATCAATTCAAGTAGTCCAAAGTGTGGCTAATGGGAGTTCTAAGAAGGAAAAACAGACGGATGGGACATACAAGAGACCTGTTCAACGGGGATGCACATGACTAACCAGACCGCACACCTTTAGTACCACAAGCACACAATTTAGCTGACTTGAAGGATACTGGTACAAAATGCCTTTAACCTACCAATCCGCAGCAAAGAGAGGAAACAGAGGAAGAGTCGATGACGCCGTAGTCATGCAGTCCACAAAATGCAGGCTGAGGAAAGATACAAGATACTCTGCCTGGTCTTCAGGGGAATAAAATAGGGAGGGAACCTACAGAGACTGACAGAGGTTTAAGAGATATGTGCACTGGGGCACCTGGGTGGCTCAGTTGGTTAAGAGACTGCCTTCGGCTCAGGTCATGATCCTGGAGTCCTGGGATCGAGTCCCATATAGGGCTCCCTGCTCAGCAGGGAGTCTGCTTCTCCCTCTGACCCTCTTCCCTCTTGTGCTGTCTCTCATTCTCTCTCTCTCAAATAAATAAATAAAAATCTTAAAAAAAAAAAAGAGATATGTGCACCATTTGCAATGTGTGGACCTTATTTGGATCCTGATAATAACACCACAAAAAAAAGAAAAGTATTACATAACTAGGGAAATCTGAATACTAACTAGGTATTTCACATTATGGAGTTACTGTTAAATAATTTTTTTAGGTATAAATGGTATCATAATCTTCCTTCCTATGTGAGTCTGTATCTTTCGGAGACACATAATGAAATATTTACAAATGGTACATCTTTGCCTGGAACTGGGGAATCTGCTTCTAATCACACTTAGCTGGTTTTTCACAAAAGGCCACAAAACACAGGGACTTTAGTCAGTTGGCGAATTCCAGAGCTAATGACCCAAGTAAGAGCAAAAAAACAAATTTAGAAACCAGTGTATTTTATAACCTAATCCTGAAAGCGACACTCCATTACTTGTACTGTGTTCTACTGGTCATACAGACCAACCCTAGGTGGAAGTAGGAAGAAGATACATAGAGGTGTAAATACCAGGAGACAGAGACTGTTGGGGGACATAGAAAAGAGCGTAAGAGACAAGACTATGAGGAATTACTGATGCGAGGTGAGGAACACATGAGGGTTCCGTATACTACTGTCTCTTTTTGTACACATTTGAAATTCCCCACAATCAAAGTTAAACAAACAAAAAACTTTAAAAGATACCTGTACAGAGATGGAGCAAGAAGGTGTAAAAAGGCTACTCAGTGACGGTAGTGACTTGGTGCCAACTCCCTAAGCGGCCCACTCCCCCAGAGACCAAACGGTTGGCAAGAAGGACTGCGTATCAGCGGCTTGTGTGAAGTAAGACTTTCAAATCTAGGCAGTCCTCATCAAGCCCGAAATTCAGTGCACAAGCCTGTGTATCACACCATTTAAACACTGTCCAAAACATAAATGCTTAATAAAATGTGTTAAGAACAGTAATGTACATAGGGGAATATTCTACCTGGAACAATAAGAATCAAGGCTCTTTTTAGCATAGACACCATTAACATTTCAACTGCAGACTTCCCTGAAGAGTGTAGCTTTCTTTAGTAATTCTCTCTTTTTTTTTTCTTCTTTAGTATTTCTTATATTGTTCAGGAGAGTTAACAGCTTGGGAAAATTTAAGATTGTAACGAAGCTTCTTTTGACTGATCGCCACTTAGCCTATCTGCTGGATGAACACATTGATACTCTCCATCCCCCACACCGTTTAATTTTTATATGCACAATATTAAATGGTGGCCTCTTAGGACTCATTCACACCTGTGCCATGTACTAAACTATAACTGCTTTTGCTTTCTCTGAACAACTTTTTAGAAGTTTTCCCTGGAATTATACCGTTTTCCCTGCTATGGTTTTCTATGCACTTACTAACTGCATCCCAAATTCCCCATCATCTAAATTGTTTCCAGAAGCATTCAGCTGTACATCATCTGTCTTCTTGAAGCCTCTCCTGGTGTGCGTCTCTTGCTTGCTTCCATCTCGGTGGCTGCCTCTTGGCCTAACAACTCTCATCCAGGGCTCTCCCTTCACCATCCTCGAGGGATTCCCACATTTGTTTTATGCCAAATCCCCTGTCTTCCACATCCTGTGTCCATCGTTTCCTGAGTTTAGGTCCTCATTTGGTGGAGCATAATCTCCAGTAACTTTCCAAGAAAGGGTGGGTGGGTGGCAGTTCGATGTTATGAGACTTTGCATTTTCAAAAATGTCCTTTTTTAAACTATGCATTTGATTGCAAGTATGGACAGATACAGAATTCTAGGTTGGCAATTCTTTTCCTCTGGAATTTTGCTCCTTTGTTTCCAGGACTGCTGCTGAGTTGCACTAAGTTATGCCCTTTTCTTTCTTCCTTTTTAAATTCCAAACACTCTTTGGTTCTCCTAGTGTATCTTTTGAATAGTATCTTATTCTTGTTTTATGGTTGTAGTATGTTTTATTATTTCACTGGGATTAATTCTTTCTAAGTTTTCTTCTCCCTGAAGAGTTTTTGCTTCCTCCAACTTGCGTATTTCTCTTTTAGGGACTATTCATGTTTGAGGGTTTCTTGTGATTGTCTAGTATTCCTTGGTTATGTATTTGTTATAAAAATAGGGAACCAAAAAGCCGAATATTAGCTTGGAATGATGATTACTATGAGTTTTTCTTTCCCTCCACTCTGTGCCTAGTCCTACTCTGTCAAGAATGATCCTCAATCTCTTGCCTGGAGAAACACGGCCTGGCTGTTGGCATTAATGGGAACCACAGAGGGCAAGGTGGCTAGGGTCTCAGGAGCCAAATATGTACGTTCACTTGCTCCATGTGTTTTTCGTATAGTTCCTTTGCTTTTAATGGGGCCTGCTGTCTTCTACCCCAGATACCTTATGTTACCTTCTTCATATGGAGCAACTGGGCCTCTTACATTGGTGGTGGGAGTGTAAATTGGTATAATGATCCTGGGAAAATGTTTGGCAGCACATACTAATGCTATATAGATGTATAACTTATTCCTTTCCCCTGTACATACCAAATAGAAACAAGAGCCTAAGTCCTCCAAAAGACATGCACAAGAATGTCACAACTGCTTTATTCATAACAGTCAAAAGGTGGAAACAACCCCAAGGTCTATCAATGTGTAAATAAATTATGGAATATTCATTCACATAACACATTTATCTTGATGTGGATGATCAGGTATATACGTATATATAAAAATTCAGTAATCTGTATGCCTATGACTGTATATGTTACGGTTTTAAGTTACATACATCTTAAAAGAATCTTTTTTAAAAAACTGATTATAGGAATGTTTTGAGAAACTTAATATCCTCTACTAATCTATTAAGATAAATCATTATTTTCCAAAGCCTAAAATTTATAGCCTAATGATCAGTAGCATTTTTACCAGTATTTAATTAGTTAAGTGGGTAAATAGTAACATAGTGATACAACATTCACTTAAAGAACAGTCAACACTAAAGTGTAATTTATTGGGAATTCAGAACACACTTTTCATTCAAATTCAATACTGTCAGGATCACACTAGGTACTTACCCTTCTAACCTGACATCTGGTAAAGATCTGTTGAGTGCGATCATCTCACTCGCCATTAAATTGAACTGATTGATTTTAAACATCTCTTTCATCTTTTCTTGATCCTCTTTAGGAATGACGACTGGTTTCCCCATTTCTCCAGGACCTTCATGATGCTTTTGTACTGGCTCTAGAACTAAGAATATGGAAGAAACTTAACATCAGTAGCAATCGATAAATGTTTCTGTTTAATAACATGAGTTTAAATTGGACCCTCAACAACCAGAGCCATTTCTGAGCCCATCCTCTCCCAGTCTGTAAAACCTGGGGGCTGCCCTGTGCTCTTCTTCCACACCAGTGTCCTCACTCAACACCTCCTCACCCTGCACTATTCACCTGCATCATGCACAGCCTTGGCATTCCCATCTCAAAAATCGTTACCACATTAACCTCACTAAAGCACGACCTTCATTGTGGTATTCCTATGATCTCCTAAAGTCTAACTCTTTAATATGGAATTTAACCTAACTTTCCAAACCTACCACCTGGCTCCGCCCTCTACCATGCCACTCCCCACCCCCACTTCAGTACTTAATCCTTCAATCAAATAGCAACTCACTACTTTCCTTCCAATGTGCCTCATGTTTTCCTGCTTTGGTGCCTTTGCTCACAGAAGGCCCCTCCCACAGCACCTCCCCAGTCTTATTTCTGTAATACCAACCATCTACTTGTCTTTTAAGGCCCGGCTAAAACAGCTTCTCTTGTCTGCAGCTTTTCCAAATCTCTCTACAGTGATCATCTACTACTCTTGACTGCCACATTTCATCAAGGGCTCTTAGGTCTCTAATCAATTGCTCCCTCCTATAATGATTGCCAACCTGTCTTGTGGGCCCTCCACTAGATCACATCTCTTTTTAGCTCAGGTTTGATTCATTCGTGTACCTTTTGTGGAATTCAGCACAATGTCCTATAGGAGTTTTACAACTATATGCTGAATTAATATGTGAGCAAAAGTGCTATTGAAAATAAGTCAAAATGAAATCCTAGAATCAATAATAGGCATTATAATAAGCATTAAGCAAGGTGGAGCATCATCAAATATAATTCTAATCATAAGTAATGTTATCTCTTGATATATACATAAAAAGAGTAATATTCAGGGGCACCTGGGTGGCTCAGTAAGTTAAGCATCTGTCTTCAGCTCAGGTCATGATCTCAGGGTCCTGGGATCAAGCCCCATGTTGGGCTCCCTATTCAGCGGGGAGTCTGCTTCTCCCATTCCCTTTGCCCCTGCCCCACTCATGCACGTGAGCACTCTCTCTCTCAGATAAATAAAATCTTTTAAAAAATTTAAATTTAAAAAGAGTAATATTCAGCAATTTCCAAATACTGTTTCTTGTTTTACACTTTAGAGATGTTCAAAAGTGTTCCAAGCAAAACAAGTTCTCAGATATATTAAACTTGGAAAAAAGTATATTAAACTTCTCATCTAAAAGGCATGGGGAAAGAATGAGGTAAGGTCAAGAATGGGATAAAAATACTTGTTTTGTACATTACTTGTTTATTTTTAAAGCTGAAATTTTTATTCTCGTGTTGTTCATTTTTTTAGGCACCTCCAAAATGTCTCTACACAAAAATAGACATCAAGGCAGTAGACAAACCATCTCTTTTCAGTCAGGTTTCATCTGCCCAAGAATAGCACTAGCTGGTAAAGCTGACCTGTAAGATGGTTGTTTCAGATGGCGGTACAAAGCAACCTACAAACACCAGGGCTGTAGAATACGAAATTATTGTGTCTTCAACAACTCTGTCTACAATATAAAAACCCATCTTAGACAACCATCAAGAAAAAAATGGTATAAAATAATTTTGCCCCTGTTCTCAGAATGAACTGTGATTTTAGGAGGGCATTAAAATATTAGGAAATAACTTTAAAATTATAGAAAACTCATGTAAAACCATTTTAAAAAACAAACCCTGCCTAATGTTTGTCAAAAAACTAAGCTCTTTATTTTTGTTTTTTTAATGAAACCTTTTTTTTTTAAGATTTTATTTATTTGACAGAGAGAGCACAAGCAAAGGGAGAGAGAGGGAGAAGCAGGCTCCCTGCTGAGCAAGGAGACCGATGTGGGACTCGATCCCAGAACCCTGGGACCATGACCCGGGCCGAAGGCAGCCGTTTAACTGACTGAGCCACCCAGGCGTCCCTCTTTATTTTTTTTAATCTTTTTTTTTTTAAGATTTTATTTATTTATTTATTTATTTGACAGAGAGACACACAACGAGAGCAGGAACACAAGCAGGGGGATTGGGAGAGGGAGAAGGAGGCTTCCCACGGAGCAGGGAGCCCGATGCCAAGCTCGATCTCAGGACCCCGGGATCATGACCTGAGCCGAAGGCAGACGCTTAACGACTGAGTCATCCAGGCGCCCCTTATCATGTGTTTTTGAGAGAGCGTGCGTGTGTGCAAATGCGTGGTGGATGGGGGGGGTAAAGGGAGAGAGAATCCTAAGTAGGCTTGACACCCAGCCCGGACTCGAGGTGGGGCTCGATCCCATGACCCTGAGATTATGACCTGAGTCGAAATCAAGAATCGGATGCTTAACCGACTGAGCCACCCAGGCGCCCCAGAGAGAGAGAATCTTAAGCAAGCTCCACACTCAGCACGGAGCCTGATGCGGGGCTCAATCTCATAATCTTGTGATCATGACCTGAGCCAAAATCAAGAGTCTGGCACTTAAGTAACTGAGGCACCAAGGCGCCCCAAAGCTCTTTAAATATTAGGGTTGACAGATTTCAAAAAACATCAGTGACAAGCGTAATAAAACCTATAATACAAGTACAGATGTATAACCCCCATATACAATTTTAAATGTTTAAAAATCATAAATTATAAAACTCTTAGAATCAATTCTACTTACCTGTCTCTGAAAAAAAAAAAAAAAAGAGCAACCAACAGATTTGGGAACTGGGATGTTCAGGGGTCAGCAGAAAGCAGCAGAGTTCTGGAGGTGGCAATTATCCTGTATGCATGGCAGAGTTAACACAAAGAGCAGGTAGGAGATATCTAGTGGCCCTGATTATAAATATCTTTCAGTTACCTGAGCCCTATTTTAGTATAAGACGATGCTTTAAAGAAAAGTTAAAATGGGAAAATAAAACTTTTCATGCTGTTTAGTTTTTAAATTAATATTAAGTTATACAGAACACCATCTATAACATATTTTTGCTGGGGTGAGGTGGTAGGGGCAGGGGGAAGATCCTGAACTTGATCAAGCCTCCAGACCTACCTACCAATTCACAGAAAATATAGGGCACTGAAGGACATGACAAAAAGTGTTAAAGGGATGCAAATACTGACCGCGGGAAACTGGGAAAAAGAAACAACCAATTTCTTCATCAACAACAACAAAAAGATTAAAAGGGAGGACAGAGAAAAAGAGGTATCCATGTACCCATGTATCCATGCCACAAGACTAGTCTTGAATTGACAACTGCTGAAGCCAGATGGTGGGTATATGGGAGTTTTATTTTCTCTACTTTGGTTTATGTTTGACATTTTCCATGGGGGTTGGGGGAGCATGAAGGAGGACTCCAGAAATTATTACTGTGAGGATTAGTAAGTATAAACTTGATTGCTTACAGAATGAGAGACTATATGGCCAGAATGTTAAAATCTTGCCCCATCATTATGAAGTAAAACTCTGGCTTTAAGATCTTAAAGAAACATGGGGCACCTGGGTGGCTCAGTCATTAAGCTTATCTGCCTTCGGCTCAGGTCATGATCCCAGGATCCTGGGAACGAGCCCCGCATCCCCCGCATCCTCCGCATCGGGCTCCCTGCTCCACCTACTTCTCCCTCTCTCACTCCCCCTGCTTGTATTCCCTCTCTCTCGCTGGGTCTCTCTCTCTCTCTCTGTCAGATAAATAAATAAATAAAATCTTAAAAAAAAAAAGATCTTAAAGAAGCAGACAAAACTGTACAACATATACAATCCTGATGTTGCCACATTTTACTGGTTTGACCACTTGGTACTTAATAATAATCTGAATATCTAGTATAATGCCCACATTATATCATTTAACCTACTGGTACACGAGATTTCCAAGCTACAGTGGAAATTACCAAGAATTATATGACTATTACATGACTTACAGAATCCACCACAATACTCTAACTGAGAGATTATAATATCCTAAAGAATTAAATGGACTAGTCAATTAGGTTTCTTTGGCAAAGAACTCAGGATAAAACTGATGTGGATAATGAATAGATTTTCACTACTAATGTGCCTGCAGATTAATCTAATGGTTAACCATTAACTTCCCATGCATTCTACTTACCAGTCTTTTATGTAAATTAAAAGTGAGTTCAGTGAAATTTTTGTTTGAGAACAACCAAAATGGGCTTTGGATATCATTTCCTGAACTGAAAGAAAATTTTTCTTGGCATAAAATTTTACATGCAGTTCATTTCTAACAATCAAATCAACTTTGACAAGGGAGAGACCAAAATGTTAATCCAAAGTATTATGTGAGAACAAATGGTTTTTATATTTCAGGTAAATGCCATTTATAAGACAATAAAGTATCATATTTTAAAAACTCAATTACCAAGAAAACTACAGATTCACTCGAAATGCCACCAAATCATATCAATATACACAAACCACATGATATACCTTTGAACGTACTTTAATAAATCTTAGAAATTTTTAATTTGTGTTTTTCTCATGTAAGTAGAATAAAGAAGTATAAAGTTATAATACCCTTTGGGGGAAAAATACTAATAAAAGGCTATATCACTTCTCCCAAATGATTTTATCTTATTACACAATTATCACCTTTACTGTTTTTAGGCATTATATTTTACCTATCCCAAAATATTTTTTCCACATTTTAACAATCTCGGAAAATAGGATGTGGCTTACAATAACTGGAATGTTTCTGCTTTCTTAGTAGATATAAAATATTAAGTATTCTATAAACAAAAATATGTAAGATGATGACAAAATACAACAAATTACCTGATTTTTTAACATCAAGATTATAGGGGTGCCTGGGTGGCTCAGTGGATTAAGCGTCCGACTCCGATTTCAACTTACATCATGATCTCAGGGTTATGAGATCGAGCTTGGAATCAGGCTCCGCGCTGAGCGTGGAGCCTGCTTAAGATTCTCTCTCTCCCTCTGCCCCTCCCACTCCCCACTCATGTGCACATGTGCTCTCTCTCCCTCTCTCAAAAAAAAAAAAAAAAGATGAAATTATATAGCAAAATTCACTGATAACTCTCTGCTACCTCAAATCCTTGTCTGTTTCAAACCTCATTCCAATTTTATGTTTATTTGTAATGTGTTCAGTATATAAAACTCTATATGTGCAAAAAAAATTTTAAGTTTCTGAAAGCCTTTACTAATATTTTTAAGTTTTTAATCACCAAAAGGCTTCCTGATGTTTGATAGTTGAAATAATTCTAGCACACACACATGAAAACCTGAATCATCAACATCTTAATGATCTGAAAATTAAGTATAGTGTTGGCACAAAAGATCAATTCCTACTTGAAACTGCATCTGTAAAAATACTGAATATTCTTTTTTTTTTATTAAAAGATTTTATTTATTTGAGAGAAAGAATGAGAGAGAGAGAGAGCACATGAGAGGGGAGAAGGTCAGAGGGAGAAGCAGACTCCCTGCCGAGCAGGGAGCCCGATGCGGGACTCGATCCCGGGACTCCAGGATCATGACCTGAGCCGAAGGCAGTGGCTTAACCAACTGAGCCACCCAGGCGCCCAAAATACTGAATATTCTATACAACATCCAAATCCATAAATTGAACGAATGAGCTAATTTGGAAGGCAGAAGGACAAAAAAATATTCCCAGGACACAACCCACACTAACCCCAGTTTTTCAAGGGGAGCCTCTCTAATTCTCTAGCAAGAAGAATTTTGCTATTCTCACCTGGAGTATAAAATGCCAAGTATAAAACTATGAGACAGAACTGCTCAGGAAAACAAAACAAACTAAAACCAACCCCTCTGTAATCACAAAGACTGGCCCACTGTTACCTGAAGTAGGGCAAGTAACAAGTAAATCCTAGAAAATAGACTATCAATGATAATCTTTTAATAGATTCAACATTATGATAAAGATCATCGGCCATTCCACTTAAAAATAGGACCCCTTTATTCACAACATAAAGATGAGAATTTGATAAATTTCAGTAAATGGGCACTGTAAAGCAGTGCAAACAATGTTCAGAAATGAGATCTTTATGGGCACCTGGGTGGTTCAGTCATTAGGCGTCTGCCTTGGGGGGCTCAGGTCATGATCTCAGGGTCCTGGGATAGAGACCCACATCGGGCTCCCTGCTCCATGGGAGGCCTGCTTCTCCCTCTCCCACTCCCCCTGCTTGTGTTCCCTCTCTCGCTGTGTCTCTCTCTGTCAAATAAATAAATAAAATATTTTTTAAAAAAAGATCTTTATAATACTGAAATGGTAATTCTGGAGTGTCCTATCTGTTCATTGTTTTTTGCCTTTTGCTTTTTTGGTTTTTCAAATGCCATAAAGACCGAAGATCCTGGAGACTTCATGGTACTATCAAGAGACCTCCACTCTTTGGATGACTGAGTACACCTGCTTCTCCTTGTCCTCGGTGCCCTCAGCTGTGTCCTCTCCCAGCCACTTCAGTGCCAATTCCTCAGGGACCGCTGCAAGCCCTTCCCAGCCTTATGCTGAGAACCTGCTGACTTCAGGGCACCGGCACCACCCACGATCTTCCAGCTCCTACTGCACTGAAACTTCACAGGGAGATTTTTCAAGCCATTCTTTCTTGGCATCAACTGTCCCCCTTCCTCAAATCATCTTCCCCCTCTTTCCCTTTAACTCCTTAAGCTACAAGGAACAAAGTTGCAAAGGGAGGCCTTAAAGCCCCATCTGGAACTGCCAAACTCCCACTCCATCCCCCTTCATACTGTCTCCTCACCTTCGGGCGTACTGCTCAGTCCGTCCCCCTTGTGCTTCTCTCCTTCTCAGTTGTCCCACCAAACACCCAGAACCCCGCCCTGGCCATTGTAAAGCTTCTTCATCGTCTTTCTCCACAACACACAGGCCCTTTCACTGGACTTAACTCAAATCTGCCCTCCCCCAGAGCCCGCTAGCCTCACAAGCCTCTTTTGGGAGAACTGGTCATTCTTTCTCAGGAGGAGGTCCTGATGAGGGCTCACAGCTCCATGCTGTTACTCCCAGACCATTTCTACTTTAGTTAGTACTTTCATACTTTGTATAAAAGCCACTTCTTGTCTTTGATGCTCATGCCACAGTGGCTTTCAGAACTGTATTAACCTTGGCAATTTCTTCAAATACAATCCTCTTCTTATGGCTCTGATACCATACTGTCTCATCTGCTAAGAATGTGCTCCTTCAGGTATTACATTTGTCCCTTGTATTTTAAACCTTCCCCTCGCAGTACATAAAAAACACGCATACATATGACTTTGCCTCCATTCCTTTAACTACTGCACTACACCTTTTCTTCTTTGTTTTTTCTTTTTGTTAAGATTTTATTTTTAAGGAATCTCTTTAACCAATGTGGGGCTCAAACTCACAACTGCGAGATCAAGAGTTGCATGCTCCACTGACTGAACCAGCCAGGCGCGCCATGCAACACCCCCTTTTCTCTGTGTTGAATCTTCCTAAAAGAATAAGCTACGCTGTGTCTCTACTCCTTCATGGGTACATCAAATCCACTGGCACTGAAACAGCATCTGCCAGGGTCAAAAAAAAAAAAAAAACCCATTACCAAACATAAAGAAACACCTTATCTTCATCTCAGGTAAAATCTCTGACAAACAACACTCCTGGGTTTTCATGACCGCCCTCCCTCTGGTGTCTCCTTCCACCTCTCACTTCCTGAGAAGCCTCTCTTCCTTTACTGACCTCCATGATGCTCTCCAACACTGGGTCTGTCTCTTCTAAGTCTACACATGCTCCTGGCGCAGTCTTCTGCACAGACAAGGCTTACACCACCACCTACATTCTGCACCTTGAACATCCCTACAAGCACTTCCAAGTCAAATACTCCCAACCCAGCTCTTCCTGCTACCTTCCATCAAAGCTGCTCTACCTCTGGGGGCCTACCTCCTGTCAACTCACCAAACAGGGAAACCTGAGAGGGATCTTAAACTCCCCCTTTATTACTACCTACATTCAGTGGCTCCCCACGTTATAGAAATTCCGCCACTTACATACTTCTCATATATATTGTTTTCCTTTTTATTTCAGTATCACTTTAGTGTAGTCCCCAAGAACTTCTCTAAACTGTCACAACAGTCTTGCAGCTAGTCCCTTCCACTAATGTCAGCCACATGACCACCAAAAGCTTTCTTCTCAAAGTCTGGATCCCATCAGGTTACTCACTTGTTTAAAATCCTTCAATGGCATGCCAAAACCCTCAGCATGCCATAAAAGGCCTTCTGTGATGTGGCCTTTGCCAACCTCCCAAGCTTCATCTGTGCTCCTTCCTCACGTTCTCTATCCATCAACTCTGTTCTCTCACTTACTTATCTTGCACATGCTTCTTTCCCTTCCTTATTCATCAAACCTAACAAAAACCTGCTCACCCTGACATTGCTCAATATGAGCATTATTTCCTTACTGCACCCTTTCAGACACGTGTTCCTTCCGTTCTACTCTTAGGCACATCTCTACAACGCTATTTATTCTATCAGTATTTTACTATTATTCTTTCTCTCCTGTTGGACTGTGAGTTCCCTGAAGGGAGGAATTTTCTCTTATTTTTTTTTTTGTTGTTGAGCTGTGTATCACTAGCTCTTAATACACTGCCTAGCACATACCAGAGTTTTAAAAAACATTCACCAATGGGGCACATGGGTGGCTCAGTCGGTTGAGTGTCCGCCTCTTGACTTCGGCTCGAGTCGTGATCCTGGGGTTGTGGGATCGAGTCCCATGTCAGGTTCTGCGCTCAGTGGGGAGTCTGCTTTTCTCCCTCTCCTTCTGCCCCTCTCCCCGCTCCCACTCTCTCAAATAAATAAGTAAATCTTTTTCTTGAAAAACTGCCTAGGATCCGTAGAAAGGAAAATGCAAATAAACAAATATCCATTAAATTCCTGAATGTAAGTACAGACTATACCTTAAATAGAAGACAAAATATATTCCTTAAAAACCAAAATGAACAGAGGTCCAGATTAGCAACAGCCTCCACTAAGAGTGAAATGAACATACACTGTCTTTTCCAGGTCAGGCTCTGCACTCAGCAGGGAGTCTGCTTCTCTCCCTCTCTCTCCCTCTAACCCTCCTGCTGCTCACATTCTCTCTCTCTTAAATAAATAAATTTTTTTAATATATTTTATTTCTTTATTTGACAGAGAGAGAGACTGTGCCTACTTACTGCAGTTTTTATAGATGAGATAGAATCTCATCTATAAAAACTGCAGTAAGTAGGCACAGTTAACCAATACAAAGCGAGAGAGGGAACACAAGCAGGGGGAGTGGGAGAGGGAGAAGCAGGTTTCCTGCTGAGCAGAGAGCCCGATGCGGGGCTCGATCCCAGGACCCTGGTAAGGCAGACGCTTAACAACTGAGCCACCCAGGCACCCCGAAATAATTAAATCTTAAAAAAAGAAAAAAAAACATTCACCAAGTGGATTTTCACACACTAAAAGTCCTATTCTTTCTTACTTTCGTGTCTTTGCATTTAAAATAGAACACCATGAGCTCCCACTATAAATGGCAATGAATTAAAGTGGAGGGGAGAGTTATTGTTCTATTTGGGAAAAGAGTATCCGAGTTACTGGTGGACGGTAATACCCGCCCTTTGAGTAAAATGTAGACAGAGTTATAGTTCTAACAAAAGTTAAGGAGGCCCATTCTGTCACCCAACAAAGTTACTAAATAGCAGAGCCATAGAGTAAAGCAGGAAAGTCAGCAAATTAATAGGCTGACTTTGAATTAAAGTATATTTTATTAAAACTTAAGGGGAGGGGTGCCTGGGTGGCTCAGTCGTTAAGCATCTGCCTTTGGCTCAGGTCATGATCCCAGGGTCCCTGGGATCGAGCCCTGCATCGGGCTCCCTGCTCAGCGGGAAGCCTGTTTCTCCCTCTCCCACTCCCCCTGCTTGTGTTCCCTCTCTTGCTGTGTCTGTCAAATAAATAAATAAAATCTTTAAAAAAAAAAAAAGAAAACTTAAGGGGAAAGTGAAAATTAAAAAGTCAGCATTTAGCCTAGGTATTACTAGAGCCCAGTGTTAGCCAATAAGCCTAATTTTAGGCAAATTTCCCAAGAAGAAATAAACAGGACTGGTTAAACAATCTCATCTATAAAAACTGCAGTAAGTAGGCACAGTTAACCAATACAAATATTTTTAGATTATAAACTTTAGGGGACCAGGTGCTCTCACTATAAAAACACAAAAAATGTAAATATGATCACATACTCAAAGCTTACATTAAAACAGTAGTCATTCACATCTAATTCCTAAAAATAGTAGAATCACTATACAGCCAGATTTTCTATAACTAATCATACAGAGTTCAGAGCTCAGAAGAGCTGAATTATTGACTCATAATGCAAAGTCATTTTCATTATGTTTAAAAAAATAAAAAGCAGGGGTGCCTGGGTGGCTCAATTGGTTAAGCATCCAACTCTTGATTTTGGCTCAGGTCCTGATGTCAGGGTCATGAGATCCAGCTTCGAAACAGACTCCGCACCCAGCGGGGAGTCTGCTTCTCCTCTCCCTCTCCCTGTGCCGCCGCCCCCAGCCCACGCACATGCACTCTCTCTCAAATGAATAAATCTTTAAAAAAATAAAAATAAAAATAATTAAAAAATAAAAAGCAACATTTGTTGGTTTGAACACAAGGGGTTCAAAACTGAATTTTCCAGGTGTCCACTGCCAAATATGTTAGTTCTTCCAACCCAGGCCTTCATATTTGTGTTTCCTTTCTTTTCCATACCAAATACTGCAATCTCACTGCAGCCTCTATTATACGGCCTCATCTTTACAAAAGCCCTCCCTAAAAGGGCTAACTGGAGCTATCTACAGCATTAACAAAAAGAACTTTCCAGATCACAACCATCTAAAAGGATTTCCCTCAAAACTGAGATGGGAAGGCAAGGAACAAACATCTTTTGATACCAGATATTGTAATTTTAACACTCAGCATTTCTGGCATTACACTAATGCCATACAATTTTGTTGGTTCCAACT
Organism: Eumetopias jubatus; assembly: GCF_037043125.1. Lineage (NCBI taxonomy): Eukaryota > Metazoa > Chordata > Mammalia > Carnivora > Otariidae > Eumetopias > Eumetopias jubatus. Next base: position 37,396,173 of record NW_028274822.1, read on the forward strand.
ATTAGTCATTATTAGTTTAATAATAGTGCTATTAGTTTTCCCACATTACTTGGTAACACAACTTGCAGAAAATTAACCACGTGTAACACTGAACACAAATAATGAATTTAGTAATTCTAATACATGATACTTTAATATTTTATCTGTTGGAAGAACCCAATGGAAAACTGTTGGTAATATGATCATCGTCTTCTAGGAATCCAGGGATTACTATTAATCTAAAAAAATTAAAATTTTATAGTATCCAAATTAGTGAACAAACCAGTAATATACTTATTAAAACAGACGTATTATTATAAAATATCACTCACCATCCCCAGCAGGAAGTCCTCGCTCCTTTTTTTCATCACATTTGTTGCATTCACTGAAGTAAAGCAGCAGGAACATATCCAAGAGTACCCAAATCAAGGAGGTGGCTAGGACCACCTTGCAATATGCAAATTTTCTCATGGCACTTAAGTCAAATGCAAAATTTTAAAATATATATATATATATAAATATACAAAGATCATGAAAATTATTCCAATCCAGTTTCATCAGAAATCACGTTCATAACCTATAGAGATAAAAAGAAAAAAAGATTAACTTAAAAATATCAAAACCTTAAAAATGAACTGAAAGATTAATTTAACATGCATATGAAATTTTACTATTAAGTTTAAAAATCAGACTTAAAAAATACTTGTAAAATACATAAAAATTAATAGTATCAAGAACGTATACAAATAACTCCCACAAATAAACATACAATAATCCAAAAGAAAAATGGGTAAAGGATATAAACAAGCACTTTGCAGAAAGGAAACCTGAATAGCCAATAAATATGGAAAAGCACTCAATTAAGTATAATTGGGAAAATACAAATTAAAACAATAGTGAGCTACTATATCATACCCATCAAACATACAGGGTTTAACTCCCTTCTATTCAACTGCTATATTAAAAATGCTAAGCCATTAACTGCCACAGGAGTTTAAGAAACCAGAGATTCTCAGTCCCATTTCGACCACTCACATTCAGTTCCCAGGTCCCAGGGAGCAATAGGAGTTCTCCTAGTTTTGTACCACAGCAGTTTATTGGGCTAATTCTTATCTCTCTCCACTGAATCCCATTCTAAAAACACCAAATGGTCACCAGCCATTCAGAAACACTCAGGGAAAGTATAATGGAGAAGAAAAGAGGATCATAAGATCTGAGACCTAATCCTGGCTCTGACAGTAATTTTACAGACTTCCCTGATCTTTAGTTTCTGTTCCCCCGCTCGTGCCCCTCAATCTGTTCAATTATCATGAGAAAATGATTGGAGAAACTGTCACCAAATTTGGCAAGTCACTTGGGACAGTCTGACTAGTAACATTTCTGCTACAGAAGGAGCTCATCTTGGGAAGCTCTGGAGCCGACTGAGGGACCTCAGAGAGGTCGGGAGTCATTCTGATGAACAGCAGACACGGAAGCTCAAAGGCCTGTGTCACTGCTGACCAGGAGGGAGACAAGCCAAGTGCACTTAGATGAAGTGGATTGAGGAAACACACTTTGCACATGTGCTTCACAATGAAAACCAAATGAGCAGATGCTCTGAGGGACTGGGTTGATGGGCAACAACAGCAGCTTCTCAAAGGGCACCTTAACGTTCCATGGTTGGCAGCAGAGGTATTTACCCGAACAGTTCAGGCCAGGCCAGAGAGTTTATCTATGAAAAAGATATAATACTTCTTGCCTGCTTCACAAGGTTGCTAGACAGCAACCTGAAAAGCACCCCAAAAAAATCCTAAGTGATACTTATAAAGTATTATTTGTGCTCTGTTCTGGGACTTTTGCTCTCTTGCCTATATTCCTCCTTTCATCAAACCAACACTTCCTGACTGCACAGTGAACAGGGATGTCTGTTACTGCTGTATTCTTGCCTCAAAATTGTACTTACTCAGTATTTGATATCGTGTCACGTGCAGTGAGCAACTACTGATGACTCTGGTAACCACGATGAGGGGAGGACCAAAAACATTACAGTGCACAGCCTCATGAAGCAGTTCTCTCCAGAAAAGCTAGATAGATATAAATTTATATTTTGAGCTACTTTCCATGAAAAGCTACCTCTTTTGGTCCCTGGCAAAGGAAACAATCTGACTGCTAGTACAGTATCTGAAATCCAAAAGTAACTTTATGTTCTCAAAAACCTGATTTTTTTTTTTTAATGCTTACGGCCCAGATTAGTTCAATGCAAATCTCCATTACTTTGTATTCATTCCTATTTAATTTTTCCAAGCAGCACAATTAGATTCAAAAATTGAAGATGAAGTTCAGTGGGTATGTATGTGTTTGGAAGAAGAAATATGGAGGAAGCAGGAGGTGTAGGCAGAAAGGAAGATAAAAGAGAAGCAAAAAGTCTTCCAGACCTTGGGTTAGGCAAAGTTTCCTTAGATAGAACAAAACAAAACAAAACAAAAAGCACAAATCGTAAGACTGATTAAATGGACTTCACAATTATAATCTTCTTCAAAAGACAGTTAAGAAAATAAAAAAACAAGTCACAGGTAGGGAAAAAATACTTACAAATTACTTATCTGATAAATGACTTGTATCCAGAATATATAAAGAACTCTCAAAATACAATTTTAAAAAACCCAATTCAATAAAAGAGGCAAAAAGTTTGAATGGTCTTGTCACCAAAAAAGTGATACAGATGGCAAATGAGCACATGAAAAGATGTTCAATATCGTTAGCTTTTAGGGAACTGCTATTTGAGACCACAATGAAACACCACTATGTGCCAATCTATATGGCTAAAGGGAAAAAGAAAAATACCAAGTGCTAGCCAGGATTTGCGGCAACTGGAACTGTAATATGTTGCCAGTGGAAATGCAAAATGGTACAGTCCCTCTGGAAAACAAGTTTGGCAGTTTCTTTCTACAAGAATCTGCAATTCCATTCTTAGCTATTTACTTATGAGAACGGAAAACATATGTCTACACAAAGATCTGTAAACAAATCTTTATAGCAGCTTAATCATAACCATTAAAATCTGGAAATAATCCAAATGTCCATCACCTCGTGAATGGATAAACAAACTGTAGTACACTAAACAGTGAAATACTAATCCAGCAACAAAAAAGAACTCTTGATATATATGCAATAATATGGATGAATATGAAAAGCATTATGCTAAGTGAAAGTAGACACAAAAATGCTGTATATCGTACACTGCAGGATTCCATTTATAGGGCAATCTGGCAAAGGCAAAACTATAGGGACAGAAACCAATGAGTGGTTACCAGGGGTTGTGGAGGAAGGAGAGAACTGCCCAGAAAGGAGAGTGAAGGAACTTGTGATCATGAAAACATTCCGTATCTTGTTGTGGTGGTGGTCAGACGACTATGTCCGTTTGTCCAAACTTACAAAACTACAGCTAAAAGGGCGAGTTTCTGTGAATTCAATCTCAATCCCCTTAAAAATAGATAAATATGGGGGAATACTTCAAAGAAACAATGTCGATTTTAGAAGGAGACAAATGGTATACATTTCCTCAAACAAAACATACCAGAATTTATCTTGGAAGTCACTTAAAGCTCAAGAGTTTTTGTCCTAGCAATAGATTAAAACCTTCCATTTGAAATGCATTTGACTGCCTTATTTTAAAAGTTATAAAATCAGAATTTATGTGAAAGTATAGTGATCAATTCTATCAGTAAACTTTTGATCCTACCCTACATATCATACTGTCAAGTTCCTCCCAAGACTAATCAGCATTTTCTAGGGCTAAATAATTATTTTCTCCTACCCCTCATACTTTTAACCAAGGCTCTCCGGAAATTTCAGGCCTAAGAAGACAGCTCAACAGTCAGTACCTTTAGAAGAAAATGGAAGCTTCATTCCCTTGGACCTAAAGCTTTAGACTTCTGGGTACATTACAGTGCTTATCTCCCCTTTCACAAGAACACGGTACCCTTGGCTCCTAGGATCACTAACAATGCGTCGTATGACACAACAGAGGTAGGAGAGACGGGACATTTCTATAGATCTATTCATTTAATCTGTAGCTGGAATTTCTGCCAAAAAAACTAAAAGACTTAAAAATACGATAATCATCCTCTAACATAGTAAGGAGAGGCTAAATTATTTTATTTGTTATATAGTCTGTTTACTCTATTTCTCAATCAGAACCATAATCAATCATATTCATTCACTTGTTAATTAATTTGTTCAATGCACACAAACTCAGTAAATACAGGGAATGTGTCAAATGCACGGAATAAAAAAGTGAACAGAATGCACACCCCTTGCCCTTATGAAATTTAGAGTTGGCTCCAGGAAAGCAGGGATTAGTCAAACAGTCACATATACATAAAATTTCACTGGTGATAACTGTTTGGAAGGGAGGTACACAGCAATATAAACATCTGTATTACAAAGATCAAACTTTGTCAAAAAGGCTTCCCTGAGGAAAACATGATTTGAGGGGAAAATAAGCATTGGGGGCAGTGAGTAGCAAGGGCTCTGTAGCAGGAAGGAGCCCAACACTGAAAGGTCAGGGGATCCAAGACAAAAGAAGAGGAAACTGTGATATGAGATAAAACCGGAGCTGGATAAGAGTGGGCAGATTCAAGAGATATTCAGGGACAAACTCAACGGGATGCAAGGACAAATCAGATGGGGGGAAAGAAGAGGAAATCCTGGCTTATACCACTGGATGCAGAGTGGTGCCAGTCATAGAAACAGGGACCAATAAAAGAGGACAAATTTTTGGAAGGAAGGAAGAAGCAAGATGGGAAGAAACTTAAGTTTGACTTTGGACATGCTGAGTATCAGGTAACCCTGATACCTTCAAGAAGAGATATTAACCACAGCTAAGGATACAAAAGTTTGAGGACCAAAGGAGGGGTCTAAGGTAAAGATATGCGGACAGAAGCCCTTGCTCCTATGCAACGTCGCTGGGGCAGGCAGACTTTAAAAAAATCAATATACAAAACAATTTTTGTGGAGTGTAATTTCCCGCCTAGCGTGGGGCTGGATTTGGTGACTTGCTTCTAATCAACAGAATATGGTGGAAGTAATGGTGTGCGATTTCAAGGCCAGTCCTAAAACACACGTCCTCCTAGCTTTCTCTCAGCTCATACTCTGGGGAAAGCCAGCACCAATGTCAGAAGGATACTTAAGCATCCTTATAAAAAGGTCCACATGGTGAGAAACTGAAGCCTCCTACCAACAAGCAGTACTATCATGCCAGGCACAGAAGTGAACCCCTTTGGAAGCAGTCCCAATCAACCCTTCAGATGGCTGAAGCTCCTGCTGACATTTTGACTGCAATATCCAGAAAGATCCTGAATCAACACCACCCTGCTAAGGGGCTCCTGCATTCCTGACCCAAAGATAATACAAGATAAAAAATGTATATTGTTTGAAGCCATTAACTTTGGAGGTAATTCATCAATATTCATCAATATAGGATTTCAACAACAAAAAAGGCCTAGAAGGAAAATTCTTTAACCTAAAGATATTTAATGATAGGACTCACTGACTTGTCATGCATTTCTGTAACATAAGATGACTTATGCATCCTTACTTCAATTTGACATACTAGAGTCTAAGCAATAAGACAAGAAAAGGAATAAGGATGAGGGGAAGAAAAAGAGACAAAATTATCTGCAGACAGCATGATTTCTATACAGAAACTCTAAAAGAAATCAATAGATAAATGAGAGCTAATTCATGACTTCATCAAGGTTGCTGAATACTAGGGGCGCCTGGGTGGCTCAGTAGGTTAAGCATCTGCCTTTGGCTCAGGTCATGATCTCAAGGTCCTGGGTTCAAGCCCCACATCGGGCCCCCTGCTCAGCGGGAAGCCTGCTTCTCCCTCTCCCACTCCCCCTGCTTGTGTTCCCTCTCTTGCTGTGTCTCTGTCAAATCAATAAAATCTAACCACAACAAAAAAAGTAAACAGTACTGGGTCATCCTGATAATAATTTAAGGACAAAACTTTCCCAGCTCCTCAAAGGCAACTTCTATTCCAAACTTACCATTCTCTCTTTTCCTAACAGCTTTACCTTGCCGATATCCTTAGCAATGCCTTCTTTACATTTGTCTCTTTCTGAACTGCTTATAAATGGGAAAATCTATCTTGCTTTTTTTCTTTAATACCGAGTTCCTGAGACCCATCCATATGTTACATGCAATTACAGTCAACTAGTTTTCACTACTGAATAGTATTCCACTGGCTTGGCATACCACAGTTTATACATTTTACATTTAATAAACACCTGGTTCTTTCTAGGTTTGTATCATTACAAACAGTACTATTATGAACATTCCTAAACATGTTTCCTGGCACACACATGTAGGAGTAAGGGGTATAGGGCAGGGGTGATAAACTTCCGCAAAGGGCAAGACAGTAAATATTTTAGGTTTTACAAGACAGAAGATCTGCAGTGTAAGCATTCAACTCTGGTACTATACCACAAAAGCAGCCATAAATGACACACAATCAAGTAAGTGTGACAGTATTCCAACAGAACTTTATTTATGGACACTGAAATCAGAATTTCATGTAATTTCCACATTACAAATTACATAATTTTTTATTTCACAATTTAAAAATGTTAAAAACCTTTTTTAACTCATGAGTTTTCACACCAACCCCTGATCTAGAGTACACACGTAAGGGTATTAGGTCACAGGGTATGCATATTTTCAATATGACTAAATATGACCAATTTGTTTTCCCAGGTGGTTGAAGCAAAATAGTAAGCAAAATGAGAGCTCTGGATGTGTTATATCCCTGGCGACACTTATTGATGTCAGACTTTCTTATTTTTTGACAATCTGGTGAGTGTGTAGTTGGTATCTTAACGTAGTTTTAATCTGCATTTCCCCACTGTCTCTGACATTACTGGTCATTCCATTTCCTCTTCTCTAATGTGCCTATAAAGTCTAGCCCACTATTCTATTCAGTGGGTTGTTCTGTCTTTTTCCAATTAGTTTGTAAAGATCTTTGTGTAGTCTGGACTCTTAATCTTGTGTTGGCTACATGAACTCCAAGAATTTTTTCCCAGTTTATAGCTTGTCTTCTTAATAAGAGGTATCTTTTGTGGTTTACATTTTCTGCGTCTTAAGAAATTCTCTAGGGGTGCCTGGGTGGCCCAGTAGTTAAGCGTCTGCCTTCGGCTCAGGTCATAATCTCAGGGTCCTGGGATCGAGCCCTGCATCGGGCTCCCTGCTCAGCGGGAAGCCTGCTTCTCCCTCTCCCACTCCCCCTGCTTGTGTTCCCTCTCTCACTGTCTCTCGGTCAAATAAATAAATAAAAATCTTGAAAAAAAAAAAGAAAAAGAAAAATTCTTCTCTATCTAGAGATCATTAAAAATAATGTTCTAATGTCTAAAAGTTCTTAAGTTTTACCTTTCAGGTTTAAGTAGAAATTCAATGTCACTTTCTTCCACGTGGATTACCAATTATCCTGCCACAATGTGTGGAAAGTTCATCCTCTTACTAAAGATGTGCATGCAATGCAAACTTTGTCATAAACTAGGTTTCCAGCATTCTATGTTCTGTTCCACTGGTCCATCTACCCTTAACACCACATTGCTGTCTCACTTATAGCTTCATAATAATTCTTGATATACACTAAAGAAGTCTTCTCACCTTGCACTACTTCTTGAGGAGGGTCTTGGCTACTTTTGACCAACTGATCTTCCTTAGGTATAACAACCATAATTACTAAAAATGATATTCCACCTATTGAAAAAAGAAATCTAGTAGTTAAAAGTTTACATGTCTATGGTGGAACAATTCTACTGTTAGGATTAAATTAAATTAAAAAATGATACAAGTCATAGAAAAGAAGTTGGTGATGAGGAGTTCAAGTCAAGAGCCATTTAAAAGAAAAATTCCAGGGGCACCTGGGTGGCTCAGTCGGTTAAACGTCTGTCCCTTGGTTTCAGCTCAGGTCATGATCTCAGTATCATGAGACTGAGCCTGGCGTGGGGTTCTGCGTTCACCAGGGAATCTGCCTGTCCCTTTCTCTCCCGACTTGCGTGCATTCTCTCTCTCTCCCTCCCTAAAATATATTTTTTAAAATGCTTAAAAAAATAAAGGAAAAATTCTGAAAATGTCTTACAAAATGACATCATTATTAAAATTAATGTACAGCACCTAACTTTTATGTCTACTATACTGTTGTTCTTTTTTTTTTTTTTTAAAGATTTTATTTATCTATTTGACAGAGAGAGACAGTGAGAGCAGGAACACAAGCAGGGGGAGTGGGAGAGGGAGAAGCAGGCTTCCCGCGGAGCAGGGAGCCCGATGTGGGACTCGATCCCAGGACCCTGGGATCATGACCTGAGCTGAAGGCAGACGCTTAATGACTGAGCCACCCAGGCGCCCTATACTGTTGTTCTTAAAAAAAAAAAAAAAAAGATTCAGTATTTTAGAGTCACAGTTCATTCCACGCTATCTGGATATTTACTGAGTCTTGACCAACTACATTCCTGATACCAGGTCAGGTACCATAGATAGTACAAGCCTGAAGGCAATGATCCACACCATGGAAGCCCTTATCACACAGTTAAACACCAATCTAAGAGACGCACCGTTCACATTACAAAAAGAAACATCAACTCAAGAAACCTGGTGGGAAAAAGGCATACAGATAGGGAAGTTCTAAATAGATTTATCAGAAGGCAGTATAAGTTACTGAACTTTTCTGCAACAAGGTTTTCTTTTTCTTTTTTTTTAAGATTTTATTTATTTGACAGAGAGGGAGCACAAGCAGAGGGAGTGGCAGGCAGAGGGAGAAGCAGACTCCCCATGGAGCAGGGAGCCTGACTTGGGGCTCGATGCAGGGCTCCATTCGAGGACCCTGGGATCATGACCGGAGCTGAAGGCAGTCGCTTAACCAACTGAGCCATCCAGGCGCCCCTGTCCTTCTAGTTTGTTCTAAAGAGCCCTGTAACTGCAGGACCCATACCTGTGGGTTCTTACTAAAAAGAAACTCCATGGTCAAGTAAATTAGGGAAATGTTATAGACTCTATATGCCCTGGGAGATTCATACTGCATATAACTGCCCTAAAGGTTCTGTGAAGTTCTGCAATAAAGAAACATATCTAACTTCATTAACTCAGAACTTCTCATTTTCAAGCATGGAACTTTCCTCATCTACTTTGTCTTTTTTGCACAACACAATACAGGTTTCAAATAGCAATAGATAAAGTAATAAAGATTGGTTTCAAATCCTGGAATCAGCCTATTTTTAAACAACAGGTTATTCTTTTTCTGCAAAACTGGTATTTCTGTGCATCTGCAAATTACATAAAAAAGAAATCCTATCGTGTTCACAAGGAAGATCTTCATAAAGTGGAGGTTAATTTTGTAATATCTTAATTTAACTGTTTATAGTTCATATTTCTGCACTATTCTTTAACATATATAACACACAGTTGTGGACAAAAACAGTAAATTCAGAAATCACCATTATACAAATTTTTAAAAGAAAATAATCTAAAAGAAGTGAAAAGAATTCTAAAAGAAGTGAAATTTAGCAACTATATTTGCTATTTTTTTCTAAGTTTAAAATATCATATTCTAAAAAATGTAACAGCATTAAATGTTACATTCAACAACACAACAGGATGCTCTAAGGAAAGAGTTAACACAGCAGGTCTGTTTTACTCAGGCCTTGCTAATCTGTGGGGGATGCCTGGAGCCATGGTAATGACCCCTGGCCAAACTCTGAGAACTAAACTCCTGGAATGTTCACAGTCACTGAGTAAGGATTTTAGAGGCAGTGGGTCAGGATGTATCAGGCTGTCAGCACTGTTTAAAGTAAGCATCAAGATTTATGATGTGCACCTGTATCTGGTCGGGTCCTAAGTCTTAGTCACCAGGGCTGGCCACAGAAAATCATGTCCATGTGATCCGCACAGAGGAAAGACACGGAATGTTTGTGTCTTATCTTCCTAGCATTCACCTGTATGTAGCTCTTCCCTGCTGTTCCTGTACTGCACCCTTTGCTGTAATAAACCTTAGCCATTAGTACAACATTATGTTAAGTTGGGGGAGTCCAGCAAATCAAAACTAATGGGCAGTCATGGGACCCCCTCCTCCCCAAAACAAACAATATTAAAGCATTTGGTTTGCCATAATAGCTACTTCTAAATGCTAAATGATCATAATCACAATCTGCTTAAATGAATAAACCAATGTACAGGATAAAAGTTAACACAGCAGGCACAAGATTACTATCCCTAGAAAGGCCTGGTTGCAAGGTGGGCCCTTGACTGGCATCTGGTAACTTAAATGATAATTCCCTACACTGATACAAAACTTACCTTAAAGGATAAGTGTGCCTAACTGTGCCTAATCTATTTGTACAAACAATATGGTTTGTGCAAAACACCGGCTTTCTTTCTGGGAGACTGAATTTTGGTACATGCTAGGCGGAGGGTGCCATCATCATCAGCCCCAATAAAAACACTGGCACTGAGTCTAATGAGCGTCTCCAGCTGGTAACACTTCACATGTTATCACAATTCATTGCTAGAGGACATCGTGTGTGACTCCACTGGGAGAGGTTCTTGGAAGCTTGTGCCTGGTTTCTTCCAGACTTCACCCCATGCACTTTTCCCTTTGCCAACTGCTTTGTATCCTTTCACTGTAAGAAGTCTTAGCTGTTATTATGACTATATGCTGAATCCTGTGAGTCCTCCTAGCTAATCATGAAACCTGGGGTGGCCGTGGGAACGCCCAACACAATCAGCATATTAAAAGAGAAGTGCTGAATAGGCCAAATGCTGAAATTCAAATCTGGGTTCAAATTTCAATTCCAACACTTTCTAAGCTATCCTAGCAATGTTACTCTTTATTTGCACAAACCTGGGGTTCTTCATTCCTTTGAGGAAAATATGTCCACCGTACAGTCCCTTTCACTAAATTAAACGAGGTAATGCACATCACTTATATGTCACAGCACACAGTAAATATTAAGTAGTATTTCCAGAGGTACTTTCTTAGACGAAACAAAAAATCAGGAACTTTTATATTTGTACTGATGCAATGATTACTCAAATGGCCATGCAGGGTACTGCAAAAAGAAGCTCAGAGGTAAACTTTAACTCTGAAATCTTCAACACTGATGATTCTATGAGTGATTTCCAGCCCACATGACAGGATTATTGAGTGAGCTCAAGCAGGTTAAACCCCATATAGTAAGAACCTTTTTATTCCTAAACTTGATATTCATCTAGTCTTCAAACTGACCACCTTAAGGAAATATGAATGCACTAATTAATTAGTACTGGGACTATGCTTGATGGTTACATTTCTCAAATAATTGAATTTGCATTTTAGTATAAGCCATTCACTTATGTATATATGAGGCATAAAGTCCAATCAACATACGTGTGAAACCTCCATAGCTGTAAGAGCAAGCCCCAGGGAAAAGAGAAGTGCAAACCTGAAGTCATTCACTCCCAGCTATCAACTTACCCCAAAGTGGTTTTTCAAATGAATTCATATCCCAAATCGACATGTCCCACATTTCCTGTTGAAAAATAAATTTCCTAAAATCAGATTATTACAGAATAACTCTATCCTCCCCCCTTATTACTTCAGCCACCCTATTCCACTGGACTTTAAGTCAGCCATACCAGAGGGCAAAACCGATATCTTATTTAGCTCCAATGCTGAGCACAGGCACATAATAGGTACTTCCCCAAACCTTGCACATAAAAGGTGTTCAGTTAATGTCTAGTATATGAATAAAATATTACTGAGCTCCAACATCAAGCTCAGTGGAAATACTATAAAAGTATCATTCCTCCTCTTAGAAATCTATCAGAATATTAACTTTCCAGATGGGAAGGCCGAAGACACAGAGATAGCACCTGCAGCAGGTACTATTCTTTTTTTTTTTTTTAAGATTTTACTTATTTATTTGAGAGAGAGCGAGAGAGAGCACGAGTGAGAAGGAATGGGAAGCAGTCTACCTGCTAACCGACTGAGCCATCCAAGTGCCCCGGTACTGCTTATTTCTTATCCCCCCCAACACACCCCATTTTACTCCATTAGAACCCCAGCTGAATTCAGCTGATCATTCTCTGCTAGACTACCTATTCTTTATTCATTCAAGCTAGCCATGGCTGTTCTATTCCTCTTCCTGGTACAAGTGACCAAATCTCAACCAGCAGGACCCGAGGGGAAAACTGTTGGGTGCATTTAAGAAAAGTTATTTCTCTCAGAGGTGCTGAAGGAGAAATTATACTTATGATGGGGGAGCTTTTTATGTCTGGGGGCAGAAGCCATATGGGAAATATCTACAACTTCCTCTCAAATTTTACTGTAAATCTAAAACTGCTCTAAAAAGTCTTTTAAAAAAAATTAAAGCATGAAAGACTTACACACAGAAAGGTGAAACAGCTTATACTGGAGTAACCCTCCCACAAACAATTAATTATAAACTCTGGCCAAAATGTAAAAACCACTACTGAAAAGTACTGGATAAGTTAGATAGGTGATGGTGATTACGGAGGGCCCTTGTGATGAGCACCAGGTGTTGTATGGAAGTGCTGAATCACTATACTGTACACCTGAAACTAGTATGTGTCAAGTAACTGGAATTCAAATAAAAACTTTAAAAAAAGAAATTAAAAAAAAATTAGAGAATCACTAGATAGCAACCAAAACACAGAAAAGAGAAGGCAACCCTTGAAACAGGGGGACTATACTAGCCGAGATTTGCTTTTTAATGGCTGCTTGCCTGAGGGCAGAGACCACCCTGCATTGTGTAAAGCAGGTAAAACTCAAGAAGTCACACTCTCATTGGCTTGTGGCATCAAAGGATGAAGGTCGGGGCTAGTAGAGCAACTAGAAAGTAAGGAAGAAAATCCTACATATGTTTATATATGTAAACTCCACCACAATCCTTAGCTGAGCCCTGAACACACAACACAGGAGACTCCAGAGGCCCCAAAGAAAAGCAACAGCTAAAATGGCTGAAAGAACTGAGCAAGAGATCAGGTGTTGCCCAGTGCAGCAGAAACAGAGTTTGGAATTTAGGTCCAGCCAGTTAACTGCCTGCTAGAACAACAAAGAATCAACACTCTTTCAGAGAAAACAAAATTATGAGGCACAAAAACATACTTACAACATTCAGTATACAATAAAAAATTACTAGACATGAAAATAAACAAGAAAATGTGACTATGGTAAAAAAAAAAAAAAAGTCGGTATACTCTGGACACAAGATTATCCAGATGTTGGCATTAGTTGACAAGGGCTATAAAGCAGCTACTATCAATGTGTTCAAGAACTTAATAAAGGAAGAAATTTGATACTTAGTATAAAAAGGAACAATATAGGACCATGCAGAACACAAAAATACAAAGTCTGAGATGTAGAATTCACTTGACAGGTTCAACAGCACATTAGAGGGCAAGAAAATATAGGCATATCTTGAAGATACTGTGGGTTCAGTTCCAGACCACCATAATAAAGTAAACATTGTAATAAAGTGACTAACATTAATTTTTTGTTTCACAGTACATATAAAAGTTGTTTACATTATAGTTTAAGATGTGATAGCAGTATGTCTAAAAAAACTAAAGTACATATCTTAAAAAATACTTCATTGTTAAAAAAATGCTAACCATTATCTGAGCTTTCAGAGTCTCATAATCATTTTGCTGTGAAGGGTCTTGCCTCTACGCTGATGGCTACTGACTGATCAGGGTGGTGGATGCTGAAGGTGGCGGGGCTGTGGCCAGTTTTGTTTTTTTTTTTAAGATTTTTTATTTATTTGACAGAGAGAGAGTTAGCGAGAGCAGGAACACATGCGGGGGAATGGGAGAGGGAGAAGCAGGCTTCCCACCAAGCAGGGAGCCGGATGTGGGGCTTGATCCCAGGACCCTGGGATCATGACCTGAGCCGAAGGCAGACGCTTAAGGACTGAGCCACCCAGGCGCCCCGGCAATTTCTTAAAATAAGACAACAATGAAATTTGCTACTTCAACTGACTCCTTTCATGAACAACTTCTCTGTAGCATGCTAGGCTGTTTGACGGCATTTTACCGAAAGCAGAACTTCTTTCAAAATTAGAGTCAATTGGGGCATGCCTGGGAGGCTCAGTCAGTTAGGGGTCTGCCTTCGGCTTGGGTGATGATCTTGGGGTCCCGGGATCGAACCCCGCATCTGGCTCCCTGCTCAGCAGGGAGTCTGCTTCTCCCCCTCCCTCTGCCCCTCTGCCCCCCTTCCCTACTTGTGCTCTCTGCTCTCTCAAATAAATAAATGAAATCTTGAAGAAAAAAACAAAATTAGAGTCAATTTCCTCAAACTCTACCGCTGCTTGATCAACTAAATTTATATGATATTGTAAATCTTCTGTTGTCATTTCAACAATTTTCACAGTATTTTCACCAGGAGTAGATGCCATCTCAAGAAACGACTTTTCTTTGCTCATCACAAGAAACAACTCCTCATCTGTGCAAATTTTATCATGAGACTGTGCAGCAATTTAGTCACATCTTCAGGCTCTACTAATTCTAGTTCTCTTGCTATTTCCACCACATCTGCAGTGACTTCCTCCACTGATGTCCTGAACCCCGCAAAGTCATCCATGAGGGCTGGAATCAACTTCCAGAGTCCTGTTAATGTTGATATTTCAACCTCTTCCCATGAATCACGTATGTTCTTCCTAGCATCTAGAATCCTTTCCAGAAGGTATTCAACTGACTTTGCCCAGATCCATAAGAGGAATCATTATCTATAGCAGCTATAGCCTTACAAAACATATTTCTTCAATAACAAGACTTAAAAGTTAAAAATACTCCTTGACCCATGAGCTGAAGAATGGATACTGTTAGCAGGCATGGAAACAAGGTTAATCTCATTGTGGTATCTCCATCAGAGCTCTGGGGTGACCAGGTCCATTGTCAATGAGCAGTAATATATTCAAAGGAATTTTTATTTTTTCCTGAGCTGTAGGTCTCAACAATGGGCTTAAAATAGTCAGTAAACCATGTTGTAAACAGATGTGCTGTCAATTTAAGCTTTGTTGTTCCATTTCTAGAGAAAAGGCACAGCATTTAGTGTAACTCCTGAGACCTCAGATTTTCAGAATGGTCAATGAGCGTTGGTTTCAACCTAAACTCACCAGCTGCATTAGCCCCTAACAAGAGAGTCAGCCTGTCCTCGGAAGCTCTGGAACCAGTCACTGACTTCTCCTGTCTAGCTATGAAAGTCCTAGATGGCATTTTCATCCAATAGAAGGCTACTTTGTCTATAGTGAAAATCTGTTATTTAGTGTAGCCACCTTCATTAATTACCTTGGCTGGATCCTCTGGCTAGGTTGTTGCAGCTTCTACATGAGCACTTGCTGCTTCACCTTGCACTTTTATGTTACAGAGATGGCTTCCTTCCTCAAACCTCGTGAACCACCTTCTGCTAGCTTCAGACTTCAGACTTTTCTTCTGCAGCTTCCTCACCTCTCTCAACCTTCCTGGAACTGAAGAGAGTTAGGGCTTGCTCTGGATTAGGCTTTGACTTAAGGGAATGTTGTGGCTGGTTTGATCTTCTATTCATACCACTAAAACTTCCTGCATTATCGGTAATAAGGCTGTTTGACTTTCCTATCATTCTTCACTGGAGTAGCACTTTTAATTTCCTTCAAGCACTTTTCTTTTACATTCACAACTTGGCTGGCAGATTACACCTAGCTTTCAGCCTATCTCAGTTTCAACATGCCTTCCTCACTCAGCTTAAATCATTTCTAGCTTTTGATTTAAAGAGACATGCAACTCCTTTTACTTGAACACTGAGAGGCCACTGTAGGGTTAGAATTGGCCTAATTTCAGGGCGCCTGGGTGGCTCAGTTGGTTAAGCGACTGCCTTCGGCTCAGGTCATGATCCTGGAGTCCCGGGATCGAGTCCCACATCGGGCTCCCTGCTCAGCAGGGAGTCTGCTTCTCCCTCTGACCCTCTTCCCTCTCGTGCTCTCTCTCATTCTCTCTCTCAAATAAATAAATAAAATCTTTAAAAAAAAAAGAATTGGCCTAATTTCAATATTTTTGTGTCTCAGTGATTAGGGACGCCCGAGGAGAGGGGGAGGAGAAGGGGAACGAACGGTCGGTAGGTGAAGCAGTCAGAACACACATAACATTTACCAATTAAGTTCACCATCTTATATGAGCACAGTTTGTGGCACCCCAAAACAACTGCAATAGTAACATCAAAGCTCACTGATCAAAGGTCACCATAACAAACATAATAATGAAAAAGTTTGAAATATCGCAAGAATTACCAAAATATGACACAGGGACACAAAGTGAGTAAACACCATTGGAAAATGATGTCAACAGACTTGCTCAACGCAGGGCTGCCACAAACCTTCAATTTGTAAAAAACACGGTACCTGCAAAATGCAATAAAATGAGGTATGCCTGTAAAGGGTCAGTCAATTTAAAGATACATCAAAGCAAGTATCCAATCTGAAGATCTGAAAGAAAAAATTTTTAATGAACAGA
Source organism: Eumetopias jubatus (assembly GCF_037043125.1). Lineage (NCBI taxonomy): Eukaryota > Metazoa > Chordata > Mammalia > Carnivora > Otariidae > Eumetopias > Eumetopias jubatus. Next base: position 37,412,673 of record NW_028274822.1, read on the forward strand.
AAGCCTCAGTGAGTTATGGTACAGTATCATAAGTTTAACATATGCAAAATCAAAGTCCCAAAAGGAGAAAATTATACAAAAATTATATTATTATACAGAAAAGTATATGCAAAAATAACAGCCAAAAACGTCCACGATTTGGAGAAAACATAAAATCGTAAATCTAAGCCCACTGAACCCTAAGCAAGATAAATACAAAAAAAATCCCAACTAGAGCACATCATATACAAAGTGCTAAACACTAACGATACAGAGAATAACCTGAAAGCAGCCAGAGGAAAAAAGACATACTATATACAGAGAAAAAGAAGTGGTTGACTTCTCATGACATGAAACAATTTTCAGGTCAAGAGAAGCCAAAACAACTCATCTCTTTGCAGACCTGCACTACAAGCAATGCTAAAGGAAGTTCTCCAGGCAGAGGGAAATGACACCAGATCTATAAGGAGAAATGAAGAACAGAAGCAATGGTAAATGTAGGAGTAAACATAAAAGCCTGATTTTTCCTTTTTTTTTTTTTTTTTTTAATTTTATTTAGGGACACCTGCGTGGCTCAGTCGGTTAAGCAGCTGCCTTCGGCTCAGGTCATGATCTCGGGGTCCTGGGATCGAGTCCCACATCAGGCTCCCTGCTTGGTGGGAAGCCTGCTTCTCCCTCTGCCTGCCCCTCCCCCTGCTTGTGTGTTCACTCTCTCTCTCTGACAAATAAACAAATAAAATCTTTAAAAAAAATAAAAATTTCATTTATTTGACAGAGAGAGTACACAAGGTACAGAGCACAACGCTTAACCACTTAACCGACTGAGCCACCCAGGCACTCTTCCCTCTTGCTTTCTTAAAAGACATATGGCTGATTAAAAATTCTAACTTTGTACTGCATTAGTTTCTTAATATGAAGATGTAATATATGAAGAAATTAGAGCACACAATAGAGGTGGGAGTTAAGTGGAACTACACAGTTGTCAGGGACTTATATTTTATGTGAAATAGTACAACCTAGCACCCACTCATGATATTTACAACAAAGAGAAAAGAAATCCAAGGAGACTGAAATTAAGAATAAACTTTGTTAGCCCAAATTTCCAGTAAACAAAACAGCTTAAAGTTTTTAATAAAAGGATAAAAATGTATTTTATCACTTCTTCCTGTCAACAATGTACTAGAACTCCTACCCAGAAGAGTAAAACAAGAAAATGAAACAAAAGATTTAAGAATTGGAAAGAAGAAAAACAAAAAAAGAAAATGGTAGAAAAATCCAAAACAATAAAGACAATGAGAACTAATGAGAACTTTTAGCAAGGTTGCTGGATACAAGTTCAACATGCAAAATTCAATAAATTCTTTTTTTTTTTTTAGAAATGGTTCTTTTTTTTTTTTTTTTTTTTTTAAGATTTTATTTATTTATTCATGAGAGACACAGAGAGAGAGAGAGAGAGAGGCAGAGGAGAAGCAGGCTCCCAAGGAGCAGGGAGCCCGATGCGGGACTCGATCCCAGGACTCTGGGATCATGACCTGAGCCGAAGGCAGACGCTTAACCATCTGAGCCACCCAGGCGCCCAAAATTCAATAAATTCTTATCGCCAATAACTAGAAAATTGCTTTAAAAGATCTTTAAAAATTAAAAAGAATAGCATGCTCAAATATGGATGGTTTATCAAAGAAATAAATTCTCTCAATATTAATCTATATACTTAATACAGTTCCAATCAAAATCTCAATATAATTTTTTTTAATTTATTTATTTGACAGAGAGAGAGCGCACAAGCAGGCAGAGCAGCGATAGAGGGAGGGGGAGAAGCAGGCTTCCCGCTGAGTAAGGAGCCCGATGTGGGGATCGATCCCAGGACCCCGGGATCATGACCTGAGCCGAAGGCAGTTGCTTAACAAACTGAGCCACCCAGGTACCCCCTCAATATAATTTTTTTTTTATAGAACTTTAAAAGCAGGCTAAAATCACATGGAAGAACAAAGCCATGAAAGCCAATAAAATCTTGAACAGGGTGAAAGAACTCTGTCTACCACATATCATGCTACAGTAATTAAGTCAGTATGATACATGGGCAGAGACAGATTAAAGAACCAATAAAACAGAATGGAGAGTCCAGAATCGGACCACATGAATATGCAAACTTGATATACAACAGAGGTGGCACTACAAATCAGTGTGAAAAAGACGGGCTGTTTAATAAACGGTTCATCCACATGTAAAAATGAAATAAAACTCCTACTTCACACCATACAAAAGAACAATTCCAGGTGAATTAAAGATTTAAGGATATATGTTCTAAAACTTTAAAATAAAATAGAGGCAAATATCTTCATATCTTTGGGTAAGGAAGAATTTCTTAATACTCAAAAAACACAAACCATAAAAGGAAAAAGCAATTTCCACTACATGAAAATTACTTTTTTTAAAAAGATTTTATTAATTTATTTGACACAGAGAGAGAAAGCACAAGCAGGGGGAGCGGCAGAGGGAGAAGCAAGCTCCCCGCTGAGCAGGGAGCCCAATGTGGGGCTCCATCCCAGGGCCCCTGGGATCATAACCTGAGCCACTCAGGTGTCCCGAAAATTAATTTTTTAAATATAACCAAAGATGTCATCATGGACAGTCAAATGATAAACCAACATCTAGGGGAAAATATTCAAGAAAAGATTAGTATCAGAATGTATTAAAAACTTTTCCAACTCAACACTCAAGTGAAAAATGGCATGGTAATGGACAAATCAGAGGCAAGGAAAGTATATAGCCAATGAATATATGAAAATACGCTCAACTTCAGTAGTAGGCAGGAAAATGAATGTGACCTCATCAAACTGGCAAAAGTGTTAGTAATAAAGAAATGTGACACTCATACAATGTTGTTCCAAGTGTAATAATTTGGCACAGCCACTTTGGAGAGCAATCCAGCAATATCTAGAATAGCTGAAGAAAACACTACCCCATTATTCAGTAATTCCACTTCAGGTACGTACCCTGGAGAAACTCTCACACATGTGTATAAGGAGACATGCACAAAGACGACAGCATTGTTTATAATGGGGGGAAAAAAAAGGTAACAACCTAGATGTATAGCAAGAGGAAAATGAAAAAATAAACCATGTAACAGAATAATATACAGGCAGTTAAAATTAAACTAGAACTACGTGCATCAATATGGGTAAACGCTGCTGAATGTAAAAAAGCAATATATGCAGGATATGTGTAGTATGTTCCATTTATATTCAGTTTTAAAGCATATTAAAATAAGACATTATTCAGAGACACAAACATATATTGTAAAGAAAGAATAATGTGCAGGAATATAATATACCAAATTCACATTATGGATATTTCTGAGAAGGGAGGGAAAGGCTTCAATAATACTGGAACTTTTTTTATGTAAAAGATCTAAACTGTGGCAGACTGCTACAATTTAGTTTCTCACCAAATTCCTATTTTCCTCTTTGGTCTTACAAATCAAACTGCTCTACTTCTAAGAGTGGCAATTTACACATCTTGGCCTGCACAGCAGATTAAGGTAGCCAATAAGATAAATCAGAAATCACTGGGTTGTGCCATGGGAAAGATACCGAAAGGGTAAGGACTTCACGGGGACATGTGCCCTTTGCCCTTACTCCTTCCTTTATTCTCCTGCCTGGGATAAAAACATGAGGGATGGAGCTGCAAGGACCTTCTCAGCAACCATGAGATGACCTTGAGAAAGAGAGCCACAAGCTAAGCACCGCAAAGCAGAAAGATAGAAGATGTCCAGTCTTGATGACCACACAGCTGCCATGTCCCGAGAGGAAAAAAGTCCTCTTTAAAGCACCTTTTCGGGGGGTGGGGGAAGAAGAGGTGTCGAGATCTTTTAAATGCAGCCAAACCTAATGCTAACTGACACAGAAGAAAATGGGGGGGGGGGAATGTTAACATAAGACATAGGAAAAAGATTCTGCTACTGTACTTTTCTATGTTTTTAATTTTTGATTAAAAAAATCTTTCACTTCCCAGATTTGAAACAGAGATTCTCAAATGTTAACCACAGACAACTGCTGGCCCACAGATCAAGAAAAAATACAAAGGCAACACATATAGTTTATGAGGTGGCCAACCAGAGTGGATAAAGAATTCACTAGAACAGGCCAACCACGCCTGGAGAGCACAGACAGCTACTACGGTACTGCCACCAGCACAGCTACGGCCCCGTGTGGATGACAAACAATCCCACAGCCTCCTGGCTCCGAGCTGCGGATGAGAAAAACCAAAAACAATTTGCAGACTAAATGGAAATCTCTGTTGTCGTTCCCTTTCCCTATTTTTCCTTCTCCATGCATTCCCCAGAGCTCAGGGCCATAGTTTTCTGTCTCTACAACTGGATCATCTGGGCAAAAATATCACAAGACAATAGTACCCTCAGATGAAATGTAGTTGTCTTTTACAATTGTAAACAGGGAGGTTCTTTTGAGAACTACTTCACCTAAAACACTGTCTGATGTTACTTGGATATTAACTCAAGTCACCTTCTGGGATCTAAAAAGTTTTAAAATTTGCTCAAAAGACCAGATGAAAACACAAGTTTGAAATGAAGGTAGGTTTTAGATTTGGGCCCAAGATAACGGTCTGAAATAGTTAGTTACCATGTGAAAAAGAACAAAAGAAACAACAAAACTTGTTCACTTACTGGCCTGTTACAGAAAGATAATGATCTTGTCAGTCATGATTTATCACAGATACCACGCAGTGCAAAACATACTCTTCATTTTTCTTTCGGTAGTCAGCAATATGGTGGTACATTCGTTTTTGTGCATTTTTTTTCCTAATTTGATTTCTCACTTATTTTGTTTCTCCCTAATGCCACTTAATTTCGTTTCTTAGCTTATAACGTTAGTGGTTGTTCTGCATTCTCTCCTGCTGAATTTACTCACTTTCTGGCTCCTTGCCTTTTCTTTCTGTGAATAGCTATTCTCTGCCTCACTCCCTCAATTTGGTTTTCCCCTAGTCTCAGATGGCTTCTGCACTGATACTGAGATCCACACTAGGCCCCATCATCCCAAGAGCCTTTTCCTGGAATTTTTTTTTAAAAAGCCCTTTGGAGGTTTGCTTCCTGATCTCAGAACCAAAACAAAACAAAAAAACAAAAAACCACGGTGATGGGGATGTTTACATTTAAGAATGTAATAGAAAGCTAACAGGAAAATTATTGAAAAAAAAATCCCTAAAAGAATCCTGCTATAGTCACATCAATAACTCAAAACATTTCTTCTGCATTTTTTTTCAATTCCACTGAATTCTCAAAATTGTACTTTGCTAAACCTCTGAATACTTGGGTTCTCTCTCCTTCCTACTTACACTAAACAGTTGCACATGTTTTTCTTTATTACTAATAAAAATGTAACTAAAAGATCATTTTTTCTGCAGATGACCTTTTGCCACTTCAGATTTAGAGAATTTAAGAATTGGGTTCGCACACGAGCAGATTTTTTTCAAACACACATACTACATTACAACCTGGATTTAGCTTCCCTCTTATCACTATAAATTCAAGAGGAATAACTAAAACAGCTAAGATACATTTAAACATTATCAAAGAGCATATACCTTTTAATGAATATAAAATAATTTTACAGCTTTAATGAGAAGTACTAACAGCACTGCGGAGAACAGTTAAATTTAACTATAACTCAGTTTTGCATTTTGCTGTGCTGTTAAGTGTAGTACTGCCTTATATACACGAAGTGTCTGATTACCAAAAAAAGAACAGCAAAGCAGTCTTAAAGGAGAAGATGAAAGCTTTACCTGATACAGTAAAGTTTATGGTTTTATGATAAAGAAACTTATCTCGAGGGAGAGTTATTTTAAAAGGAGCAAAGGAGAAAGGGAGAGAAATAATAAAAACTAGGTATTGTTCTATTTCTCCACAGAAGAGTTGTTTTTGTTTCATAGAAACCAAATGTAATGTGTGGATTTGACTTTTGAATCTATAAACCAACTCGGACATTTTAGGGACCACTGAGGGAAATCTGACTACACACTGGGTATTAGATGATACTGAGGGATTATTGTTAATTTTATCGGGAATAACAACAGCATTATGGATAGATTTGAAAAAATGTCATTTTTGAAAGATCCACATAAAGAATGTTAGAGGTAAAATGACATGATGTCTTGTATTACTTTAAAATACTTGGGGCTTGGGGGTCAGGGGTGGAGGGGATTGAGAGGTGAAGCATGTGTGGCACATCTTAACCTCTGCTGAATATCGAAGATGGAAACAGGTTTAAGGGGGTTCGTTTTACTATTTCTTCTACTTTTATATATGTTAGAATTTTTTGAAATACAAAGAAATAACTTTTAAGTTTGTTCCAGATAACTAAAAGCTAAGTTAGGATTATGAATGGATTTAACATCCTACTCTGGCAGGCCAAATATTGCAAGCATTAGTGTTTTGTGATTCACTTAACTTCAATTTAATAACACCACTTACTATATGCCAAGCATTTCACCAGACCCGGGAAAGCAGAGTTAGACAGTGTCCCCGTCCTTAGGGACACGACAGTCACCATGAATACCTGTGACAAAGGATTCCAGGTGGCCTGGAGGGCATGGAGAACAGGAGCCACAGACAGAAGACCGAGAGGAAAAATGTCAGACCGCTTGCAATGTCCCATACACATTACACCCAGGTATCACTGCTGCCCAAATGGGAGAGGAACCACTCATGAAGTTCTGTTTGTCTTCACACAAGTCTCCACCCCAAACATAAATGAATCCGAGTCTGTGGGTATAGGGTTCCTCTACAGATGACTGTGTATGAGAAAATTTTAGCCTAACAACAAACGTTTCAAGTGGGTTTTACATTCATGTTTCAGCTGAGGAAGCTGAAGAGTCATAGGTTCTAGGAGTCAGCAGAACATGCACATTTAGGGACGCCTGGGTGGCTCAGTTGGTTAAGCGACTGCCTTCGGCTCAGGTCATGACCCTGGAGTCCTGGGATCGAGTCCCACATCATGCTCCCTGCTCAGCAGGGAGTCTGCCTCTCCCTCTGACCCTCTTCCCTCTCATGCTCTCTATCTCTCATTCTCTCTCTTAAATAAATAAATAAAATCTTAAAAAAAAAAAAAGAACACGCACATTTGGAGAACCGAAAGGTCTAAGAGGTCAAGAAGAATCTGGAGAGTGGCACAACAAAACCAAAAAAGAACCAAGTTCTCAGAAAGGCGTTCTCCAGAAGGCTAACTGCTACAGAGGAAAGTTAAGTGACACTGCAAGCTGTATTTGTCAATATTTAGCAAGCTTCAGTGAGCTGGGTGATTTAAACATGACACTAAAAAACATCAGAGGGGGGACCCGGGTGGTGACTCAGTTGGTTAAGCATCTGCCTTTGGCTCAGGTCATGATCCTGGGGTCCTGAGATCACCCCTCGACAGGTTCCCTGCTCAGAGGGGAGCCTGCTTCTCCCTCTCCGTCTTGCCCCTCCCCTCTGTTCATGTGCTCTCTCTCTCTCAAATAAAGAAATCTTTATTTTAAAAAATTATAAAACAAAAAACACCAGAGGGTCTCATAAACTGTGCTAGGTAAAGAAATCAAACATTACTCAAGACTTCAGGATATTTCAAGCTTTACTACTAGGCCCATTAGCCCTACACTGTGGAAGGCTGGATAAAAAAATATCTAGAGTTCCTAGAGCTAGAAAGGCTTTTCTTTCCTTTCATGAAGACAGAAGTTAAAGAAGGAGAGGGAAAGCACAACAATGGTTACTTCGCACTTACTGAGTGCTCAGCCGTGTTCAGAGGCACTCTGTGGCATAATCCTCCCAGCAAGCGGTGAGCTAGGTACTATTACCTAGTGAGCTCATCACCTCACAGGGAAGAAAACGGACACTTTAAAAGGTTGGGTAATTTGGCCAAACTCACACAGACTTTGTGCCAGTAATCATGGTTAAAACCCATAAATCTGTACCCTTTGTAGTCTACCTCCAGGCTTATATAAATAGAATCATACTATAATGTATTCTTTTGCTACCTTTTTACTCCAGCATGTTTTTAAGATTTGTCCACACTATTAACAAAAGTTAATAATTCACCAACTCTTCTTTGGTGCCACAGAGCAGGAGTTGGCAGACTGCTATTTTTATAAACAAAATTTTATGGGAACACAACCACACCCATTCTATTTCTTTACGAATGGTTTATGGCTGCTTTGGCACTATCACGGCAAAGCTAAGTAACCGCAACAACTGACTATATGGCCTGCAAAGCCTTCAATATTTACTGCGTGGAACTTTACAGCGAGTTTGCCGACTTCTGCCATAAAGTGTATTACAGTGGTGTACTTGATATTGTCCAAGTTTTACAATCAATGTCGTTTTCATTTGCATTTCCTCGTTGACAAATATTTAATGGCTGTTCATTTTTCTTCTATGAAATGGCTTTTCTATTGCCCATTTATCTTTTTCACATTCACATTACATGACATATATGACATATAGACGTGTGTATATAGACTGTGTACAGACATACAGACATGGGTGTACATTACTATGATAAAAATTTTTTTGTCAATTGTATGTGAGAAATTCTTCTATTTTTGTACTTGTGACTAGTCTCTGCACTCTGTTGGAAAGGAGAAATAAAAGCTCTTAATTTTAATATAGCCACATTTATTAACCTTTTTCTAAACAATTTTGCTTTTAGCATCTGGTTAAGCAAGCCTGAGGTTATAAAATACTCTAATATTTTATTCTGAAAGCTTATGTTTTTCATTTCATAATTAACTTTTTAATCCATCTGGAATTAGTTTTTTTAATATGGTGTGAGGTGAGAAATCTTTTTTTCCCAATGTGGCTAAATAACAATACCAACATCATTTACAGAGTATTCCATTCCGTATTCGATTTCTAACACTAGCTCCGTTATATACCATATTTCCAAGTATGTAGAGTTCTGTTTTTCACCTCAATTTTCTTCCATTACCTATTTGTCTATCCTTGCCCTATTATTACATGATCTCAATTACTAAAGTTTCACATTAAGTCTTAAAATCTAGTAGGACAAGTGGTCTTCAGAAATACCTTGGCTATTCTTGGCCAAATTTTAGACTTGTCAAATTCCACAAGAACAAAGAAATAAAAACCATACACTGAAGGGTTTTTATTGAAATAGTAATGAATTTATATATTAATGACAGATTAATTGATAAATTTACAAGACACAGTCTTTCTCCCTATGAACATGATTGGCCCCCAAATATATTTGGGTCTTCTTTAATGTCTTCCAATGTAACTTTTGCCACCTCTTTTTATATTTATTCCTAGGTAGCTTTTTTTTCTTAAACTGTTGTGAAATATCACTTTTTTTATTGCGAGCCATTAGGTTAGAGTAATAGAATTGATTTTACTAAGTTGATCTTATATTCAATAACTATTATAAGCCCTAAGGATTTATCTGTGGATGTGAATCTCCTTTGACAATATCCATATTGACTTTAAGGAAGACCATTTTGTTCATTCCTTATAGCCTTGTAAGTTTTTTTTTTCCCCACCAGTGTAATGCTGGAGAGATGAGATAGCTGATTTTTAAAGGAATGTTTTAAGAAGGTTATGGAATTTCTTTCCCACTCCTTAGGTTTTTTTATCCTAAAAGAATACTGTATTTTAATAAATGTTTTTCCTGCATCATTTCGGATGACACTTTTTTTAAAATTAAGAAATTTAGAAATTAACAGATTTTTCTAATGCATGACCCAGCTTGCCTTCTTGGAATTAAACCCTTTGTTCAATATGCAGTATTTCCTTCACACACTGCTGAATTCGGCTTCCCTAATTGCTTTTGATAGCCTCTTGCTCCTTAGCCATATCTTTATACTCTCTGAACCTATTAAACATTTATTTTCTATTCTGTACCTAACAACTAGACTATCTGCAGTTTCTGAATGCCTGACTATATGGTTTCCTAGTTCAGCTGATTAACTCATGGTGACTTATTTGAAGTGTTTTTGATTTTTGTAATTGTGAGCTCATGTTCCTAGAAACTTTTATCTGTGTCAACTCCCTGAGGTCTGTGTTCCCCATATTCCTTCACAGACAATTTGCTTCTCAGGCCTAACAACCTGAAACCACTTTCACAAAATTCTTGGCTTGGGTTTTTCTGCTCCATTCAAGTAGTATGAGCTCCAACCCCAAATCCAGTGAAAGAGAACTTCTCAAGAATTTCTCAAGAACACTTACCTCTCCAATGAAAGACAGACTGAGACAGGGAACCCTCTTTAACCTACTCAACATTTCTCCCCACAAGGTGGGACAAACGTTTCATTTTTTTCCCCTAGTTTACCCACCAACACCTTTCAAGGAGTTTCAGCTTTACACACGGTCTCTGCATCTTCTCACCTTGCTTGGTCCCTAGACAATACCTAGTACCCCAGAGTCACCCTGCAAAATCCAAAGCTCTAGGCTTCCGGGGATCTACATATACCAGACCCCAGCATAGCAACCACTATCTCCCTGGATTCAAGATTTCTTGTTTTTGACCCCTGAGGAGTTCCTTACTTGTCAGCTCAACTATGTATTTTTAAAAATATTTTGAATATTTAGTCCAGTATTTTTAATGTTTCATAAAGGGGAACTTAAAAAAAAAATCTGTAAGGTACCACATTTCTAGAAACTGAAGCCTCTAAACATTTTGAATAGTCTGCTAGCTGAGCATTTTTCCACCGAAGAAATTTATCTCTACTCCTAAAAGCGAAAGGAAAAATAATTCATGTTCAATTAACAAATATCTGCCAAACACTGTTCTAGGCACTTGCATAACTCAGTAAATTAAACACAGATTAACACATTCAAAAAGTCTATGAGGGAGGAGAGGTGCAGACAGCAAAAAAAAAAAACCAAAAACCTAAGTAAACTGAATTATATCATAGAAGGCAGTAAGAGCAATTGGAAAGAAGAAATCAAGGGGTCGGGTAGAAGGATCAGGAATAAGGGGTTGGGGGGCACTGCTATCTTCAACAAGGCACCTATTACTATATATTTCCCAGACAACGTTATAATAATTATTTTTTATTAACCATAAAATTACAAGAAACTATGAGTATTTTTCTCTTATTTGTTTGTTTATTTGACAGAGAGAGACCCAGGCTTCCCATGGAGCAGGGAGCCCGATGCAGGGCTCGATCCCAGGACCCTGGGACCATGACCTGAGCCAAAGGCAGATGCTTAACGATTGAACCACCCAGCTGCCCCTACTTTTCTCTTCTCTTGATGTGAAGTACGATGGCAAGCAACCTACAGCCTTGTTAATACTATAGGACTCCACCCACTTCAAAGAAATTGCAGCACGTTTTAATATCAATAATTGGAGATGATGCTCAAAAAGTTATGCTACCTATTCAAAAAATAAAACTGAAATAAATGGAATTTTAAAATAAACTTATGGGGGCACCTGGCTAGCTCAGCTGGAAAAGCACGTGACTCTTGATCCTAGGGTTCAAGCCCCACACTGGGTGCAGAGATTAAATAAACTTTCATAAAATGTATAAAAAAGTAAACTTATGATGGGATCAAAGCAGGCACTTAAATACTGACTGAAACAGTTAAATGAGTATTATCTTTCATATTTCTAAAGATACTTAGAATTTAATTATAGCCATTAGACAGTTCGTATAAATGTTAAATTTACCTAACCGAGAAGGCAATTAGTCCAATTATATCTCATGCTATCTTTTATGGAGAGGTACCCTATTTATAACTCTTTAAAACAGGCTTTTCTCTTTCCATAAGAATCATGTCTGAAATTGACTTATTAAATCATGCCTTACAATATTTAACTCCAAGTCCCAGATAGTACTTTTCAGTCCTGTAATTATTTTATTTATTTATTTGACAGAGAGAGAGAGAGCGCAAGCAAGCACCAGAAGGGGAGCAGGAGAGGGAGAAGCAGGCTCCCCACTGAGCAGGAAGCCCAATGTGGGGCTTGATCCCAGGCCCCTGGGATCATGACCTGAGCTGAAAGCAGATGCTCAACCTACTGAGCCACCCAGGCACCCCAGTCCTATAATTATTTTCATTGCTTTCTCCATATCACTCAATTTTTCCTTCCATGTCTTGGAAGGTAGACAATAAAGCTGGAGCTTTATAAACACTGTTATAATTATATACAACAGATGATCTCTCTCTCTTTTAATGATACAGGTAATAAATAATGACGGTAATGAATGAATGTTCCAGTAGAGTCACTTTTATTTGTCAAATAAAACATCCTAAGGACAGGACCAACAAAACAAAGATTTACTTGCAACAACAGAAGTTTTACAGGAAACTTGCGACCCTCTTTTTCAAGACAAAAAAAAAAAAATAGAAATGGTTCCATGTAACAAAATAAACTAACTTTAGTGTGCTGCCTGAGGCAGGCAAATAACAGCAGTGTAACATAGTACCATGCAAAAAATCAGCTGGTGGTAACAACGCTTAAAGCTCTGTCCAAGCTCCAGTCTCACTCCTGCTAGCTGCCGGCCATTCTCTTCCCCTCTCCAGATCATGAGAACTCTTCCTGTATTTGGCAACTAGAATTAGACTTTCTCCAGCTCCTACTTTCATCTTGATTGGGCCTTGACCAAATTTTATTTTATATATTCTCAGACATGCAAATTGTCCAAAAAACCTGAGTTAGATGATGTCTAACAACGTAAATACTTTTATAAAGTTGCTGCAAATTTTAGTTACTTTTTTTTTTAAGATTTTATTTATTTATTTGACAGAGAGAGACACAGTGAGACAGGGAACACAAGCAGGGGGAGTGGGAGAGGGAGAAGTAGGCTTCCTGCTGAGCAGGGAGCCCAATATGGGGCTCAATCCCAGGACACTGGGATCATGACTCAAGCCAAAGGCAGACGCTTAACGACTAAGTTACCCAGGTGCCCCTCAGTTACATTTTCTTACTTCAACAAAACTGAAAAAGTAAACCTCAGAAACAAAACTAGGCCTCTGGTTGCAATCAAATCTTTTTATGAAAGCAAACCTATGATATTGTACTTAAAGGAAACTGGACTTGACAAAATATTAATACAAGTATTCCAATGCTTAAAATGATATAAAACTTGGTATAAAGAGCCACAAAAGAAATTACTGAAAGGTAAGCTATGGTAAAGTGGAAAATCTCCAAGTATGCTCACCTGCTTCACTCTCTCTCACACACAATATTCCCATGCTGGAGGTATTGAACCCTTGGTTCAATTTAGCAGCTTAGCCAAGGAAATGAGAAAGTAAAAGCAGGGCCCCAGGGTCCTCCCCTCTATTCCCTAACTTCCAACACATAAGCACCTTTATCTGTCCCATACACTGAAGCTTGGTAGAAGATACCTTAAAATGCACTCCTGCTACCAAAAAGTTTTAAAACCATCTACCTACTGCAGCAGATCTTAAAATGGTAATACACGGACCACCTCCAGGGGTCCTCAATATCTTTTTAAGGAGTCTTCAAGGTCAAAACTATTTGTAAAATAATACCAAGTTATTATTTGCCTTTTTACTCTCATTCTGTCTTAAGTAGCTGAGTTCCAGAGGCTACATGACATGTGATATCACAACAGAATGAATGCAGAAGAAGATACAAGAATCCAGCTCTGAGAAGCCAGACATTAATGAGATTTATACAAATGTAAAACAAGGACGCATTTCTCACTAACTTTGTTTTGAAAGCAGTTCTTTTCAGGGATGCCTGGGTGGCTCAGTTGGTTAAGGTCTGCCTTTGGTTCAGGTCATGATCTCGGGGTCCTGGGATGGAGCCCCGTGTCTGGCTCCCTGCTAGGCGGGGAGTCTGCTTCTCCCTCTCCCTCTGCTCCTCCCCCCAACTTGTGTTCTCACTCACTCTGCTTTCAAATCTTTGAAAAAAAATTTTTTTTAATCTTTAAAAAAAAAGCAGTTATTTTCATTAAAATATATTTATATTAACATGTAATGGGTTTATTTTAAATGAATTAATGTTTTTTTAAGATGCCTAGGGTTTTATCCTTAATATCATAAATATTAATAAACATAACCCACAAAGCAGTAACTCTGAGGTCTTCAATAATTTTTAAGTATAGAGGGGTCTAGAAAACAATAATACTGAGAACCACTGGTCCACACAATAAAATCCAAAATTCATAGTAAAAAAAATCCATACCTACATTTGCTCCACAAACATTTGTTAAATGCCAGCTTTATGCTAGGTTCTAGGTGCTAGGGATACAGCAATCAACAGTACAGACCAGGTTTGTGCTCATGGAATAGAGTCATGCACTGGAATATAGACAATAAACAAAAAGTGTCAGTTATACTTTATAAATAAACAAAAAGGGAGGCGACATGTTGGTAGGTGACTGGGCGATTCCTTTACACGAGGTGATCAGGAGAAACTTCTTAGAGACAGCGTCATTGAGAAGACTGGAAAGAAGGGCCAGGAGCCAGCAGGAAGAGCGTCCCAAACAGAGCCTTTGGGACTCTGCCTAACATACCCAACCACACTTCAGTTCCACTGGGCACCTCCTTCAGGTGCCCTGCCCTCTGTCGCATGCAACCACTCCTAGTTTCCCAAATATGCCATGCCGTCTCCTGCTTCCACGTCTCCACACGTGTTGTTTCCTCTGTCTCACATGGCCTCTGCTTGTCCATCTGCCCAACTCACACAAGATTCAGGCCAAAGGTCCGTAAAGGAAGAGGTCTTGCATTCCCAGGACCTGGGGCTGTGCCTGCTGACACACTGCTAGGACTCAAGGAACGGGTCCTCACCTCTTCAAAGCTCCCCCTCTATACCACCTCTACTGATGTCATCACACAGTTGTATTTTTGTATGCCACGATCACCCATCTGACTGTGAGTCCGTGAAGGCACTTCTGAATGCAGCATTGAGCACAGTGTCTGATTCATAGTGGTAGGTGCTTAATAACTATCAAACCATGACTAAATCACTGAATCACATTTGTTATCCTGACTACAGCTATTTTTATGTCTAATCTCTAAAAGGTGGACATTATGTCTTATCTATCACGCACTCAGTCTACCACTGAGCCTTATACATCATACGTATTTCATAAATTTTGTCACATTATTGCATTTCGTCTCTAAAGCACTTAATAAATTTCAAATCCTTTTTGTAAAGGGCAACATTCTCAAACAGGAATATCTCCTGTTCGGTTTTTACCCTAATGGTGTAAGAGGTGGCCAGTATCCACCTCACAGGTCTCAGCTCCCCAAGAAGCAAAGGCTCCTTGTTAGATAGACACCAGGCCATAATAAAAGTCAGTCAAAAACTGAAAGTTAGGTAAAGTGGATTCCACTTTCTAGCAGGCAACTGCACACAGCAAGCAACACAGTACAAGATGACCCCCAAACCATTTCATTTAGAAGGGTGTGTGTTCTTACCGTGGCTCATCAGCTAAACTGATTTCTGTGATGTGAGAGGCAGCTCTACCACACGGTAGCTATTTACATTACAAACTCCCTTAACCTCATTGTATTCTCAATTCTCATGTGCTATGAACAATATGTTTTACTCAAACTTTTCTGAAGTTCTCTTCAGTTGGCTCTCTAGTGTATTCACCTGAGCCCGAAATGCTAGAGGAGCAGGTCTTACTTGTATTTTATTGTCTGTGAGTTAAAACATCATACAAAACTGTGTACGCTAATGAACAAGATACAAAAACACCCCCCAAAGTAGCTATCATAGGGTCAATATTCAAATTTTAAAGTGACTGGGAGCCTGGGTGGCTCAGTTGGTTAAGAGACTGCCTTCGGCTCAGGTCATGATCCTGGAGTCCCGGGATCGAGTCCCGCATCAGGCTCCCTGCTCAGCAGGGAGTCTGCTTCTCCCTCTGACTCCACCCTCTTGTACTCTCTCTCTCTATCTCATTCTCTCTCTCAAATAAATAAATAAAATCTTTAAAAAAAAAATTTTTAAGTGACTGAACCATGAATCACGCTTAAGTAGCAGGTTGTTTCCATCTATTTCTATTAGCAGTCACAATTAAAGTGATTCTGCAGAAACTGTGATTAATAGCTAAAACTATAGCAACAAGGGTGTATACAGCAGGTTTTCCATAACAAATACATGCTGCCCATTCTTCCACGTGTCCTGTGAGCAACAGGACATCTGCCACAGTGATACAGGCACCACTCTCAGGTGTAAAGAGTTTGTTCATCTACATTGTAGCTTATAAAGGTCCTTTGCTTCTCTTCATTCCCCTTCCTGTGGGTCCTTTCAAGGCCCATTAGAGCTCTCAGAGAATTTACAAGAAAATAAAGAAGTTTAAATATAAGCCAATAAATTTTGCAGCAGGACAAAAACTATGATCGATTAAAAAACAAAAGACCTTGTTGGATGGAGAATTAGTAAATAATTCAGGATAAAATTCTTTGGGATTATTTATTTCAACTACCCACACCATTATTTTTATGACCCCTGAGGAAAAACTGATAGTAATTTCAGTATATGTGCTGCCGAAGTGAGCACTAACTGATAGTAATTTTAAATTACACTATGGCAGCAAATTTAAAGGCAGCAAAAAATTAAAACCTTCAGAAGCATCAATTTTTTAATGCTGAGGTTCTGTTCCTGCTATACAGTAATAATTTACCAGCATTTGGTTGCATATAAAGGTTACACACCCTTATCTATAAATGGACAGACCTGCGCTAAAAGAATTCTAAAAGTTCCTTGCAGGGGCACCCCGGTGGCTCAGCTGGTTAAGCGTCTGCCTTCGGCTCAGGTCATGATCCCGGGCTCCTGGGATCAAGCCCCGCATTGGGCTCCCTGCTCCACGAGAAGCCTGCTTCTCCCTCTCCCACTCCCTCTGCTTGTGTTCCCTCTCTTGCTGTGTCTGTCAAATAAATAAATAAAATCTTTAAAAAATAAAAAATAAATAAAAAGTTCCTTGCAGCGCAGTTTCATGGACCCTGTTACCTGTGCCCTCACACAGGCATCAAACTCAGAAGGGCCCTGCATTGAGTTAACGCTCTGCCATCACTGTCTTCAAGTTCTCAACAGTTTTTTTTTTTTTTTTAATAAAGAGTGGCCCCATGTCTTCCATTTTACACTGGACTCATATTATATAGCTGGTCTATTCCCTGAAATTCTAAGACTGTCACTCTGTGAAAGCACCCCCACACGGTTCCAGGCACAAGGAAGATAAAAAATACAAAACTGAAGTGACCCATGTTCCATTTGTTTCAGAATAATGACTCAGAACTATTTTCTATCTCTGTCAAAAAGAAGCAAGTGTAGGGAAGACAATTCAAATCCTAGGGATTGGGGCCAAAAAGAAACAAATGTAGGGAAGACAATTCAAATCCTAGGGATAGGTTAAACGTCTGCCTTCAGCTCAAGTCATGTCAGGTCCTGGGATTCAGCCCCACGTCAGGCTCCCAGCTCAGCAGGGAGTCTGCTTCTCCCTCTCCCTCAGCCTCTCCCCCTAATTGTGCTCTCTCTCTCTCTCAAATGAATGAATAAAATCCTTAAAAAAAAATCCTAGGGATTAATTTCATTTTTAAACATGAAAAATATTAAATATTATGGAATGCCATCATTAAAATATATGTCATTCAAAGCAGAGAATCTAAAGGGATAAATACTAAGCACAGAGCTGAGCATAATCAATACAAAAACATAATTCCCTTCATCTACTAGTCACTGCTTTCTCCAAAATGCTTCTGATGTCTTTCCTAACTTTCACTTTAAAAAAAAAGAGAGATTTTATTTATTTATTTGAGAGACAGAATGAGAGAGAGAGAACACGAGTGGAGTGAAGGGCAGAGGGAGAAGCAGACTCCCCACTGAGCAAGGAGCCGGATGCGGGGCTCAATCCTGGGACTTCAGGATCATGACCTGAGCCGAAGGGAGATGCTTAATCGACTGAGCCACTCAGGCGCCCCTCCTACCTTCCACTTTTTTGAAAATACAGTTGACCCTTGAACAGTATGGGAATTAGAGGTGCCAACCTCAGGAAGTATCAGTGTATAAATTTTGATTCTTACTGATAACAGAAACACTCGATTAACACATTTTATCTATGTATTATATACTGTATTCTTATAATAAAATAAGCTAGAGAAAAGAAAATGTTAAAATCTTAAGGAAGAAAAAACACATTCACGGTACTGGACTGTATTTATTGAAAAATATTTGCATGTAAGTGGACCCCCACAGTTCAAATCCATGTTATTCAAGGGTCAACTATAATTCTCTTATAGAAAAACTTCTTGGGGGGACAGTCCCTATAGTATCTATGATTATCAAGACAGTAAAGAATTAAAATTTAGAGCTATAATTAATCCAAATAATCCACTATGGAAAATAGTGCTTTCAACGCATACAGTGAACACAGTTTGACAGAGCAAACAGGGAAGAGGCTCAATGGTAGTAATGGGCTCTAGGTAAAATAATCAAGGAGAAAACACCATTTTAAGGAAGAGGTCTGAAAAACAAAGCTATTCCCACATACCAGGAGATAGGCTGCAGAAACAATGCTTTATTAATCTCATTTTATTCCATATATTCTGCATAAGCTGACAGCACTTTAACTGACCTGATTTTTTTGTATAAAAATTTCATTTCAATCTAAGCTTTTGTGTAGATATCCCCTAAAGCACTAATACCAAAGATCAACTTTTTAAAGCCTTAAAAAAGAAAAGTACATGAGAACGAGATTTAAAGTAAAACAAAACACCACTGGTAAGTCAATGAAAAGACTATCATATAAAGAAATGTTCAAAAGAAAACTTGGTTTTGATAACACTAGGTAATTGGATTATGTGGAAAACTGGGATTTGTAATGAGAAGAATTTTCCATGACATAAAGCACTGTACGTACAGTGTTATGTATACTGCTCTTTTACTGTGGTAGGCTTAGGGATTTGTTTTTAAAAAAGCTTTTATTCTGGGAGGGCCTGGGTGGCTCAGATGATCAGCTCTTGATTTTGGCTCAGGTCCCGGTGTCCAGCTCCTGACTCAGCGGGGAGTCTGCTTGAGGATTCTTTCTCCCTCTGCCCCTTCCCCCACTTGTGTGCACACTCTCTAAAATAAATCTTTACAAATGAAAAAAAATAAAAAGCTTTAATTCTGTTCACTGATAGGGAAGAATTGGGAAATTCTTGTAAGAAAGAATATCTGAGTTTGAACTGACACCGCCCCTATCATGGCTAATGCTTAGAGCCAAGGTGTGGGTCTTCGAGTCACGGGACTTAGAGAAAAGAGATAAAAGATACAGCCAGCTTTGTCAGTCTAGTAGGTATACTTTACACCTTTAACAAGAACCTTCGCTATTGCATTTATCATACTATATTGTTATTACTTATACATCTGTTTCTCTGCCAAACCGTGAGCTCCTTGAGGGCAGAAATTACATACTATTTCATTTTTGCGTCTTTTCAATACCTAGGACCATACCTGAAGTACAGACATCAATAAAATGTTTAATAAATGAACACACGAGTAAATCTTTGTTTCGTTTGGCTGAACCAATTAATGGAGCAGGAACTCAAGTACAAAAGGGTATAAAATGAAAGAAGGAAATGCTAAGAGGTAATTTAGACTCTTCATACCAAAGCACAGAGACCGCCTCAAGCAACAGAGTTTACTTTCAAGATACATAAAGCAGACTAAGAGGTGTCACTCAATACTCATGCCCAACTTTTCTGCAGTTACAGACCCCCAATTTTTACCAGACACATAGACTGCTGGAATAAAGATACATTTCCCAGTATCCCTTGCAGTGAAGTTCTAGTTGGTAAAATATGAGAGAAGTCTTGTATGCCACTTCTAGAGGTGTCTACAAGGACCAGAGAATACCTTCTTCCACTCTTCCTACAACGATTATTCTGCCCCTTCCCTGGTATACTGTAACACCCAAGAGAACTGAGAAGTCTATCTTCCAGAAAGAACCAGGAATCCAGTTCTAGAAACTGGCATTTTCTCTCTTGAGGATGTTTTCTAATTATCTGATCTAAAAGTGGCTTTAAAATAAGCAAGAGCTGAAGTGCCTGGGTAACTCCGTTAAGCATCCAACTGGATTTTGGCTCAGGTCATGAGCTCAGGGTCATGAGATCTAGGCCTGCGCTGGGCATGGAGCCTGCTTAATAAGATTCTCTCTTTCCCTCTCCCTCTGTCCCTTCCCCCCCCACCCCCGCACGCACGTGCATTCTCTTTCTCAAATAAATAAATAAGAGTTAAGGAAACAGGTTAATTTTTGTAACACTGCCAATACTTGGTCTTGAAAGGTAGACAGGCCTTGAAGCCTGAGCTGTTAACACATAAAGTTCAAATGCAGATGAGATGTTATATTTATCACAATGCTCTCATAGTCCTTAGTTCTATCCACCAAATTTTTCAGGTTCTCTTCACAGACACATGGCAGTTTTGCACTCTTCTTGTAATATGTTTAGCCATGACTGTCTTTGACCCGTGACATATGACTAGAAATGACATGCCTTAATTCCACAGAGAAGCTTAAGGAAGACAGTGCTGCTCTCTACCCTTCTGTGAAAATGCTGCCAACATACAAGGCAGTAACCGCTCCCTCAGCGTGGGTCCCTGAGGAGGATGAGGCAGAGCAGAGTCCCCAGCCAACCTGTAACAAAGCCAACAATTTCAGTTGTTGTAAGACACTGAGATTTGGGGGTTATATGTTAGTACCGCATAACTCATCCTACCTTGACATGTACAAATATGAATGCCTAAAAAAAAAGAATAAAACAATTGTTTGCCCACAACTGCTAATATAAAGTTTTCACAGTGTTGTAACTTCTTTTGATGCCAAAAAGAACAATATTAAATAAATATATGCAAGCTACTGAAACCTTAAAATCAAGGGAGACCTAATTTAGCTCCAAAGTTTACCTGGAAAAAAGTCTCTGTCTAGAAGAGCCAAATGTAAGCCCTTAAAAGCTACTAGTTTTAAGACTGTCAAAATGTTGATAATTCCCAAGGTGAGAAGATGAATATATGGGAAGTTCATTATACCATTCTACTTCTACATATATGCCAAAATAAAATGTTAAACACAGAGACAGAGAGAGAAAGAATATGAACAACTGGAAGAATCTTAAAAGAAACCAAAGGAAAAAAAAAAGTACTACTGATTTTAAGCCCTCAGAAAGAAAAAAGTTTTAATAACACTGTTAAAAGACTTTACCAGGGCGCATGGGTGGCTCAGTCGTTAAGCGTCTGCCTTCGGCTCAGGTCATGATCCCAGGGTCCTGGGATCGAGTCCCACATCGGGCTCCCTGCTCCTTGGGAGCCTGCTTCTCCCTCTGCTTCTCTCCCTCTCTCTCTCCCTCTGTCCCTCATGAATAAATAAATAAAATATTAAAAAAAAAAGAATTAAAAAAAAAAAAGACTTTACCAGTGCTACTTACAGACAAGTTGTAGAAATCGAGTGTCTTGGCACTACTAGATTATAGCAAAAATCTGAGATGGCTCACTGCTTTTCAGAAAACATTTTCTTAATTCCTAATTAAGTTTAACTAGATATTTTTCATGTGTTCCAAAATTAGAGAATATCTGACATGTAAAGTACAATATAGCATACCCAGGGCAACCTTGTTATTACCGATAAGGAAATTTAAATTGGGTGACACAGGTAGTTAATGGAAAAGTAGAAACTAAAACCCAGGTCCCTTTTGACTCTGATTCATGCAGTTACTACCCTGCCAGGTTAGGGTACTAGTCTATTTAACAGTATCTTGATCATTTTACTTTGAGCATCCAGCAGAAAAAATCTTCGTATCTCTTCTCATGCAATTCTACATAATGACATCAGTTGGGATACCATTAGCTGTTAAGTGAACAGTAATCACACCTCAAACTGCTTAAATGTGAGGACGGAACTGGTAGGCCATGGGTAGGATGAAATTCAGGGCTGGCTTAACCTAGCGGCTTTAGCTCCATCCCTCTACAATTCTCTCAGTTCTGCCATCTTCTTGAGCTAGTTTCCTCCTTCTGTTTGATAACAAGATTGCTATCGCAGCAGCTCAGAACTCACATTCACATATGGCAATGCCTACCTGGAGAGGTGGCCTCTTCCCATGCAAAAGTCAAGGAAAAAAGTTTTTCTTAGAAGCTTCTGCCTAAAACAGTAACACGCCTATTTCTGAATCAATCCCTAGCACAGGGAATAGGACTTCCATGATTGCCTTAGATTACTGGGTCCACCACTGACTGTCCCACAGGAGGGAAGAATAGGGGCCATGGAGGGAAGAGAACTACCGTGATTCCTAATCTACAGCCGAAGAGCCTTGGGAAGTTGGAGAACTGCCTAACTCTTTCTGAGTAAATTATATAACATGCTTGTGTATGTAAAACAGAGCGAAAGAGAGAGAAACATGGTTTCAAACCGATTAAAAGTACGTACAGATACTCTTAAAATTAATAAAATCCAAATTCAATTAAAAGTATTAACGAAATCAGGGTGCGTGGGTGGCTCAGTCGGTTAAGCGTCTGCCTTCGGCTCAGGTCATGATCCCAGGGTGCTGGCGGGCTCCCTGCTGAGGAGGGAGCCTGCTTCTCCCTCTCCCTCTCCCCTCTGCTTGTTCTCTTTCTCAAATGAATAAAATCTTTAAAAAAAAAAAAAGTATTAACTAATTCATGGTAAAAAAAAAGTCATGATTTTTCTTTTAAATGTTGAAAATGGGCCTGTAGAAGAGATTTCTTTTTAAATGCCCAGCATTCATCTGCTTCCCCTTCCCAATTTCCTTTTGGAGAATTACCTCTTCCCTGCCTTGTATAGTCTTGCCGAGACTGTAAACCCATGCGTCTACCTTCCCACTACGGAGACCACGGGGATTCCAGGTAGTTCCTGCAACTAAATCCCTCCCTGGGCTCAGCCAATCAGATGTGCTCTCCAGGCGTCTGAAATCTTGAGCAAATTACTTGCAAAGATGAAAGAAACAAGTGGGGTTCATCATCCCAGTGGTGACATCCCAACCGGCTCATTCCTTTAATTTTGTTTTCCAACCCCCCACCCCAGCCCCTGAGCTTCTGCTTGTTTCCAACCTTGGTTCTCTAGTAGTCCTATCAGTTAAGTTTCTAATTCTTTTCCAATAAATTTCCTCTTGCTTAAGTTAGGTAGAGCTGAATTCTACTGCCTGCAGCTAAAGAACCCAACTGAGAAGCTGACTGAGATCAGGCACTGGAGTATATACAGCATGAAGGTACTGTGCTGAGACTCAAGAGTGTGGAACCAGGACTCTGAGGATGAAAAAGGTAAGTCTTAGAAAAATGTTTCTGGAAGTACTGGGAGAGGCCAGAAGACTAAGTTGTGAAGCAATAGGATAAAGTTTATTCCAGTGCAGGGATGTGAAGGACTGCTCCAGAGATCTGGTTAACAACCCACCATGTGAGAGCTAAGTTACATGGGAAGAAGAGAGCCCAACTACTTGCCCAACAAAAATTTCTGCCTAGTGAAAAACCAGGGCAAGTATTTTTATGAGACCTCTTTCAGAGTCACATGATAAAAAGCATAACCTCAGGTACACTGGTACCATCTCTATACAAGAACACAAAGTGGGAGACTTTCCCCCTCTTACTCTCACTGGCAGAAATTCTTTTTGCCTAGGGCGCCTGGGTGGCTCAGTTGGTTAAGCGACTGCCTTCAGCTCAGGTCATGATCCTGGAGTCCCTGGATCGAGGCCCACATCCAGCTCCCTGCTCGGCAGGGAGTCTGCTTCTCCCTCTGACCCTCTTCCCTCTTGTGCTCTCTATCTCTCATTCTCTCTCTCTCGAATAAATAAATAAAATCTTTAAAAAAAAAAAAAAGAAATTCTTTTTGCCTAGGTTAGCATACTTTGGCATACAGAAGGTTCAAGTCCATAAATGAAACTCTATTACAGCTCAATAGTATTTAAGAACAGAGAATATTCAGAGGTAAGAGAACAGTATAAAAGTTATCCAGTGGGCCTGGTTCTGGTTTAAAGTCCTCAACATTTTCCAGAAATTCTATTTTTACTACCCTAGTCTAAATCACTAAATCCCGGTCTGCTTTGACTTGACTACCTATTTCCACCTTCCCGCCCAATCTGAATCAAGCTATTGTTTTTAGCTTCCATGTTGCGTCTCTGAAGAAAAGAAGTTCAGCCCAGCTCAGGACTCAGATAAACTCATGTGAAGTGACTCTGCACTTCTCTGCACTCTGACATAATCTACCCTAACCTCTATATCCAACACTCAGTGTCCTAAGTTCTCCCTAAGTTCCCCCAATTTCCCTGGTCTCCACAACATCTTCTCCTTCCGAAATACATTCCCTAATTTCTACCATTTCTCAAAATGCATCCCAAATTTAACTTTTAAAAAATGTCACCAGCAAATCACATCCAATTGGTGGGTTTCTTTCCCGTCTGTCTCAATTATCACATCCCTTCATAATATTCTAATTCACAAAAAAAAATTTGAGTCAACTCTCATCTGGCCCAGAAATATATGTGTCTTTCATTAACAATGTTTAAAAAAAAAAAAACAAGATGGAAGAATTACTTTTCGCTGTATATCTTTTGGTACGGTCAGGATATTTTACCACACAAAGATGTTATTGTTTTTCTATTAAGAAAAATTCCAATTAGATTTAATAATGCAAAAAAAAATTCTTTTACTTTATTCTTCTTACTTTCCCAGTAGTATTTTTATACAGGGGGCACCTGGTTGGTTAAGCCGCTGCCTTCGGCTCAGGTCATGATCCCAGGGTCTTGGGATTGAGCCCCGCGTCGGGCTCCCTGCTCTGTGGGAAGCCTGCTTCTCCCTCTCCCTCTGCCTGCCGCTCCCCTTGCTTGTGCTCGCTCTGTGCCAAATACATAAATAAAATCTTAAAAAAAAAAAAAAGAAATTTTTATACAGACATACAGGAGGAAAAGAAAGCATTGCTAAACTCATTATTTCTTTAAAGTTTTGTTTTTGTTTGGATGGTGATCAGTGAACAAGGCAAAAGCTATTTATCACTGATTTAAGGGCTGGTTATTAAACTGATGGTCTTGCACTGCTGAAAGTTTAAGAGAAATCAGAAGACCTTTTTCAAGCCCCTGACCATTCAGAAAGTGATACTGCAAGTACTTTAAGGTTCTCAGGTGATGGCATGACTATGTCAGTCAATCCCACTTCTCACAAGTCTGGGAGTTGCTGGTAAATGAGAACAGAATAGGTCAGGGCCAGCAATCAAGCATCTCTGTGGGTGTAAGTAAAATGAATCCCTGGTAGGCTCTACCTTGCCTGCCCTAAGCAAAACGGCTCAGTCCAAATCTTTTTATATATTATTTTATTATTTTTTTGTTATATAGAAGAGTATTTTATATAGGATATCTCACATAATGTTACAACAGCATCTTGTGATAAATTTGAATTGTAGATCAGTCAAATGTGCTACTTAATTTAGCACCCCTGCCCCCTAAAAAAGATGTACCCTTATATTAGGAGACTGATCTTCAAGGCAGCATCCAACTTCCTCAGTGAGTTGATGTTGGCACTGAATCCACCATCTTCCTCTCCACCTCCAACCTCCCTCAATCTTGTTGCTCCAACGATCAAGGCAACTTCTAACACTGTCGTCCTCAGTAGCCTCAATCCTGGTGATCTGTCCTCTGACTCAGGGCCCAACACCAAAGCTGCCTGTCAACACTGTAAACTGACACTTCAGCCAAAACCAAATCCAGATGCAAACTATCACCCAACCGCCATCTTCTGACCATCTGATGCTTAGATTCCCTTACCCTGCCAAACTCGCTCTTCTCCATCTGCTTCCAGGTCCCATCCTGCTCTATCTAACTAGGTTTCTAGTTTCACATGCTTAACTACAAACCTAGAAGTCACACAGCTTTTGTGATTACACCCTTTCGGGGACACACACACACACACACACACACACACACACACACACACAATCTGTCACCTTTTGGACATCTTCAGCTTTTCAATCCCTAACCCTAGACAAGTACCCTGTCCACTTTTTCTGCTTCAACTTCCAGAATGTTAACATCACAAAGTTCTAAAACACGGCTAGCTGAGTCAACTGCACAGCCATGCAGACAGAGCCCTCATGCTCCTTACAATTCCTCTCCTGCAGTCCTCTCACCACCCCCTTCCCGTGTGTGCACCCTCAGAGATGGCCCGCCACAGTCCTGACCACTGACTCTGCCATCTCTCACCCCCTGGGACTCAAGTCCCCTCCACTTCACTTTCACCTCACATTCCTCCTTGCTCCTCTCTCTGAGGCCTTCCTCCTTTCCAAGGATCATGCTCCTCACTTGTACACTTACCTGCACCCCCCTCCACAGCCTTGGAAGCCTTGTTGCACAATACCCCTCTCCTCTTTCACACTCATCGGCCCTCGCTCCCGAGGTAACTTTCAGGAGAACTGTGCCCAGAGAAGAGCATTTTGTCTCTCCCCTCTCCACAAAAAAATACTCAATCTGAATTGTCCAGGGGCGCTTGGGTGGCTCAGTCGTTAAGCATCTGCCTTCGGCTCAGGTCATGATCCCAGGGTCCTGGGATCGAGCCCCACGTCAGGCTCCTGGGATCGAGCCCCACGTCAGGCTCCTTGCTCTGCGGGAAGCCTGCTTCTCCCTCTCCAACTCCCCCTGCTGTGTTCCCTCTCTCACTGTGTCTCTCTGTCAAATAAATAAATAAAATCTTAAAAAAAAAAAAAACTGAATTGTCCATATTTACAAATTAGGACACTTTGCTTGAAAAAAATCAGGATTCCTGGCTTCTCTGGTAACCTAGGATCCTCTGCCACCACTGAGGATGGCATTTGAGCACACCCAAATGGCAAAATCCTAGGAGCTGATTACTGGCCACCCTCTTTCAATGGGTATTTATCATCTCCCATGAACCACACTACCCTTTCCTTGTCCCGGATCAACTGACTCTCATACATCTTACTTCCCCTACCTCATGGGCCACCCGCCACTGCTTACAAAGAACAGGCTCTGCTCATTCCTGTCCTGAGACATTTCCCTCAACTACCCCAATTCAAGCTACACTCTCCCCCTTTCTCCTCCCCACAATACTTTCTTCAAGGAATGGTTCACACTTGCCGTCCCCACCTGGCACCATGCACTCACTCCTACCCCCTTGTGATGTGATTTCTGCTGTTACCTCTCTGCTGAAACTGTAGAGAGCAGAGAAAGCAAGAAAGAGTATGAAATCTTTTCACATTCCTGCCTGCTCAACAGGACTGGACATCAGTACCTGTCATTCTTCATAAGGTCTCCTCCCTTGGCTTTCTGACTTTGCCCACTTCCAATTCTCCTGCTATGGATATCGCACAGACCCTCCTGCAGTTAGAGACCTAGAAACACCTCTGAATGACACACAGGCCCCAGTCAGCACACTCTCTCCCTGTAACACTGCCACCAGCCAACCCAGGTCTCAGAGTTTCTCTCAGGCAGAAAAACAACAGAAAAAAGACTCAGTCTAAAACCTGACCATAGTTTTTCACCTCTGAAGATAAGCACACTGATTTTCTCAACACTTACTGATCACTTCTCAGTGGTCAGGACTGGTGCTGAAAAGACCAGTAAAACAAGCTCCCTACCCCTGCCTAAGAAATTCAGTCTAGAAAAAACACAGATAAATGGACAGTGTCGACCTGATACACGATATGATAAAAAAGGGGGAGGGAAGGAGGCACAAAGGGGAAGGCCAGGGAGGGCCAGGGCAGCTTGCTGAGAGGAACACTGGTGCCGCCCTCGGCCTCAGACAGATCACTGTCACCATTTTAGGGCAGGCCCCCTGCTGCCCCCCCAGCTGCTCTCCATGTCTCCCTTTTAGTCATCCTCCCCTCTTGCCCAAATCCATTCTCCACATTGCAGTAGGGGTGGTCTGCTTAAAATTCAAAACAGAGCTCTCTCCTGCTCAAAACCTTTCAACAGCACTGAGACTACAGTCCTGCATCACCTGCCCTGCATCATCTGTCTCATGCCCATTTTTCTCCCTTCAGCTCACCCCCTTTCTTTTGCACGAGTGGCCCTTCAACCACAATGATCTCACAGTTCCTTAAACAGAGCGAGTTCTCTTCCGCTACAAGGTCTCTGCACACACCATTCTTTTTACCTGGAATCCTCTTGCTACCACTCTCTGTATTAAAAACATTTTGAACTCCGGGTCTCAGCTAAAATGTCATTTCCCCTATTTACTTAATTGTTTCTATTTCTGTCCACCCCATTAGAGTGTATGGCCAAAACAAAACCATGTCTGTTTTAGTCACTTTGTATTCACAGTACCTGGCATGCAGCCCTCAATAAATATTTGCTCAGTGAGGATGTAAAAGACTCTTTCCTCCTCTAGAGTTCTTTTTTTTTTTTATTTTATTTATTTATTTGAGAGAGAGAGAATGAGAGAGACAGAAAGCACATGAGGCGGGGGGAGGGTCAGAGGGAGAAGCAGACTCCCTGCCAAGCAGGGAGCCCGATGCGGGACTCGATCCCGGGACTCCAGGATCATGACCTGAGCCGAAGGCAGTCGCTTAACCTACTGAGCCACCCAGGCGCCCTCCTCCTCTAGAGTTCTAACTGTAAGCATCCCCTCAGGTTCATTTCTTAGTCCTCTCTGCCACTCCCTATGTTCACCACCCCAGTGCTGATCATGCTCCTCTGTGCCTCCAGACCTGACCTCTCCTCCCACGATCAAGTTCTGCAACTATGATGCCTGCAGGATAAATCTAACTGGAGTCCCTTTCTGATACCTGCAACTGGACACGTCTCAAGACACACTCATTAACTATCCTCAAACAAAAGGTTTATTTTTCCGTTGCTGTTAATGGTGGCATCCTCGTACAGGTGGAGTGACTGACTTCTCTCTTTCCTTTTAACCCACTGACGAGAACAGCTGCTTCCATCTCGAAAACACACCTGTATTTCCTTAACCTACACAACTGACCTACTGCATTAGCCTCATTTCCTACCTCTAATCTTTTAAAATGTGTACATTGAAGCTTAATTCTGATGTCAACAATACTCCCATCAAAATCCTTCAATGGCTCCCTATTGCCTTCCAAATGATATCCACACTCTTCTGCTTGGTATTCAAAACCCCTATCAATCTTGTCCATACTATTCTAACAAGGCAGTCTAGTTTGGTGGTTAGGACCAAAAACTCTGGAGCCAGACTGCCATGCTAAATGCACAGGAACAAGGACAGACGCAAATCCCAAATATGCCACTTAATCTCTGTGCTACAGTTACTTCACCTGTACAATGGGGATAATGATAAAAGTATTTACCTCCAAGGGTTGTTATAAAGAATTAAGTGACTAATATAAGCAGAACCCTTAGAATAGCACTTGGCACAAGTCAGTGCTGTCCACCTTGTGTTTTATTGCCCCATCTCCAGTTAGCAATAGCCTATATCCCAGTCTATCTGAACCAAATCATTCTTCCCCTAATGCTCTTCACACTTTCCCTTCAGAGCAAAGAGCTCACCAGCTGATAAGCACCAGCTTGTTAAGTTACCAGTATTACACCCGCCTCCTCAAGGGCATTTGCATTCAAAAGCTTCCACCACAAAGCTCCTTTCTCTCCAGGAGTGTCCTTATAGCTCATGCACTGAAATTCCCCAGAGGTTGCTCATCAAAGGATTTCCAGCCCTGTTCAAAGACCGTTAGTCTACAATTAACCATCCCCTTCTTCCCTCTACTTTCTCAATCTCCTCCCAAGTTTCAGATCAAAGACCATCCTAACACCATTTTCCATGCCCAGTGGCAAAGGTGTTTTAGTTCTCTTATGTCCCTAATTTAGGTAAAAGTTGAAACTCTCATGACTACTCTCCTTACAACGGTTTTATTATATCAGATAGTGCTCCTTTTGCATGAAAACACTTAAAATAATTAAAATTAAGTTCTGTGAGGTGCCTGGGTGGTTCAGTCAGTTAAGCATCTGACTCTTGGTTTTGGCTCAGGTCATGATCTCAGGGGCATTGGGCCATACTCGGCATGGAGTATGCTTGTCTGTCTTCCACCTCTTCTGCCCCTCCCAGCGCTCACTCTCTTTCAAATAAATAAATATTTTTTTAAAAATAAAAAATAAGTTAAGTTTTGTAATCTTATGAGCAGAATATGGATGGACTTCAATCTCTGAAGCAGCCAGCACTGACCACCATGACAGTGCTGCCCTCTCACCCTCTGAAATCCCCGGGATGCACAGAAACTTGGGAATAACAGTAGAGTGTGTATTAATAACCCACTTATTCCTAGGGATGGAAAAATGAGTTACAACATTACCAGAAATTTTAACCTTAAGGAAAACAATAAATTATAAAATGTAATGTGTAGCTTTCAAAGAATAACCCAGTAACTGAACACGTGGCTCTCCCAATGCAATGTAAAATCAGCTCCTTTTAATAACTGAACTATTACTTCAAATAAACTTTTTTTCATGAGAAGGAAGTCATAACTACCAAAGACACAAAAATGTAGCGAAAATCGTGACATCTTAACCTGAGGAACAGTCTTTAAATCACCTCACGGCTCCCCAGAAGGCTTCGCCTAGTGCCCCTTAGTGTCCGTCCTGCAGCTGAGGTTGTCAACAACAAAAATTCTGAAGCCTATACTTAGACATCTTTACAGAACCAAAAACAATCATACATTCTCTATGTAGCCTCAGAAGTCATAAATTGCAACGACTGCAAAGATTCTTATAAGCACTTATAAGAACTTACTTTATAATTTATAACAAATTTGAAGAATTATAAAAATTAAAGAAGAAATGGGTCCCATAAAACCAGAGATGCACTCTCAACACTCATCACCATTGCTACAGCTGCCCTAAACAATCCCAAACATTCCTTCTCCTTAAGGACTAAAAAAGTTTCACACTGAGAACATATCTATAAAAATACAAGGAAAACAGCAGAGCAGAAATTAAGTTGAACTGTAATCACTGATTTATAACTTCAGAAAGAATCAAGTAGTAATACCCAAGGCAACGCTAGTCAAAGTGTAGTCCCTAGAAAGCAAACTGCTTGTGCCTACTCCATGAAAAGGTTATGTGCAGAGATTGACAGTAAGCATTTATAAACTCATAGCAATCTGACAGAAATTTTATATCTACAAAATCTAATGACTTAAAACGTTGGGGAGTTATATATCGTAACTTTTTTATTTCACTTATGTAATTCATCTTTTACATATGTTAGAAAAGAATCAGCCTATGACAAAGGGGGATTGTTAAAAACTGATCTTTCAGGGATGTTTGCTTCTGGGAAGATGAAGTAGATGTACTTTTCCCTATTCCTTCCATCAAGTATGACTAAAAATTTGAGTATTACATATAAAAAACAAACATAAGACTCTTAAGTGTGCAGAGAAGAAGGTAGGCTGGCTAGGGACCTCAGGACCTGAGGAACAACACAATGCTGAGTTTCCTGGGTTTTATTCTTGCCTCATATATCCCAGACTTGGAGCCAAATAAGCTGGCAACCTGGAAATGCCAACAGGCGCAGACAAAAAAGCCCCAACAAAAGCCTGCTCCTTCTAGCCAAAGGACTAGAAATGGGACTTCCTAGCAAGACAGAAAACTCTTACAGAAAAAAAACAACACTCTACCTCAGACAAACACCACAGAAAAAACTGTGGTCCCACCTAGGCCAGGTGGGCAGCTTAGCCTTCCATATTCTCACCAAGCTGTAACAAGGCACCTCAAGCCCCTCCACATTAGGATGATGCTGAGAAGGCCAAGTAGGGAGCCCAGGCTTTCATCAATGTCAGCTGGTATCAAGGCACCCTTCCACACCATCACCCCAGAAATCCTGGACCTCTACCTCCACCTGGCAAACAAAACACTCCACTTCTGGGTCAAGAAAGGTTAAGTGGGGAGCCTGCAAACCTAATTCCTCTAAGCAATAACAATGGAGCACCACATGCTTTCTGTCCCTTTTCCCTACTGGAGTGGTGTCAAAAAAAGCCAGTTAAAACAGAGGCTTAACTAAGATCCAAAATTTAGTAGAATATGAAAATTTCCAGGTATTAAAAAAAAAAAATCACCCATCATACCAAAACTTAGAATAAACTCAAATTCAATGAAAAAGACATCAGTGGACGCCAAAACCATAATAACAGACTTGTTGGAAATTCTGCCAATGATTATAAGGCAGCTATGGCAGAAATGCTTCAACAAACAATTTCAAACATGCTTGAAACAAATTAAAAATAAATAACCTTAGAAAACAAATAGAAAATAAGTGGATGGGCTCAACAGCAGAATGGAAGGAACAGAGACATTAAACTAGAAGATAGAGCAACAGCAAAAATAAAGGTAAACAGACTTTCCTTCTCCCCTTAGGGACCTGTAGGATCATAATAAAAATCTACCATTCAAGTCATCAGTCTTGAAAAGAGAGGAGAAAGAGAGAGGACTGAAAATGTACTCAAATAATGCTGAAAATTTTTCCACATCTGTCAAAAGACATAAACCTACAGATTCAGGAACCTAAGTGAACTCCAAACAGGATAAACCCAAAGAGATCCACACCAAGATGTAGCATAATTAAACTTTTGAAAACTAAAGTTAAAAAAAGAACACCAAAATCCTGACAACAGTGACCCCTTAACCACAGAGGGCAAGTGAAGGACAATGAGTTTCTCATTAGAAACTAGAGGCCAGAAGAAGCGGTACCACATTCTTCAAGTGCTGAAAGAAAAGAACAAGATAGAATCCTACACCCAGCGAAAGTATCCTTCAGGAATGAAGAAGAAATCAAGACATTCTCAAAGGAAGAAAAACTAAGAATCTGTCACTGGCAGACCTACCCCAAAGAATGGCCAAAGAAAGTTCTTAAAACAAAAAAGACATGACAAAATAATGAATCTTGAGAAATCAAGAGAAAACCCAGTAAGCAAAAATAAAAGTAAATAGACTTTCCTTCTCCCCTTATTTTCTTATTTTGTTTGACTGTAGAAGCAAAATCTGTAACACTGTCTAATGTACTTCTAACTGTACGTAGAAGAAATATTTCCAATTGTATTAAAATTGGGGAGGGAAAAGGGATGTAAGAGGAAGTAAGGTTCCTATACTTCACTTGAACAAGTAAAATGATGACACCAGTACACAATAAGTTGTGTATATATACGATGTAATATCAAGAACCATTTTAAAAAATTTTTAATTAAAGCATACAAAGAAATATATTCAAAAACACTATAAATAAGTCAAAATGGATTTTCAAAAAAATGTTCAAGTAATCCACAGTAAGTCAAGGAAAAAAATACACAGAGAAACAAAAAACAGAAAGCACAAACAAAAAATTAAAAAATGGCAGACTTAAGTCCTAACAGAAAAATAATTACATTAAATGTAAATGGCCTAAATGTATCAATGAAAAGACAGAAATTGGCAGAATGAATTAAAAGACATGACACAGGCGCCTGGATGGCTCAGTCAGTTAAGCGTCTGCCTTCAGCTCAGGTCATGATTCCAGGGTCCTAGAACTGACTCCCCAATTGGGCTCCCTGCTCAGCAGGGAGTCTGCTTCTCCCTCTCCACCGGCTCATGTGCGTTTGCTCATGCATGTGCTAATAAATAAATAAAATCTTTTAAAAAAATTTAAAAGACATGACCCAACAATATGCTGTCTACAAAAAACTTACTTCAAATATAACTGTACAGGTGAGTTAAAAGTAAAAGGATAGAAAAAGATCTATTGCCCAAACAGTTAAAGAAAATCAAAAGAAAAAGAAAAGTAGTGGTAATATTATTATCAGACAAAATAGCATTCAGAGCAAACAAAATCACTAGTGAGACAAAGAAGGACATTAGATAATGACAGAAAGGGTCAATCTACCAAGAAAACAAAGCAACCCTAGACGTGTATGACCAGAGAGCTGCAAAATACATAAAACTAAAAACTGATATAACGTAAAAGGAGAGATAGATTACAAATACAGGAGACTTCAACACCACTCTCTCAAAAGCTGACAGACTATCCAGACGGAAAACCAACAAGGGTACAGAAGAGATCAACAACACAACCAACAGGATCTAACTGAACAATCCACTCAACAATAGCAGAAAACATATTCTATTCAAATATCCACAGAACATATACAAGACAGACCATATTTTGAGTCACAAAACGAGCCTCAACAAATTTAAAACTGAAATCACAACACATGATTCAGTGTGTTCTCCAATCACAATGGCATCAAACTAGAAATCAACACAAAGATAACAATAAAATCTCCAAAACTTGGAAACTAAACAACACACTTCTAAATAACCACGAGTGAAAGAAGATATCTCAAGATAAATTAAAAAAAAAAAATGAACATTAAAAAAAACACAATGTTGTTGTGGGACAAATTCAGCTGAAACAATGTTGAGATGGAAATTTATAGTGCTAAATGCCCTCATGAATTTAAATGCAAAAAATCCTTAACAGAATATTAGTAAATAGAATTCAGCAATATATAGAATTATATACAATGACCAAGTGGGGTTTATTCCAGGGATGCAAAGTTGGATCAACTCAAAAATCAATCAAAATAATCCATCGCATTCATGACTAAAGAAGGAAAATCACATACCATATTAATATACAAAAAGCACTTGGCAAAATTCAACACCCACTCATGATAAAAACTCTCAAGACAAGAATAGCGGGAAACTTCCCCAACTTGATAGAGCATCTACCAAAAAACCTACAGTTAATACTATACTCAATAGTGTGTAGTGTAGGTGCCTGATAACTTGCTTTTTTTGATAGTATAAATGCTTGACATTAAGCTTTTGATTGTCCAGGCACCCACCTGAAAGACATCCATCTTGAATAAACACAATGCCAGCTACACCATTAGATAAAGAGCCAGGCTGCCCCGCCCATGAAGTCCCCCTCAACCCTTTTTTAGACAGTGCTATTAGGAGCGGAGGACTGTAGAAAGTGCTATTAGACTTACAAAACTAACCATTTGGCAGCTTTCTTTTCCCTTCCCATGCCCTAATTCCCACTCTGATGCTTTAAATTCACCAATAAAGAGTGAACCTCCCAAACCCTAGGTACCTCACCCTCTACCCCATTAAAAGCAGAACCCCAGTTCTGCATGCTCTTGCGGTGTACCCTGAAGGACCTATACATAATAAACCTTTTCACCGTTCACCAATGGTTGTTGCCGACGTGTGTCTTGCAATCATGAGAACCACAAGGGCCAGTACAGCCACAACTCTGGCTCCAAAAGGGGAAATCTCTGTGGGGGCTCACCAGGTGAGTGCTCCCAGGCATTTCTAGCCAATAGTGTCACTACAGATAAGCTGAGACTGCCCCAAAACAAGGTGAAAAGCTAAACACTTTCCCCCTAAGATCAGGAACAAAGCAAAGATGTCCTCTTCCCTGTCTTTATTCAACACAGCACTGGAAGCTTTAGCCAGTGCAAGAAGGCACGAAGAGGAAATTAAAGGCCTGCTGAAAAGAAATAAAATTGCCACTATGTATACATGACATAGTTATCTACTTAGAGAATCACAAGGAATCTACAGAAAAACTCCTAGAATAAATGGGTTCAGCAAGATGCAGAATACAAGACCAACATGAGAAAGTTAATGTTTCTCTACATTAGCAATCAACCCACAGACACCAAAATTTAAATACAGTATCATTTTCAATTGTTTGAAATAAAAAGGTAAATCTAACATAACAAATCCAAAAGAATTTAACAAAACAGACTTGTATGATAAAACTACACAATGCTACTCAAAAAAAAATCAAAGAAGATATAAATGGAAAGACATACCATGCTTATAGATTGGAAGACGCAATACAGTAAAATGTCAATCCTCCCCAGATTGATACACAGGTCTACTGCACTTCCTATCAAAATCCCAGCAAGATTTTTTTGTAAATATAGACAAGATTATTCTACAAATTACATGGATAGGCAAAGAAACAAAAACAGTTACAACAATTCTGAAAAAGATGTGGAAGGAATCAGTCTACACCAACTTACAACTTATTATACAGCACAACCAAGACTGTGTGACAGTGGTGGAGGGACAGACACACAGATCAATGGAACAGAACAGAGAACCCAGGAATAGACTCACAAATATACCCAACTGATTTTTTACAAAGATACAACCAATTCAATGGAGGAAAGATGTTGCCTTTTCAACAAAGGGTGCTGTAATAGCAAAAACTAGAAACAACCAGATGTCCTTCAAAAGATAAATGGTTGAAAGAACCATAAAAGTACATCCATACTGTAAAGTACTACTCAGCAATACATAAGAATCAACTATCAATACACGCAACAACCTGAATGAAACTCTAGACAATTATGCTGAGTGAAAAAAGCCAATTCCAAAAGGTACTTACTGTATGATTCCATTTACAAAACATTTTTGAAATGACATAATTATAGAAATGGAGAACAGATTAGTGATTGCCAGGACTTATGGAGCAGGTAGCAGTAGGAAGCAAGTGGGTGTGGCTATAGAACAACATGCAGAAACCTTGTAATGGAAATGTTCCGTATCTTGACTGTATCAGTGATACTGTCATGCGTCTGATATTGTACCATAGTTTTACAAAATGATACCACTGGGAGCAACTGGGTAAAGAGTACATAGGATCTTTCTGAATTCTTATAACTGCATGCAGATCTACAATTATGCCACAAAAAGTTTAATTAAAAAAAAATTGTGGATGCCTGGGTGGCCCAGTTGGTTAAGCATCTGCCTTCAGCTCGGGTCATGATCCTGGGGCCCCCGGGATCGAGTCCCTGCTCAGCAGGGAGCCTGCTTCTCCCTCTGCCTGCAGCTCCCCCTGCTTGTGTTTTCTCTCTGTCAAATAAATAAATAAAATCTTTAAATTAAAAAAAAAATTGGACCTTCACTCACTTGCTCTACGGTATTAACACTCTGGAATGTATCTAGCCTCTTAACAACCCTTTATTAATCTTGGCTTTGTGCTGGACTAAGTGAAGACACACAGATATAAGTGTAAAATATTATTCCTACCCTCAAACACCCATACACTTAGGTGGAATGACAAACAGAGGCATAAATCAACAGTGCAAGACTTCATAAAGGAGATGGGATTTGAGCAAATCCTTCAACAAGAGGCAGTACTTCCAACAAGCGGAGGAAAGAGGGGCATCCTGGGAAGAAATCATATATAAAGACACAGCCAGAAATAAGCACAGTTCCTATGGAGAACGAGGTACGTGTGTGTGTTGTGAAATAAGAGAACTATGCAACAAGCAGTGTGGAGTAATTATGGAAGGTCCCCAAAAGTCACAGAGAGGAGTTCAAATGTCACTTACTCAAAGAAGCCTTCCTCACCAACCCAGCCAACTGAAAACAGCAGTTCTCCCCACCCACATTCTCTCCAACATCCTTTACTTTTTCTTTACAGCACTCATCAAAGTGGCAATCATTATATACTTATCCGCATGCTTATTTGCTTAATGCTGCCCCACTTTCAGATATCTTGACTATCTAGTACTGGGGCTGGCACACAATAGGCACTCAATAAATATTAACTGAATAAGTGAGCAAACAGTAAGTACTCACTCCTGGTTCTCTTCTGCGCAGCTGCTCACTCATCTTCCTCCATTATCTGTCACTCCATCTGCCGTGGTCCCTCTCTCACCTACTGTCTCTTTCAGACAATCTCCTTTTCCCTTGCTCCTCCACCTCAGTCCAGTTCTTACCCCATCACAAAAAAACTCAGTGTATTCTAAAATAGCGGATCACAGTGCTGTAATACGCTTCTGAATCTCAACCAATGAGAAACTGTATCCCAGGAAATCTGTTACTGAAAAAAAGTACTAAAGTTGTATGTTGTTACATAAGCATAATAGATGTATATATTACATAAACAAACAAGGGCAGGAAGAGTTATTCCTTTCACAGCCTTATTTTCCTGAATATGACAGCCTTTTCCCAGAACTGGATGATCCTGTCTGGTCTACAGAAAGCTGCCCATCAGAGAGCCAGGACAGTACTCCTCAACACAACCGAAGTTATGAAAAACAAGAAAGAAACTGCCACAGACCAAAGACTAAGGAGACATAACTACTAAATGCAATGTGGTACCTTGGACTGGATTCTGGAACATAAAGAGAGTATTAATGGAAAAACTGGTGAAATCCAAATAAAGTCTGGAATTTGGCTTAAAAAATACATTT
The DNA here is from genome assembly GCF_037043125.1 of Eumetopias jubatus. NCBI lineage: Eukaryota > Metazoa > Chordata > Mammalia > Carnivora > Otariidae > Eumetopias > Eumetopias jubatus. The sequence continues at coordinate 37,450,773 of NW_028274822.1, forward strand.
ACATACAATGTGTGTGTATACACACACACATATATATACGGGATTAACATATGATTGAGATTTAAATATGTTAATATTATCTTATTAAAAAAGAGAAAGAGACAGGGCACGTGCAAGTGAGCCAAGAGTGAAACTCAGGCCACAGCAGTTGGAGCTTGGAGTTGAAAAGCCACAAAGAGCTTCGTGTTTGACTCTGGTCCCATGCTCTTACCTGATGCCATGAGAACTAACTTGACTGCAATTGCTTGAGTTTAACAACCAGTTCTGGCTTCCTAGCAAGTTCTTTCATATACTCAGCAAGCATTTACTGAGTGCCTACTTCTTACCAGGCACTGTGAAATCTTTGGGGATACATGGCTAGAAAAAGAAGACACAATCTCTGCTCTCATAAAGCTTATATTCTATTGGAGAAGCCAGGCATTTAATAAATATTTGCATAAATGGTGAGTGTTCCCAAGAGTTTTAGAACCTCTTCTTAAAAGCCCTACCAAGGGAAGGGGCTCCTGGGTGGCTCAGTCAGTTAAGCGTCTGCCTTTGCCTCAGGTCCTGATCCCAGGGTGTTGGGATCGAGCCCCATATCGGGCTCCCTGCTCAGCGGGGAGTCTGCTTCTCCCTCTGCCCCTCACCCCACTCATGCTCGCAGGCGCTCGTTCTCTCTCTCTCAAACAATAAAATCTTTAAAAAAATAAAATAAAAGCCCTACCAAACAATCCATCCTGACAACTATTCAACCTGTGTATCACTGGTGTTCTGATTAAGGCCTTCAATGTGAACAAATCACCTGAGATAGATCTGTAAGCTATCACCCTGATCTGATAAATCACTTTAACAGGTACTCATTCAGTTGATGTGGTTTGGGACCTGAGATTTTGCACTTCTTCCAAACTTCCAGAAGACAGGGATGCTGCTGCTGGTTCACAGACCGCACTTTGAATTAGCAAGGCTCTCGAGTACCATGGAAACATCACGCAAACTATCATGTAAAAAGCAAGCTCCAAAAAGGCGAGGACATTCTGTGTCTCTCATTCACCACAGTACACACAAGACTTAAACTATGCCTCACAGATAGCACTCAATACTTATTTTCGTAATAAATAAATGGATGCAAGGTCCTGATAAGCACTGTTCAATAGTAGTCACCAGCCACATCTGGCTACTTAACACTTGACATAGGCTAGTGCAACTGAGGAGCCAAATGATTAAATTAACTTTCATAGCCACATGTGGTTAGTGGCTACCACAATGGACAACCCAGGTCTAGACAAAGATAAGATGAAGAGTACCGAATTAATAAAGCCTAGGTTGAATCCCAGCTCTGCTGCTTAGCTTGTGACCTGTAAAGTTACAACTTCTTAAGGCCTCAACTTCTTCCTCTGTGAAATGAGGACAAGACCCCCTGCCCCCACACACACCCCTCCTCAGGGTTTCTGACAGTTACTATTGTAAATTAATGTATGAAGCAAAAGGTATGATTAAGGTAAGATTCTCTGCCCTCCAGAAACAGTTCACAATCCCAAAGACTACTTTGCCTATTGCCCATACTTGCCAGAAAATGCCAAGCGCTTTTGGTTGAAGGGCTGGTTAGCTCAGTGGCTTTGAGAATGAGGCCAAGGTCATAAGTTTGGAGGAGGGAGGACCCTCACTTAGCCAGGGTGATCAGGCAATGACAATGCACATCATCACGATTCCTGGCAAATCTTTAAATGGGCACTGTGTTGACTGTGGATGAGTAAATAACATTTCATTCATTCATTCTTCCAGGAAGAACTGCCACATTACCTAAAGCCCGCTACTTCCCATCCACAGATCTTTGCTAAACCAGGGCCGGGTCCCCAGCGCGGGCAGTGCTCCGGGAAGCCCCCGCCCCGGGCCGCCCGCGTGTCCTCCCCTCCCCCGTCGCGCCGGCCGGGTGAGGGTCAGCCTGGCACCACCGCTCCAAGTACCACACGGCCGGGCCGGACCCAGGAGCCATATTTAGCTGTATTTCTGGTCAATAAAACAAACTTCCGTCTTCTAAAGAAAAACGGTTCTAACTCAATGACAAACTAGGACGGAAACTCGCTGCTCGCCGCAGTTGCCAACCAGAGGCGCCGCGTGTCCGGCAGCCCCGGAGTCCCCGACTCGGACCCCGTGCCGAGCGCGCCCGCGCCCCGGCCCCGGCAGCGCCGGCCACAAAGGACGGGAGATGCGGACGCGGACGCGGCCGGGCCTCCTCCTCCTCCCCCCGGCCCCGCGCTAGCGGCCCGGGCTCCGGGACGGCCCGGGCGCGGGCGGACACTCACCTCGGTCCGCACGCGGCGGCGGCGGCGGCGGCGGCGGGCGCTCCTCGGGGCCGGCCCGGGCGGTCGCGGCGCGGTCCCGCGGGCCGCAGCGCGGGCGCTACTCTCGGGCCGCCGTCCGCCGCGCCGCCTCCTCGGCCACTGCCGGCGGCTCCCCCGGCGGGCGGGCGGGCCCGGCGCGGGCCCCGCCTCCGCCGCGCCCGCCCCCGCCTCCGCGCCGGGCCTCGCAGGCTCGGCACGCTACTCCGGGCCGCCCCGCATGCCGCCGCCGCTGGCGCTCGCTCGGGGCCGCCTTACGTGGCGGGCCGGGGCCGCAAGGCCGCCCGCGCAGGCCGCTCGGGCGCAGTGCTTGCAGAGCGCGGCGTGCTCAGCGGCGGCAGCGGTGGCGGCCCGTGCGGCTGCGCGGGGGAGGCGGGGGCGCCGCGCGCTCACCCGGATGCGCCGTCCCCCGCCCCTGCGGCGAGCCCACCTCGGGGCCGCGGCGCTTCCCTCGGGGCCGTGGGGGGGGAGGGGTTCCGGCGTCTCGGCGCCTCCACCACTGCCTCCCTGACCCGCGGGGAGGCGGGGAGCAGAGGCGCCGCGCTCCCGCAGCGGGGGGCTCTGGGCCGCGCCGCCGGCCTTGTCCCCGGGCGAGAAGCTCCGTCTGTGACCGGCTCGGCCGTGCCGTCCCGGCCGGTGGCCTCCACCTAAACCTGTGTCCGGACAAAGAGGCTACCGCAGCAAGTAAAATAAAATTCGGGCCGTTTCACGTCGAGCAGATCACGGGGTGGGAGGAAATGAAGGTGCCCTCACCTCGCCGAGGAGGTTCTGGATCGACCCCGGGCGGAGCGCAAGGTCTGCTCCGGCCCCGGGTGGGGCCGAAGAGCACTTGGAGCTGGAGGACTGTCGGCGGCACCTTCGTGCGGCCCTTCTGAGCCCCGCGCCAGGCGGCGGGGATGCAGGAGTTCCAGGACCAGGGTGGGCGGTGAGAGGCGAGGCCACCGACCGGCACCGCCGGAAGAGGCAGCCAGGCCTTGGGGGACAAAAAACGCCCCGGCAGCCTGCGGAATGGGGATTGTTTGGGGAAGATTCTCCGTCGCGCTCTGAGAGGGGCCCTTCCACGGTACCTCCTTGGGAAACACTGCGCGCCAGCGCTAGTTCCATTAACCCAGCCGTCACCATCCTCTGAAGAGAAGACCCAACCCTCGTCCTCTATCACTCACACGAGGCATAACCAAGAGTTATTTTAATAAATTAATGTTTTACTTTAAAATCATCCACAGGTCTTTATGTCTTGCTTCCCATCCAAGAGCTGGAATGATTGAGCCTAATGTTGATACTATTATTTAAATGGTCCCATTTTTTTTTTTAAATAAATGATGTATATGTCACAGAAAGAAGCAAAAGGCTGTAAGCAAAAAGATGTTACCGAGGATTATCTCTGGAACTCCCTTGTTTTGTGCTTATTTACATTTTCCAAATATTCTAAAATAGAAGTTAAAAGTTGCTTTTTAAAGGTACTTCTATAATTATTTTGAAACAAGGTGAATCATGGTTGGCCTGGTAAGGGTACCTAAAGGAAACTTCACTTTGAAGTTTGTATGTCTTAAAAATATTGTAACAAAAAAATAAAATAGGTGGAAAAGACTTGCAAATCATGTATCTGATAAGGACTTGTATTTATTTTTTATTTTTTAAAGGTTTTATTTATTTATTTATTTATTTATTTATTTATTTATTTAACAGAAAGACACAACGAGAGAGGGAACACAAGCAGGGGGAGGGGGAGAGGGAGAAGCAGGCTTCCTGATGAGCAGGGAGCCCGATGCGGGGCTCGATCCCAGGGACCATGACCTGAGCCAAAGGCAGTCGCTTAACGACTGAGCCACCCAGGCGCCCCAAGGACTTGTATTTAGAATATATAAAGAACCCTTACAACTCAATAAAACTAATAATCCAATTTAAAAGGGGCAAAAGAGTTGAATAGACATTTTAACCAAAGAAAATATTTCAATGGTCAGCAATAGCATGAAGAGATGCAAAACATAGTCTTTATAGAAAAAGGCAAATCAGAACCACAGTGAGAAAGTTCTTCACACCCTCATCAATGGCTGTAAAAAGGACTGACAATGACAAGTGTTGATAAGGAGAAAGAGAAATTAGTTCCCTCAAACACTGCAGATGGGAATGTGAAATGGTGCAGTCACTTTGGAAAAGTTTGTTTGCTTCTTAAAAAGTTATTTGTAAAAGTACCATATGATCCAACAATTCCGTTTCCTAGGTACGTACCCAAGAAAATTGGAAAACATGCCCATATGGCAATTTGTACAGAAGTATTCACCAGCAGCATTACTCATAACACCCAAAAAGTGGAAACAATCCAAATGTCCAGCAACAGGTGAATGGGTAAACAAAACATGATATATCCATACAATGGAATGCTATTCAGCAATAAAATGGAATGAAATATTCATAGAAGATACAACATAGGGGAACCTGGGTGGCTCAGTCAGTTAAGTGCCTGCCTTTGGCTCAGGTCATGATCCCAGGGGCCTGGGATCAAATCTGTTGAAGGGCTCCCTCTCCCTATGCCCCTCCTCCTCCACTTGTGCTCTCTCTCTCTCAAATAAAATCTTTAAGAAATGGTATTTAAAAAGATACAATATATAGGAAACTCAAAAACATTAAGCTAAGTGAAGGCAGATGCAAAAGAGCACCTATTGTATGATTCCACTTATGTGAAACATCTAGAAAAGACAAATCTATGCAGTTTACTGGTTGCCCAGGTCTAGGAGTGGGGATGGGAAGTCAATGCAAAAGGGAACAAGGGATCATTTTGGAGTGATGGAAATGTTCTAAAATCAGATTGTGGTAATGGCTGCACAACTCTAGATTTACTAAAAATCATTGAATTGTGCTTTTGAAACTAATGAATTTTATGATATATAAATGTTATCTCAATAAAACATAGGTGAAAAAAATCTGTGTGCCACAAAGTAGCCCAGGACCATAGTACCTTATCTACTTGTACAAGCTCTTCACAATAAAAAGACTTTTAAAGCAAATGGAGAATTGTATGCTGTTTGCACTATAAAATGTAATAAAATGCACTTTTTGCAACTGGTTGTATAACCAAGCACAATAACCCTTCCACATCCTCAATCTACCCACTCTTATTCATTAAAAATGTGTCTTCACTTTACCCACTAGAATTGGAAATGAGGTAGAAAAGCGTAAACATCCTTGAGGGAAAGAAAGAACTGGGTATCTTACAACAAGGAGAGGGGTGTAAAGACTCAGACTGGGAATCCAAATTTAGGACATTGACATAATCTTTCTCAGTTTTATTCTTGTTTCCCCATCAGTCCTGTGCCTGGACGCACCGGCTTCTTCTGGCTGTGATGTTTTGCTTTCGGGGGGAGCACTAGCTTTGGGCCAGATAATGGTATGATTTAGGATTTTTTCATGATTTTATGGGTTTTTCATGAGTTCTATGATTCTACCATGGAAGAAATTAACCTTTAGAAGATTAGTGGAGACATAAAGTGGACTAACCTACATGAACTAGTCTACCTGCCCTGACTTTTTCTCACCAAAGCCCCTGAGAGGAGCACCAGGGGCGCTGCTCCCTTGAGTGAATGATTAATTCAGTGCCTTGTTTCTACCAGACCTATTATTTGAATAATGCTAATATTCTTTTAACTTGTGAATGAGGACTAGTTGTTTGTTCCAAATTAGCTAGAAAGAGGGAGAATAGCACCTCCATGGATTCATTGTAATGGGGAGATGTGGGAGATTGCCTAAAGCAGGGTAAACTGCCCAAGAATAATTGAACCCACGTGGTGGGCGGGAGGAGGAGGGAGGGGATCTGTTACACAGAATTGTGTGTCAAACATCCTGACAGGATGGGGAAGAACAGAAGGTGACATTGAAAGGGGGATAGGCAAACACAAGCCCACACAGGAGTCAAATGACATGAAGTAGGTGGTAATTACGCAGAATGTGTAAACGCTATCATTTTATGATTTTTCACTCCTTGTTTTGCTTTTCCCACCAAAGACCTGGCTGTCTTCTTGGGCTTGAAGCCTCAGGAACGTGGGTGCCCCTTCTCCTCTCTACACGTGCTGGATTTTGAACCGTCTCTACACTTTCCTCCCCAAGTGTCTCTTTTATGCATGCATTTCAATGACCAAATCAAACCCCATGCCACATCCAGCTTCCAAAGGAGCAGAAAATGCAATCAATTCCAACATTGTCCCCAGAAGGCAGAGAGCTTTGAAAATTTGGATTGTAACATTAACGACTATCGGAAGTATGAAAATTGGAGGGTAACACTTTCTTTAAACTTTTTATTTTGAAATAATTATAGATTCATAGGAAGTTGTAAAAATTGTACAGAGAGGTCCTTTGTACCTTTTGTCCATTTATCCCCTTTGGTTACATCTTTTTTTTTTTTTTTTTTTTTTTTTTTAAGTAAGCTCTACTCCCAACCTGGGGCTCCAACTCTCTACCCTGAGATCAAGGGTGGTATGCTCCACCGACTGAGCCAGCCAGGCATCTCCCTTTGGTTACATCTATAACATAAAAAGAACTACATAGCATAAAATCAAAACCAGGAAATTGACATTAACAATGGGTGTGTATAGATCTGTGCCATTTTATCACTTTTATCACATTTTATCACTGTAACAACTATCAGAATCAAGATACAGGACTATTCCATCATAAAGATCTTCCTCAGGCTACCCCCTCATAGTCACACCCAACCCTCCCCAGCCCAGTCTCTCTGACCCCTGGCAAACTCTGTTCTCCATTTCTATACTTTTGTCATTTCAAGAATGTTATATAAACGGAATCATACAGGATGTGGCCTTTGGAGACTGGCTTTTTTTTTTTTTTTTTTTCACTCAGCATAATGCCCTTGCATGTACGCGGGTCATTTTGTTTTGTTTTGTGCTAATCACTCTGTCAACTGGGCCAGGATGGAAGTCCTGGCTCCGCAGTTGGTCTTCTCTGCTGCCACCCCAGCCAGGGGACTGGGAGTCACTAGGGGTGCCTTGTTGCAACTGGGTGAAGGGGGAAGGTGCAGGCTCTCTATTCAGCCTTTGCTGACTGGGATGGGGTGAGGTTGCATTTTTTTCTGCAGAGGTTGGCTGGAATTGGGTAGTTGCTGTGTAAAAGTTTTCTAGGTCGCCCCTTCCCTGGTTCTTTAGTTAGCAAGAGCAGGCATTTCTTGGGTTTTGTTTTGTATTTTGTTTTTTGTTGTTGTTGTTGTTTTTAAAAGTCTGTTCCCATGGTGTTTCCCTGTTCCCAGCTTCTGCAGCACTCAGACCTGGGTCTATAAAACAAAAGAAAATTCAGAGAGCGCACTGCCCTGTCAACCCTCAGATCCCAGGGACTGTAGTAAATGGTTTTCTTCTCCCTACCTTTCATAGTCTTCTCATGTTCGTTTTATATACAATGTCCAGGGCTTTTAGCTGTTCTTAGTGGGAAATGAACTCCGTTCACTATTCCATCTTTTTCTGGAATCAGAAGTTGAAAATAAAGCTTTAAAACATAAATTAGAGCGGATTGCAGATTATTCCTATAAAAATGTCACCCCCAGTTTCTTGCGTTCCAATAGGCTTTCTTGAGTCAGAGAGGAAAGGGAAGATTTACTGCAGGTTTACTGGGAATTCCACAGATATACTAGGGACATTTCTATGGGAGACAATGTTTACTATATGGAAAGAAATGGGAGAAATGCTGGGAACTGGTAGATCAGGGGCTCAGTGGAGTCTGAGGTCAGTAAGTGTGGAGGACTGAAAAAGTTGAGACAGCGAGAGCCCGAGGCACTACAGGTGGAATCAGCCTTGCCCCGATATGGCTCAGGAGACACCATTTGGACATATGACCAATGATGGCAAAAAAGGAACTAAGAAGGTGAAAATGAAAATGAACCTAAGAAACTGAAGATAAGAGAGTCAGGGGTGCCTGGCTGGTTGGGTTGGAAGAGCATGTGACTCTTGATCTCCGGGTCATAGTTCGAGCCCCACGTTGGGTGTAGAGATTACTTAAATAAATAAAATAATATAAATAAATAAATAAACTTTAAAAAGAGTTAGAAGTTATATTTATTTATATTTAAGTTATATTTAAAAAATATAAATTTTTTAAATTTTTAAGAAAAGCAGGAGTCAGGATAGAAGGAAAACCTAAGTTGGGGACAAAAATCATCAAGGACAAAAGAAGCAAGTCTTAGTTGGCAGATTTGGGCAGTCATTACTTAAAAACAAATCAAATGACACGAACCTGAAATGAAGAGAAATGGAAGACATGTTGGGTTTGGGGCTCAAAGAGGTGCTATGGAGTAAGATGATACAATTTTAACTATGAATGCATAGGAATTCATGGTATGGTTAGATCGCATTTAGGAAGAATCAAAGAAAGAAAACATGTTAAATAGCACGGGGTTGGGGAGAAGACTGCAGAATTTTTCCAGTCAAGACTGAGTTTTAGAGATTTATAAAATACATTTTCTTGGCCTCTTCCATTCTCTGGCTACACACATCAGCCAGGGATTCCAGGCCCTGCACAGTCTGGTTCCATTTCCACCTGTCCCAGCCCTCTTGCCCACAGTTCACCCATAAGCCTCTGCTCCAGTCACACCACCTACCTCCCTGTTCCCTCCTCCTCACATTCCTTTTGCTATTTGCTTCCTTGCCTACTTTCCTCCACCTATTTAATCCCTAAGGATGCTGCTCCAGTGCAATTTTCCCTACCTTCTACAACTTCTTCGATTAGATTGATTTTTTCTTTTTTCTGAATTCATATAACTTCATTATCTGTAGCATTTTTCCCCCAACACAAATAAGCTGCCTCATCCCATTGTTGCTATAATGTTTTATGTGTTTAAAGCTCCTATCACCTCCTGGATGGTTTGCACTGTACTTTGCACATTTTGAATAAAGAAGTAATACATACATAGGATACAAAATTCAAATAGGACAGGAAGATATGAAGCAAAAACTTATAATCTCTCCCCCAACAGCTTTTCCAGAGGTAACTACCTTTAATTTGTTTGGTGGTTGCCATCCCTACCTCTCCTGATGAATAACTCTCCTAACTCTAAATAGTATACTTATAATTCCAATTCTTGATTTATCAACTTCAGACTGTGTTTGTTAGTTTTTGCTGTCATACAAACAATCCCCAAATTGTGGCTTATAACAAACACTTATTGCAAGCTCACAAACCATTGGCTGCCACTATGTTGGACTTGGCAAGGCTTGACTCTATGTGTCTTCTAATTTGGGGACTTGGGCTAAAGGAGTGTCTATCACTTGGGGTATGCTCTTTCCATGGCAAAGGGCCATAGTTAAAGAGAAGCAACCAAAACACATTTCTTTGTTCAAAATCATTCATATGGCTAAGGCCAGAGTCAATGGAGTAGGGATGACACTATTTATGCCCCACCAGAAGGCACAACAAAATCATATGGACAAAGAGTATGGATGTATAATCTATTACAAAGAGGGAGCAGAAAGTTGGGAACAATGATCCAATCTATCCCACACAAGTTTCTATTGATTCCCACTTAGCAACAATAAGGAATTGTGATGGTGGGTGGCTCAGTAGGTTAAGTATCTGCCTTTGGCTCAGGTCATGTTCCCAGGGTCCTGGGATCAGGTCCTGCATCAGGCTCCTTCCTCGGTGGGGAGCCTGTTTCTCCCTCTCCCTCTGCCTGCCTCTCTGCCTACTTGTGCTCTCTCAATCTCTCTCTCTGTCAAATAAATAAATAAATAAATAATTTTAAGCAAAAAGATAAGGAACTGAGCTCATTCACACTACCTCTGATTCCCTCCTTTTCTCAAAATTTTGTTAGTTGTATTATGAGTAGTTCTACTTTATAACTTTATAGAGAGAAAATACTTTCTCATTCAACTTTGGATAGTGCCTAAAGTATTCAAATTTAGCTAGTATCTTCAAGTCCTCATTATAAAAAATGAGGATATGTACACCCTTACACTTTCATACCCCTTCATACCCTCTCTTCCCCTTCTATCTCATAACTCATACATTGTGAAGTTTCATAACATTTCCCTTCCGTTTTGGAATTATAATTAAGTCTTCTATGTGTTGTATACAAGCTAAGTCAAAAAAGCTAAAATCCAGTAAGGAACACTTAAAATACTCTAATCGATGTAGATGTTATTTTCTGCAGAATCAAGAAATGTAGCTGGACTTGTAAAGAAGGAAATGGGGTTGCCTGAGTAGCTCAGTTGTTTGGGCATCTGACTCTTGATCTCAACTTGGGTCTTGATCTCAGGGTCATAAGTTTAAGCCACACGTTGGGCTCTACAAGCCTACTTAAAATAATAATAATAATAATGACAATAATAAATAATAATAATAGTAATTTTTAAAAAAAGAAATGAAAGTCTTTTCCTAAATATGTATAGGTCCAAAATGAATATTTCCAATACCAAGATTGAATGGTTTATCACTCTTTAAACTCTATATGCTATTCAGAATCATGCTACATGTGATTTGTTTTATAGAGGCCATGATTTTGTTGTAGAGGTTTTCATTTTTCAGCGAGTTTCTGTTTGCCTTAGTCTTTTCTCGTTGACAGGAAACAATCACCTTCACTCTTTCACTAAGTTCATACAACTCTTAAGTCATATTATTTGTTGAAGCAAACCCATTTTCTTATCAAATACATTCATCTGCAAGTCTTCTATGTATTTTACTTTGAACCAGTTGCTTTTATACCTGCTGCCCAGCCAACAGCCTAAGGATTCTTTTTATTGCTATGCTGAGTTGTGGCCTTTATTTCTTGGATTCCATATCTTCATCTTTTTCTATTTCTATTTTCATTTCCTTAGAGCATATACTCAAGTGATTTTTTTTTCCCAGAAAGGAAGGTAAATATTGAGTTCGTTCAGGCTGATTTGCAGACTGATAAATTGGCTAGGTTTAGAATTCTATGTTCCAAGCCACTTTCTGTTCACATTTTGAAGGCATTGTTCCATTGTATTCCAGCCTAAGGCTGGAGAATCTGAAAGCCAATGATTCCCTTCTCTGCAAATGAGTTGTTTTTGCTCTCAGGAAGCTTTTAAGAGTTTTATCTTTAACTTAGTGCACTGAAATTTCATTAGGATGTGTGAGTTCACAGTGAATGCTTTTTGAAAAGCATTCAATTATTTAACCAACAGGCATTTTTGATATCCTATTACATGGTCAGCAGTGCTCAAGACATGTGTGGTACATATGAAAGGAACACAATTATTTCTCAGAGAACTTTAATCTATAGGAGAATACTTGCAGTCTAGCTGAAGAATGAATTCTTAAATGGCTCTTACATAATGAATTCATAATGAGCCAAATTGGATTCAGACATTTATTTTGTGTCTGATTAGATTGTGTTTAGTAAAGTCTGTTTTTGCACCTTCTGGTAAAAATATTAAATTTTGTGACTTTGTGACAAGGGAACAAAGTTAGCCATTCCTTTGTTGTGTTGCCTCTTTTTGCTAAAACTTAGTTACCTTTTCTACTAATCCTTCCCCATTATTGTCGTGAAAAAATAATTTAAAATAAATATTTCAAATCGTATTATGACAGGCCACTTATTTAGCAAACGACTATAGAAGTTGAAATTTTTTTTTTTCATTTCCTCTTTTTGGCTTGTCCTGCAGCGTGGTCACATCTACAATGAGCTTTTTGCTAGTTCGGTCTGTCCTCTTGAGACTATTATCATACTTTCTTTAAGGTCATAGAACCCACATTCCCTTACCTAGGTATCTATACCAGCAGAGAAAATAAAACCATGAGCACTTTTGTCTTTTTCTTGTGGGTATATTCCTAGATCACTTAGACCATGAAGGCCAGATTCCTGCTATCACAGTGAATAATGACATGATCTCCTTTCAAAGTAGATAAGAATAAATGAAATCTGACTGAAAACAAAGACCTGAGATGGTTTCCGCCCCCCAAAATGAATAAAGGTGAAGATACTATCTCTGAATGTCTTTATAATCTCTGTGTCTCCAATAAAAGAAAACGATCAAGGAATATTCTAGAGAAATTGGTATTTAAAAGCCTGGGAAAAGAGCTTACTTCTTTTATGAAAAGGCCTTGAGATACCTTAAATTCATGTTTCTCAATCCTAGCGTGATTCAGAATCCTCTGGAGATGCTTGGGAAAAATACAACTCTCTGGGTCCCACCCTTGGAATATCTTGGAGCAGGTAAGAGCTGGCTTTCTCCACTCCCAGCCCCGGAGACCTTCCAAAAAATTCTTTGAGTTTTTTTTTTTTTTTTTTGATAGATCTTGATCTGGCAGTTAAAAACCTGAGGATCTGTATTGCAAAAGAACAGCTGACTGCTATTGCCAAGTAGTTCCCACCCACCCCACCCTGGGAAGATACTGCTCTGTTCGGAAGGCCTTGCAGTGTTTATCTTTCTTGGCTTATCTGTTAGTAACTCCGACTACTAACTGTTGTTGACTTAATTAGATGATATACGACATTAAAATTTCCCTTTGGGAGGTTTTCTCAGACAAATAGTCAGAAGACAAATCTTAAAGCAGAGGAAACTGAAGTCCTAATAGTGGACGTGTGAGTACATACACATTCCAACACACACAGAAATCACCGTCTTATGTATACATACAGGTGCAAAAGACTTCTTACTTTAAAGATGAGGCTTTGTAATGAAATGGGAACATCAAAATTTCTTTCTGATGCATGACTAATCAGAAAATCAGCTAGCCTTGACAGGATGAAACAAGTTGAAAGACCATGGGAAAATGAGATAAAATATTAGGATTTCAGGATAGAGAGGAACTATACGGTCATTAAGTCCCAACCTTTCTGTGGTGGCTTAATGTCCCCCACGGACCCACTGATCAAGTGGTCATCACCTCAGATTTGAATTTTTCCAGGGATGGGGAATTCAGGGACTCCACGGGTCTCTCATTCCACTTTTGTTTGACTCCCTTAGAAATTTCTTCTTCACATTGACAGGAAAATCTGTGTCCTTTAGTTTCACCTTAACATCTATTTTTTCTGATGTTAATATAGTTACACTACCTATTTTTCTGTTTTTGGCATTTTTTCCTATCTTTCCATTTTCAACTCTCTGTTTTAGTTATATCTTTTGAAAATGACACATAACTAGATTTTTAAAATCTGTGCAACTAAATTTGTCTTTAAAACTGAGTACATTCTATTTAGAATTCTATTTGAACTTGTTTCTGCTGTTTATTTCATACTTTCTTTTTTTTTATTATTTTATACTTTCTATCTGTCCTTTCTGCTTTTGTTTCTTGTGTCCTTTTTTGCCTTTTAAAAAATTCATTCTGGGAGTGCCCGGGTGGCTCAGTCATTAAGCGTCTGCCTTCGGCTCAGGTCATGATCCCAGGGTCCTGGGATCAAGCCCCACGTCTGGCTCTCTGCTCAGCGGAGAGCCTGCTTCTCCCTCTCCCTCTGCCTGCCTCTCTGCCTACTTGTGCTCTCTCTCTGTCAAATAAATAAATAAAATTAAAAAAAAATTCATTCTGCTTTTTCTCCCTTCATTTTATTTTTACCTGTCTGGTAGTTTGGACATTATATACACTATTTTTATTTGTTCTAGAAAGGTTAACAATATTTAGATTTACTGGTAATTTTATTGATGTATTTCTCTCTGAAGACATCTCTAGTCAAATCCCTTGTACATTTTTTTCTCCTTGTCCATTTTAAAAATTGGGTTATCTGCCTTGTTATTACTGAGTTGTAAGAGATTTTATATATTCTGGATACAAGACCCTTTTTTCTTCTAAAGATTTTATTTTTAAGCAATCTCTACATCCAGCGTGGGGCTCAAACTCACAACCCTGAGATGAAGAGTTGCATGTGCTACCAAATGAGCCAGCCAGGTGCCCCTGGATATAAGACCATTTTCAGATAGAGTATTTACAAATATTTTCTCCCATTCTGTGGGTTATCTTTTAACTTTCTTGATGGTGTCCACTGAAGCACATTTTTTAGTTTTGATGACGTCTAATTTATCTACTTTTTCTGTTGTCACTTGTGATTTTCATGCCATATCCAAGAAATGATTGTTCAATCCAAGGTCATAAAGACTTGCTCCTATGTTTCCTTTTAGAATTTTATATAACTTTTACATTTAGGTCTCAGATCCATTCTGAGTTCTTGTTTTTCTTTTTTAAGATTTTATTTACTTATTTATTTGAGAGAGAGAGCGCACATGAGCGGGAGGATGGGCAGAGGGAGAAGGAGAGAGAAAATCCCAAGCAGACTCAAATATCATCATCAAAATACTAGCAAACTGAATTAAGCAGCATATAAAAAGGATTGTACACCAAGACCAAGGGGGATTTATCACAGGAATGCAAGTTTGGCTTAACATACGAAAACCAAACAATGTAATAGACTATGTTAACAGAATAAGGGACAAAAGCCACATGATCATCTCAATAGAAATAATATATACTCCAGAAAGAAAGAAACTAGGAAATGTAAGATTCTGAGGAAGTGTATAGAAATAAAACTTGAATCAAAATATCATTGACTAGGGGCATTGACTAGGTAGAACATGCAACTCTTGATCTCGGGATTGTGAGTTCAAGCCTCATGTTGGGTGTTGAGATTACTTAAAAATAAAATCTAAAAAAAAAACTCTTGTTGACTAGAACAAAAAGCTTTTGAAAACCAACCAAGCAGAAGTATGTTCTTGGCTATGTATTTTTTATAGATGGCCTTTAACAAATTGAGGATTTTTTCTTGTATCTCTAGTTTGTTGAGTGTTTTTCCATGAAATAATATTGGATTTTGTCAAATGCCTTTCTGCCTCTGTTGAGATGATCATGTGGTTTGAGTCTCTCCTCATAAGGGACTTTGATCTGTAATTTTCTTATGATATCTTTGTCTAATGGTATGAGGGTAATACTGGCCTCATAGAATGAGTTGGGAAGTAGACCCATCTGTTCTATTTTTCGGGAAGAGTTTGTAAGGGGGACTGGTGTTAATTCTTCCTTAAAGTTTAGTATAATTCACTAGTGAAGCCATATGAGCTTGAGTTTTGCTTCATGGAAGGAAGTTTTTTATTATTGCTCATGCAATATCCTTACTTCTTATAGATCTATTCAGATTTTCTCTCTCTCTTTTTTTTTTTTGAGTCACTTCTGGTAATTTGTGTCTTTCTAGTAATTTGTTCTTCATTTAGAATGTGTGATTTGTTGGCATACATAGTATTTCCCCATAGTGCTTTTTACTTCTAAGAGGTTAGAAGTGATATTCCCTCTTTCATTCTTTTTTTTTAATTAAGTAATCTCTACAGCCAACATGGGGCTCTAATTCATGACCCCGAAATCAAGAGTTGCATGCTCTACTGACTGAGCCAGCCAGGCACCCCTTTCTTTCTTTCTCTCTTTCTTTCTCTCTCTTTCTTTCTCTCTCTCTCTCTCTCTCTTTTCTTTTCTTTCTTTGTTTTTCTTTCTTTCTTTCTTTCTTTCTTTCTTTCTTTCTTTCTTTCTTTCTTTCTTTCTTTCTTTCTTTCTTTCTTTCTTTCTTTCTTCCTTTCTTCCTTTCTTCCTTTCTTCCTTTCTTCCTTTCTTTCTTTCTTCCTTTCTTGAGTGTGTGAGCAGGTGGGGAGGAGCAGAGGGAAAGGGAGAGAGAGAATCTTAAGCAGGCTCCACACCCAGCATGAAGCCTGACATGGGGCTCAAACTCACAACCCTGAGATGATGACCTGAGCTGAAATTAAGAGTCAGATGCTTAACCTACTGAGCCACCCAGGCACCCCAATTTCATTCTTGATTTTAGCAATTTGAATCTCTCTTTTTTTCTTTGTCTGTCTAGCTGAAGTTGTGTCAATTTTTTATCTTTTCAAACAGTGAAACTTTCAGTTTCATTAATTTTATCTATTGGATTTTTTTCCTCTGTTTTATTTCCTTGCTAGTCTTTATGATTTTGTTCCTTTGCTTGCTTTGTGTTTAATGTGCTTTTTTTTTTTTCCCCTAGTTTCTTAGGGTAGAAGTTTAGGCTCTTGATTTGGGATTTTTCTTCTTTTTAAAATATAGGCATTTGTAGGTATAAATTTCCCTCTAAGCCCTGCTCTTGCTACATCCCATAAGCCTTGGTATGTTGTGTTTCATTTTGATTCATGTCAAAGTATTTTTTAATTTCCTTTGTGATTTCTTTTTTGATCCTTTGGTTATTTAGGAGTATATTATTTAATTTCCATATATTTGTGAATATTCTAAATTTCTTCTGTTATTGATTTCTAATTTTGTTCCATAGTGGTCAGATATATATATACACACACAATGATTTTAATACTGACTTCTAAATTTACTGGGACTTGTTTTATGTCCTAGCATATGTTCTATTTGGAGAATGTCCCATGTACACTCGAGAAGAATGTATATTCTGTTGTTATGGATGGAATGTTCTGTATATATCTATTAGGTCTAGTTGATTAATAGTGTCATTTACTTTTTTGGTCCTTTAAAATTATGCTTGGTTCTTTTCTTTTAAGATTTTTTTAAGTAATCTCTATACCCAGTGTGGGGCTTGAACTTACAACCCCGAGATCCAGAGTCAAATGCTCCACCGACTGAGCCAGTCAGGCACCCCTATATGCTTGGTTATTTTCAATTAGCTCTTTCTCTCTAAGCATAGTTTGCCTCCCTATTTTATTTCTATATACAAATTAAGCAAATTTATTTTATATTTAGTATCTTATAATTCCACTTAATGCAATTTTTATAGAGTGAGTCTGCTGTCTGCTCTCACTCGTGTTGCCTTGTTTTCTTGTCTACTATGTAATACTTGCCAGAGAACTCCTGTTCTTTGGAACTTAATCTGTGGAAATTCTTTAAGGCCTGACTTTCAGGTATGTTCTTTCCTAAGAGATTTGGCATGCTTCTCTGCGTGCCCACGGTTACTTTAACCTTTTAGACTGAGGTTTTTAAAACCCGGTAGGTAGTTGGAATTGAGGCCAAAACTTATAGGAGGCCTCCTGAGGATGTGACATGTTACTGGGGCAGATTTTCCCCACTCCATCTAATGCTGAAGTCACTACAGCAAGTTCCCTTGTTGTCATTTTCTTTTTTAAAGATTTTATTTATTTATTTGACAGAGAGAGAGACACAGGGAGAGAGGGAACACAAGCAGGGGGAGTGGGAGAGGGAAAAGCAGGCCTCCCACGGAGCAGGGAGCCTGATGCGGAGCTCGATCCCAGGACCCTGGGATCATGACCTGAGCCGAAGGCAGACGCTTACCGACTGAGCCACCCAGGCGCCCCCTTATTGTCATTTTCATCAGAACAAATTAATTTGTCATTTGTCATTACATTGGTACTATAGTCCTTGGGGTTCCCAGCTTTATACAGGGTATCATTCTAGATTCTGCACTTTGGGCTGGCCTTGGACATTAGCTTCTGATTTTTGTACCTTGAAGGGTTACTGAAGGAAAGCTCAAG
Organism: Eumetopias jubatus; assembly: GCF_037043125.1. Taxonomy (NCBI): domain Eukaryota; kingdom Metazoa; phylum Chordata; class Mammalia; order Carnivora; family Otariidae; genus Eumetopias; species Eumetopias jubatus. Next base: position 37,468,498 of record NW_028274822.1, read on the forward strand.
GTCACTAGGGTTGGGCAGATGGCCGCAAGGTGAAAGCCAACCTCAGGGTTATTTTTTCTATCTGGATTTCAACTTTCATTTCCTTTTTGGCTTGTGAGGCTTTTTTTTTTTCTAAAGACTTTATTTATTTATTTGACAGAGAGAGACACAGCGAGAGAGGGAACACAAGCAGGGGGAGTGGGAGAGGGAGAAGCAGGCTTCCCACCCAGCAGGGAGCCCGATGCAGGGCTCGATCTCAGGACCCTGGAATCATGACCTGAGCCGAAGGCAGACGCTTAACGACTGAGCCACCCAGGTGCCCCGTTGTGAGGCTTTTTTACTGCAATTTCAGTGATGCATTTATGAATACATGTTTTTAAAAAATTTTATTCAGCAGTTTTAGTTGTTTCTTTGGGAGAGCTATTTAAGGTATACAGTTCATCATAGTGCCCTTATAATACCCATTAGGCCTCAGACTCACAGCAACTTCTACAATTCAGAGAAAAGAACCTATTAAAAAGTTGCTACTTTTGACTACCTTTTTGATGCAGCTCACAATCTAAAAAGACACCTCCTTCAGAGGAAATGCTTGGGGCATAATCATTCCCACTGCTCACCTTTAGCTCCTCCACCCTTGTGTCCATTCAATCTCCTTGAGGTCAAGGTCTTGGGTCAGAAAGAGAGCGATCCCAAGGCAGAGAGCCCCAGGAAGAATGAATATGTGAAGATATGGGGCGTCTGGGTGGCACAGTCAGTTGAGCGTCCGATTCTCAGGTCATGATCTCAGGCTTGCGAGCTCGAGCCCCCAGTCAGGCTCAGTGCTCAGTGTGGAGTCTGCTTAGAGTCTCTCTCCCTCTCCATTTGCCCCTCCTTCCTCTCTAAAATAAATAAATGAAAGTTTTAAAAAATATACGTGAAGAGAAGCAGCAGGAACAGAGTGCCAAGTTGAAGGTCAGGAGCAGGTGGATAGTCAGATAAAACAGAGGAAGAAAATGTGAGCATCAGAGTGAGAGACTAGAGTTAGAGTGCCCCCAGGAGAGCCCTCCAATATTTGAGGTCAGTTTCATGTCTCCCCCACTTCCTTAAGCTGTGCCTCTCTATCTTTCACATTGTAGTATGAGAATTGCCACTTAGAATGCTGCTAGCGGAGCCATGACCACTCACCTACTCTTCATGGCAGACCCTGTCACTCCATTAATGCAGTCAGTCAGAACTGCTCCAGCTTTGCCCATAGACTCATTCTGAGCCATCATCTAAAACATTCCAATTCTTTTCCACAAATAACACTCATTCACATGTCTCCCATTTCTTATCTTATTAGATGTGCTTAAAAAAAAAATCTGAGTGCATGAACACACATTTATCACCTCACTTTATTAGTTTAATCCTGCCATTCAAGCCAACAAGAGCTTTTAGTCCTGATTCTATCTTCATCAGTATTTATTCTTTTCCTTGTCATTTGCAAATTTGATGAGTACTTTGCTATCTCTCACTCCAAATCACCGATAAACTATTTAGCTAGATCAAGGCTTCTGTCTTAAAATTTCCTTCCAAGTTGATGTGGATGCATTACTCAATATCCTTTGGGTATGATTGTTCAACCAGTTATTAATCTACCTTCGTTGTATTTGTACTCAGAACAAGTCTGCATGGATGACATGTATATTCTTGTCAGTAACCTTGTCACAAGTACATGCTCTGCCTACCTACCAGTATAGCAACCATCTCAAAAGAGTGAAACCAAGACAAGTTCAACAAAACTTGTTCTTGGTGCAACCATTTCAGAACCTAGCAATCTCAGCTATCTTTCGAAGTGACTCACCAACATCTTTTTATTAATTCACTCCAGAAAATGACCCAAGACTGTCATCAAACTCACCAGTTTAGGGTTTATGGACCATGCTTTCTTCCCTCTTTTGAAGATCACAAACCCATTTAAACCCATTGAAATTATGTAGCTTACCCAGTTGAACTCTTATATTAGGTAGGCAGCTGTAAAAGGAGGCCTAAAGCACAGGGGCTTAAGCAAAAAATAGTTTATTTCTCTCTCACATAAAAGCTGGGTAGGTATCTCTGGTTATGATGGCAGCTTCATAATCATCAGGGACTCTGCGTCCTCCTCTCCTGTTGTTCTGGCATTCTTAACAGGTGCCTTTGACCTCACAGTTTAAGTTGGCTTTTCCTGCTCTTTCTCTCTTCTTCATTTGAGCCAGTGGGAAAACAAAATGGAAGGAAGGGAAGGGCATGCTCTTTCTTTTAATGTGAACAAATCAGAAAGTGCAGATTATCACCTTTGTTTTTATTTCATTGGTCATAACTTAATCACAGAACCACATCTAGCTGAAAAAGAGGCTGGAAAATGATCATTTTCATCTCAAATAGCCGAGGACCTACCTCAGGTGACCAACTCATCCCAGCTTACCTGGGTCTTTTCCAGTTTTAGCACCAAATGTACTGCATCCTGGGAACCTTCTCAGTTTGAGGCAAACAGGAAAGTTTGTCACCCTACATCTAGCTAAAACTTGGGGGTTCTCAAGAAAGAAGAGGAAAATAGTTATTGGTGGACCACTAGGTCTCTCCCTTACTCCCCAGTTTGTCTATGGACCCATTATTTCTTCCTATATGTGGAGCTGCCTTTCCTCCTTTTAGCTTCAACATTTTTCTCCATGAAATAGAAGACTGGGGCACCTCCGTGGCTCAGTCAATTAAGTGTCTGACTTTGGCTCAGGTCATGATCTCAGGGTCCTGGGGTTGAGCCCTGCGTTAGGCTCCACGCTCAGCCAGGAGTCTGCTTCTCCTTCTCCCTCTGCCCCCACCCCCCACCCGCACCACTTGTGCTCTCTGCTCTATCTCAAATAAATAAATAAAATCTTTAAAAACAATAAAAGGAGGGGGTGCCTGGGTGGCTCAGTTGTTGAGCGTCTGCCTTCTGCTCGGGTCATGATCCCAGGGTCCTGGGATTGAACCCACATCTGGGGTTCCCTGCTCTGCTCTGCTTCTCCCTCTCCCACTCCACCCGCTTGTGTTCCCTCTCTCGCTGTGTCTCTCTCTGTCAAACAAATAAATAAAATCTTAAAAAAAAAAAAAGAAATGGAGGACTAAAGCAAAATGGGTGTTAAGGAATCTGCTTCTCATTTTTTTTAAAGATTTTATTTATTTATTTGAGACAGAGAGAATGAGAGCGAGCACATGAGAGGGGGGAGGGTCAGAGTGAGAAGCAGACTCCCTGCTGGGTAGGGAGCCCGATGCGGGACTTGATCCGGGGACTCCAGGATCATGACCTGAGCCGAAGGCAGTTGCTTAACCAACTGAGCCACCCAGGCACCCTCTGCTTCTCCTCATTATCTGTCACACTGCATCTACTGTCCATTCTCGCTTCTTTTCCCTTTCCCTGAACAGTCACTTACAGTCCCTTTTGCTGATCTTGGCATTTAAAAGAAAAAAAAGGCCCTCAGACAATTCACAAAAGAATATATAAAAATAGCCAAGAAGCAGATGAATAGGTGCTTAATGTCAGTGGTAATCAGGAAAACTATCTATCTATCTATGATCTATTCATTCATCCATCCTATGTTGCTTTTCGAGAAGGTTTTATAGATTCTCATTCAGTTGGGTTTCTCTAGCATTACACTGGTTGCTCACTTTTTCTTTCTTCTCCGCTACCTTTTTGTTCTAGTCAACCATAGTTTTTTTTTAAGATTTTATTTTTAAGTAATCTTTGCACCCAACATGGGGCTTGAACTCACAACCCAGAGATCAAGAGTTGCATGCTCTACTGACTGAGTCATCCAGGCGCTCCTAGTCAACGATATTTTGATTCAAGTTTTATTTCTATACACTTCCCTCAGAATCTTACATTTCCTAGTTTCTGTCTTTCTGGAGTGTATATTATTTCTTTCAATGGATCTAGGAAATTTACCTCTTCTCTCAAGTGGCGTCAGAATAATATTAAATCGTTCTTTTGGCAGGGAAAATATGAATGCAGAAACATGAGTATCCCTTTAAGAAGGGAATCAGCTTTTGATGAAGGGGAAGTGAGGAAGCGATCTCATGACTCTTTGTTTATTCAGGTGCGATACAGTAAATCGCCTCTGTTCCAGAATATTTCCAAGGCTCATGAGTTACACAGCTCATTTCCAAGCTTGCCTGGGCAGACTAAGATCAAAGGTCCCTGCAGACAGTGTTCAGCTCTACTCTGGCTTTCCCTTCTGAAGTCATTTGCTTTTTGCTTATTATCACTCAAAGCCCAAGGAGGTGAGAACTCTCAGATGTGTTACAAAGTCAGCCTTTATCTTTTAAAATGAAACACTATCCTTCATGCACTTATATACCTCTAGGTTTGTCAACCATGTCTTAGATAACCTCCCAGAACATATGCAGTTGTACGAGAGAATGAGAGCCACATGCAGGCAGAAGCCGACATATGAATGGAAAGAGAACACGCTGCTGCTGTCTCTGAAGCCTGCTCCAGCCTGCCTTGTCATAGATTATTTACTGTAGCCCAGACTTTCTTGCTTAATCTTATAGGATCTGGGCTTCTGTTACTAGTACCCAAAAAAAGCCTCGGGCAGTAAGTGTGTCCCTCCTGCCAATGGGGTCCCAGTCAATGACAGCCCTTGGCAGTATCTGGATGTTGAGAAGGCGAAATCAGATCTGGACCCTCCAGACCTGCAGGCTGGGACTTGGAAACCCAGATGGCAGAGAGGATAGGAAAGAAGGCAACTCAACCAACAATTCAGATGTGGAAATAGTGGCTTATTCCTCCAGACTCTGGGCCAAGGTCAACCTGGTAAACCAAGTGATCATCATCTGTGGAAGGCAAAATAAGAACAGTTCCCAAGATTCTTCGGTTGGATCCATCACCATAACTCCTCCTTCATTGATGGAGTCTCTTCTGGAGAGTTGGAACGCCCCCTCCCCCAATGCTTCTAGAAACTTCTAGAAACCTTTGAGAGTAACTCACAGAAAAGCCCCATCACTCTATAATAAAACCTATCATTCCATGCACTCTGAAGCTTTAGTTAATTTTTGAATATAAGTAGTCCCTTCCAATCAAGACTATCAGATATTTAAGGAAGGCCCCAAAATGAGTCAAGTTGCAAAACAAATAGGAGGGAAGAAAAGAAACCTGGAGAAAGAGACAGTGAAGAAAGCAATAGAAAATTTAAACAAAAAAACCCTGAAAATACCATCCTCAAAAAGCTAAAAGAGGACATTTCACTCTGCAATAAAAACAGGAGTTTCTGAAAAAGAATAATTAGAGAAAAAGAGCATTTGGAAATGTACAATATGGTATAACTCTAATATATGAATATAATAGAACACATAGAAGATGATGTTGAAAAAAATCTCCAAGAAGGTAGGTTTAAAAGGCAAAGATGGAGAAATCAGGAAGGTGGGAGGGATAAGATGAGAAAATTGGAGGCCTTTTCTAAGAATCCAACATCTGCTAATAAGAATTCCAGAAAACAGAACAAGGAAACAGAAGGGAAAAATCTGTATCTCTAGTTTACACAGGCCAACCAAATAAATGCCCAGCCAAACAGACAAAAAAGACTCACATGGAGGACCATTATCATGACATCTCAGAACCTGAGAAAGAGATCCTACATGCTTCCAGATTGGGACGGGGGGAAGAAGGGAATCACACAGAAAGAATGAGAAAAAGAAGAATTGGATTTTAGAAATGTAACAGTGGAGGCTGAGGAAAAATGATGTGGTCAATTGTTGTTCAGGTCTTTTTTACCTTTATGGATCTTCTGTCTATTTGTTCTATCAATTACCAGGAAAGAGGAAAGTTGAACTTTCCACTACCATCAGGAATGTGACTGTTCGTCCTTTCAGCTCTAACAGTTTTTGTTTCATGGAGGTTGGACGTCTGTTGTTAGGTGCACCGCCGTTGAGGATTGCTACATATTCTTGGAGAATCTACCCCTTCTCATGATGTAATACCTCTCTGAGTCCCTAATAACAGTCCTCGCTCTACAGTCCCATTTATCTGTGTTAATAGGGCTACGGCTATGGTGTCTTCCTTTTACTTCCTGTTTACATGTTTTATCTTTCTCCATCTAAGACATTTAATGTGATTATTGATAGGATACGATTGGGTTAAATCCATCCTACCATCTTGCTAGTTGATCTTTTCCACCTGTTCTTTGTTTCCTTTATCCTCTTTTTCTGCCTTCTCTCCAGTAATTTGAACACTCTTTGTGATTCCATTTTATCTCCGCTATAACTATTATGTGTACCTCCTTAAAATTTTTTTTTTAGTGATTGCCCTCGGATTTACAATACATTTTTTTAAATTAATCAGAATCATCTCGAACTATCTGTAGCACTTCACGTTTAGGATAATGGCCTTACCACCATATAGTCTCAATTTCTTCCTCCCATTCTTTGTGCTATTGTTGTCATACTTCTTTCCTTTTACATTTACTTAAAACATGTAATACTTGACCACTGTTTTGCTTTAGGCAGTCGGTTATGTCTCAGAGTAATGAAAAATAAGGAAAAAAAGAATTTTATTCTACTTGATTCAATTTCTAGTTCTCCTCGTTTGTGGGTGTAGATCTAGTTTTCAGTCTGATATATATATATATATATATATATATTTTTTTTTTTTTTTTTTTTTTTTTGGCCTAAGAACTTCCCTTTACTATTTCTTGTAGACTAGATCTGCTGGCAGTGAGTTTCCTCAGTGTGTGTTTCTCTGAGAAAGTATTTATTTCTCCATTTTCCCCCCCAAAGATATTCTTGCTGAGTATAGGATATTCTGGGTTGAAAGCTTTCTCTTTCAGCCCTTTAAAAATGTCACGCCATTGTCCTCTTATTTTCTTATGAGGAATCTGCTGTCAACTCTTACCTTTGTTCCTTTGTATGTAATGTTTTTTTCTAGCTGCCTTCAAGATTTTCTCTTTGTTTTTGTTTTCAGTAATTTGAATATGATATGCCTGTGTGTGCGTGTGTGTGTGTGTGTCACTTTGGTTTCGATCCATTTGGGTGTTCTCTGAGCTTCTTGAATCTGTGATTTAGTATTAGTCATTAATTCTGGAAATTCTCAGGTAATATATATTTATTGATACATTTCTTCTGCCCGGTTCTCTCTACCTCTCTCTTTTCATTCTGGAATTCCAATTATGCATGTGTCAGAGTGTTTGACAGTATCCCACTGTTCCTTGAATATTCTGGTCCCCTCTCCCCTCCACCCCCCAATACACATACTCTTCTTTTTTATTATTTTTTTAAGGTTTTATTTATTTATCTGAGAGAGAGCGAGCATGAGCAGGGGGAGGGGCAAAGGGACAAGCAGACCCCCTGCTGAGTGTGGAGCCCAAGTGGGGCTTGATCCCAGGGCCCTGACATCATGACCTGAGCTAAACTCAGACACCCAACAGACTGAGCCACCCAGGCACCCCTCTTCTTTTCTATTTGTATTTCAGTTTGGGGAATTTCTAATAACTTATCTTCAATCATACTCATTATTTTCTCAGTGGTGTTGAGTCTACTGATAAGCCAGTTAGTACTGTGCTTTTCTTTTCTAGGATTTCTGTCTGATTTTTTCTTATAGTTTATTATAGTTTTCATTTCTTTGCTGAAATTAGTCATCCCATCTTGCATGTTGTCAACCTTTCCCATCAATCACATATTAATCAGAGTTATTTTAAATGCCTTGTCGGTTCCAACTTCTGTGTCATCTGAGTCTGGTTATGATTTGTCTCTTGGGAGTATGTTTCTTCTACTTCTTTGTATGCCTCATAATATTTTATTGGAAACTAGACATCTTGTGTAGGACAAAAAAACTGATGTCATCTTTTTTACGCCTGGCAATTGGCATGTCTTTCCTTCAGGGAGACCTTTAGTATGGGGGTTTGAAACAATGTCGACAGACATGGGACTGGGCTTGAGATGAGCCATGGCTGTGGTTCCCTTCTGTGTGCCACAAGCTGCAAATTCCAGTAGAGACACTTCGTGTTTAGGATGAGGGTCGCTTTATCAGAGCAATGCCTGTTCCAGCCTGAGCTTTAGGTCTTCCCTTTGTGGCACACGTCTCAGAGGGTCTGTTGCTATCCTGTCTCTCTCACAGTATTCTGCTGTTACTTATTATTTAAAACGTGCTAATTTAGCAGTGGCAGGGGTATAGAGGGAGTGTATTCTATATTTTCTATGTTGGTCTGATTGAACCTCAGATGTAGATGTGCACCATGCCACTGAAATTAGGGGTGGAGGAGTGGCTTTCTCAGTTCTCCTGCCCCCCTTTCAGCAGTGGCTGTGCGCCCTGCACCATCCTGCCCCTCCCATAGTATGCTTTTCTTTTTTCCTTGTTCCCAGCTACAGTGAGTTTTCACCAATGGCCGGAGGAAGCATGGCTTGTTGCCCTCCCCCACCCCCACCTCCTGCGCTCGCGCGCACCCAAGCACGCATGCACACACACACACACACACACACACACACACACACACACCCTGCACACAGATCAAGGCTTGTATTCTGTCTAAAAGATTGAGGGGGCAGTGCCTGGGTGGCTCAGTTGGTTAAGATCTGACACCTGATTTCAGCTCAGGTCGTGATCTCAAGGTTGTGAGATCCAGCCCTGCATGGAGACCCCCATCTGGCCCCACAGTGAGCCTGGGGCAAGCCCTGTGTTGGGCTTGTGCTGGGCGTGGAGACTGCTTAAGATTCTCTCCCTCTCCCTCTCCCTCTGCCTCTCCCCAGCCCCCACCTCTCTAAAAAAAACAAAGAAAGAAATAAAGAGAGAGGGAGAGGAAGGAAGGAAGGAAGGAAGGATGGATCGAGGAAGAAAGAAAAGAAAGATTGAGGGGGAGAGAATCAAGGGCAAGTTTTTTGCCTCTCCCACAAGGGCTGTTGTAAAGGACGTTACTGAGTTAATGGAGAGAGTGGTGGTATGTACTATAGATGAGATAAAAGTGTCGATGTGAAATATCCTGAAGTTGATGATGGTAGTAGAGTTTTGTAAGAAAATAACCTTATTCTTAGAAAATCTACGCCGAAGTATTAGTAGCTAAAGGGGCATGGGGCATGAAGCCTACTCTCAAATGACTCAGGATAGATAGAGAATAATCAAGCAGATGTGGCAACATGTTAAAAATGGGTGAATTCAAGTATAAAAGACTTTTCTGCATCATATAACTGCAACTTTTCTGAAAATTTGAAGGCATGGCAAAATAAAAAGTTTTTTAGAAGAATCAGTTTGTTCCACTCAGGATGTAGAGAGAACTCATCCTTAACACACACACACACACACACAAAGGCCGACTAACTTCAAACTCACAATGTTTTTGAAGCCATTGGAAAGCTGAGGTTGCACAACCACCCAATAGCGCAACATCTAAGGAGCCTCAAGCACTTTCAGGGCGAGGGAGGCTCAGCCACTCCCTTACCTGGGGTGCATGTAACACCTGTAGGAAGAGCTCGGCTGCAACCGTTGATGGACTGATGAAGGGCCAAGTGTGAGTTGATGGGACAGTGTTGAAGCTTGCTGTCTGGCGTTCAGCTGATTCTTTCATTCAGGCTCTCAAGAAGGAAAAAACAAGAGTTAAACCCCAAAGAATTATCTAGAACTCTGGGGCTAGAAATAGCAGATGCAGTCTCTCCACTGCAGGGAAGGAGGGCACTATCATTAGAACCAGGAGATGGAAGGGGTGCAGTGTGGAGACAGCTCCTGATGGGAAATGAGATTTTCTGTCTGGGGATACAGGCAGAGAAGGCGACCCATAGAAAGGGAGCTTGGGGGGCAGCGAGTGGGAATGCCCAGAATTCATTCTCTTCCTTCCTCCCACTAATCTCCTGCTGGCCTCTCCCCGGGGGCTGAACCCAGAGAGCCAGGGAGCCGGTTGACACAGGCTGCCTCCTGGGGCTCACAGGACATGGGGGTGGGGGGGCAGTCTGGGAGCAGGAGCCGACAGAAGCTGTCTATTGTACCCGCCAAGCTGGCAGGTGGTGGCCAAAAAGCACAGAAATTAGATGTTTGGAGTCCTCAGTGCTTCTTATTAATCACATGCCTTTGGGCAAACTCCTTTCTCTCTCTGATCCTGTTTGTGCATATATAAATACTAAGAGCCCTGCCTTCCAGCAGGATGGTTGTGGGTTTTAAATAAGATAAAGTGTGTATGTGAAGTGCTGGGCCCCCAGTTAGTTTTCAATAATTTAAAACTTAAAAAAATTTTTTTTGCAGTGATCATTGTTCTAAGTATAATTGTTAGCATATGAAAATCTTAGTCTCTCCCTGTGGAGATGTCTAAGAGATCAGGAAATCCTACAATGTCAATGAATGAAGAAGTTAAAATGGGAGAGACTGGTGGAGTGTTATCAGGAATATTCACATGCCCCTACCTTTCAACCTGGTAAATTCCACTCAGGTATTTATCATGAAGAAATATCATTTAAAAAGTAAATCCTGAGATGGTCCATGATCTTGGCTCTCCAGGCAGAGAGATCTAGGTGGAAATTCCAGTTCTGTCACTAGTCATATGACTTCGGTTAAGTTACCAGCTTCTCTCAGCCTTTCCTTAATCCTTCTATAAAAGGGGCATGAAAATAGTACCTGCCGGATAATTCTTGTAAGAATGTATGTAAAAACTTAAAACAGAGCCTGGCCCGCGTAAAACAATAGCATTAGCACTTTTACTTATAGTAGTGGAAAACAGGATACAACCTAAGTATTTCAAAATAGGAAAATGGTCAATTTACAAAATGAAATAGTATGCAACCATTAAAAATGACATTTTAGGAAAATTATCTTCACAGCCTGTTGTAGGCAGAGATATTTATTTATTTATTTATTTATTTATTTATTTATTTATTTATGAGAGAGAAAGAGAGAGAGAGAGACAGAAAACTTGAGGGGGGAGGGGCAGAGGGAGAATCTCAAGCAGGCTCCATGCCCAGCACAGAGCCCAACATGGGGCTCCATCTCACAACCCTGAGATCTTGACCTGAGCTGAAATCAAGAGTTGGAGGCTTAACTGACTGAGTCACCCAGTCACAGGTAGGCAAAGATTTTTTTAAATGGGATACAAAGCGCTCTCAATATCTAAATGGAGAAGGTACTCCATGCCTTTAGTCACCAGGGAAGTGCAAATTAAAATCACAATGAGAAACCATGACATACTCAGGAGAATGACTAAAATTAGAAAGACTGACAATGTGAAAGAAGAAAAAACAGACTGACAATGTCAAGTGTTGGTGAGAAAGGGAATAATGAACTTTTTTCTGGTGCTGGTGGAACTGTAATCAGTATATCACTTTACAAAATGGTTTGGTGATCTCTACCAAAGCTAAACGCACATTTATCATATGACATAGCAATTCTACTTCTGGATGTATGCCCAAGAGAAATGGGCACTTTCTGTCCACAAAGAGACAGGTATAAGAACGTATAATACAGGTACTCTTAATAGCCCTACATTGGAAAAAAATGCTGATGTGCATTCATAATAAAATAAATAAGCAAATGTTGATGTCTTCATACAGTGGGATCAAGTGCAGCAGTAAAAAAGAATAGACTACCAGAACACTCAAAAACACAGGTAAATCTCCTAGAGCAAATATTTCGTGAAGAAGTCAGCTACAAAAGATTACTTGCAATGTGGCTCCACTTAAATCAAGCTCAAAAATAGGCAAGATTGGAGGGGGCAAAAGTAGTGGAAGTGTTTTCTGTACATCTGTGGATAATGGTTACACATAGGTCAAAGTTCATCAATCTGTGCACTTAAGATCTGTGTATTCCTTGAGCATAAGAAATACCACAATAAACAAGTAAATAAAAAGGGAAAAAATGATGTTTACAAGGAATTCTAATGGCATGGGAAAAGATCTGGTATAATGCCAAGTCAGAATCAAAATATTGGGGCGCCTAGGTGGCTAAGTCGGTTAAGCGTCTGCCTTCCACTCAGGTCATGATCTCAGGGTCCTGGGATCGAGCCCCACATCGGGCTCCCTGCCTATCAGGGAGTCTGCTTCTCCCTCTCCCTCTGCCCCTTCCCCTGTTTGTTCTCTCTCTCTCAAGTAAATATAAAATCTTAAAAAAAAAAAGAATCAAAATATTGTACGGAGAATAAACACATTACCTTAAATATTACAGTGAACCACTGGAGGGAAATACACCAGAAGGCTAACAGTGGGTCTCTCTGAGGGTGGGATTAAATGTTTTCTTAATGCTTTTCGCTGTCTTCAGAATGTTCTTCAATAATTATTTATTATCTTTATAATTAGGAAAAAATATCTTAAGAAGTTAAAATGTCTTTTTAAAAATTAAAAAATTTTTAATTTTAAAATTAAAAGGAAAGGAAAGAAATAGCCTGGCAAAACAGCATTTATCTGAAATGCTTTAAATATTGCTGTAATTGCCTGATTTTGAAGCTTTAAACATAATCTTAAAATAGGTCATATGTTCAGTAACTTCGAATTGCTTCATTTGCTCTTATTCTTTTATATCATAGGCAAGAATCAAAGGAATAAATGGTTCTACAGTTAAGTAGTCACATGCATTCAAGACTGAAAGGATCTCATTTTGCATTTTTTGTTAGAGATATGCTCCTGTTTCATTTTGGTAATTAATGTGCAAAGCTGAATTAAAGACGCCCCGTTGGCTTTTAAACATTTCCATGGAACTCCCATCTCTTAATGATACCTCCCGTCTCCTCCTCACCTTTGAGGGGGTAGGTTCTGAGTACTCAGTCATTAAAGATGAAGTGGGTGATTGTGGTTGGAGAAAGCCAAGTCTAGGGGATGCAGGAGCTTGTCACGCCTTCTTGAACCCTGCCTGGGGCGATGCACTCAGTCTTGTCGGATTGTCTGGTTTCTTACCAAAATGTTCCCAGTAAATCAGAGCATGTGGCAGAGCCTGTCAGACCTGTGGTGGCCTTAAAATCCAACCCCATGCTGGTCACCTTGTTGCTCTCCTGCTAACTATCCCCCAATGGCGACAAACTCAGGCCCACCGGCTGGAGGAAAGGACCCCTGTCATTAAAACTACCGCAAGAAGACAGGAAGGACTGCTGTTTTCTAACAGTCACTGATTCACTCGACAAACAGTTATGGAGCCCATTTTCCAGGCTCAAGGTGCTGGGGATAGGTCAGTATCACGGGCTGCACTGTGTCCCCCCAAAATTCATATGTTGAAGCCCTGACTCCCAGTTCCCCAGAATGTGACAGTGTTTAGAGTCAAAATTACTTTGAAGAGGTAATTAAGTTAAAAGAGGTCGTTAGGGTGGGCTCTATTCCAGTAGGACTGGTGTCCCTCTAAGAAAGGAAGATTTGGATACAGACACCAACAGAGGCACTTGGTGTGAAGACCTGGGAGAAGACAACCATCTCCAAACCAAGGAGAGGCCTGGAACAGACCCTTCCCTCGTGGCCCTTAAAAGAAACCGACCCTGCTGACGCGTTTATCTCAGACTGTCGGCCTCCTGAGCTAAGAAAATCAACTTCTGCTGCCTAAGCATCCAGTCTGTGGTACTTTGTTATGCCAGCCCTAGGGAAATTAATACGGAAGGAGGAAGATACAAGGTCCCTACCCCCCTGGAATTTGCTTAAAAAAAGAAAGAGAGAAAACAAAAAACTTTTTATTATGGATGTGTTCATCATACATTAAAGAGAATGGCATAGTGAAGCCCAAGGTACACATGACCTAGCTTTCACAATTAGCAACCAATGGCCAATCTCTTTCTTCTATACTTCCCCATTCCCTCTGCACCTCCACTCATTATTTTAAAACAAATCCCAACAATCATCTTATTTCATCTGTAAATAGTTCCAAATGTATATCTAAGAGAGAAAATCTCTTTTAAAAACAGAACAATTATACCATGATCATATATTTAAAGCTAATGATAATTCATTAATCTCTAATATCCAGTCAGTGTTCAAATGTCTCTGATTGTTCATCAATAGTTTTTTTTTTTAACTTGATATGTTGGAATCATGATCCAAACAAATTCTACCTACACCAATTGGTTGCTAGATCTTTTGTCTTTTTTAATTTCTGAATATCCACCCCCCGCTTTTTTTTTTTTTTTTTTTGCTACTTACACGTGTTGTGGAACCAAGTCATTTATCCTGCAGAATTTCCCAGATTCTGGTTTTGGCTGATTGCATCCCTGTGGCATCATCTACCATATTCTTCTATTCCTTCTTTCTTACAAACTGGTAGTTGGGTCTAGAGGCTTGATAAGATTTAGTTTCCTTATTTGACAAGATCACTTCAAATGAGGTACTGTGAGTTTCCTATTACATCACATCATGAAGCATGTAATGTTTGGTTATCTAGTTTTTTGATGATATAAGATTGATCAGTGGCTTCAGGTATATTGTCCTGATCCATTATTATAAAGTTCTTATGAGATTGTAGAGGAAAATATGTTTCTGCACCGTTGGTGCTTTCTTTTTTCCTGACCCGAGAGCCAGCTTAGAAGGCAATTTGTGACTGATAGATAGTGAGAGCATTCCTAAGAGATCTTCCTAACTCTGGTGGTAAGAGGCCCAGGGCCTTGGAGAGATCTCTGAGTTGTAAAACTAGAGACACTGGCCTTATCTTTCCCCTCAGAGATTTATTCTCATACCAAAAGGTTAGGGCGAGGATCTTTTCCATCTGATCCCCAAGGACACTTTCAGGAGGTGATGAGGGGAAAGTGATGTGTTTGCCCTTCAGAAACAGAAGAAATACATATTTCTCTGTATCTCACCTCTGGGGTGAACCTCCCAGTGGTGTGGGGCATTTTTTTTTCCAGCGGGCTCTTGCTGGACGCTCTGTGGGGGCTGCTGAGCATGGGGGAATAGTGCTACGTGTTCCTCTGGCTGATGATCTTGCTGTGAGTATAAAAAGAAATCTGCCTCTGAACCAAAAACCTCATGTGCACATCCAGGACAAAATTAATAAAGATGAATATTAAAAACCTAGCAGTTCCCTGCTGGTCTTTTACCCTAATGCTTTTTAGCAGTTACTGTTGACCACTGCCTAGGCACATTATTTCATTAAGGGTTGCAAAATGGCAATCTTTTACTTATACCATTTATTTTACATTTAAGAGCATACATCTCTTATAAAGGAGAAATTTCTCTAACTATAGGGTTACTTTGAAATACATTTCATACAGGAAAAGCAGGGAAAATGATCCCTTCCAATTATTTACCAATTTCTAGCATCCTCCCAAGATGATCAGTGGGGTTTTCCAAAGGTATAATTACAACCACATGGATTTAATACTTTTATGTATTTCAACCTACTGCAGGCATTTTTTAAAGATTTTTTGAAGATTTTGTTATTTGACAGAGAGAGACACAGTGAGAGAGGGAACACAAGCAGGGGGAGTGGAAGAGGGAGAAGCAGGCTTCCTGCTGAGCAGAGAGCCTGATGTGGGGCTCAATCCCAGGACCCTGAGATCATGATCTGACCCAAAGGCAGACTCTTAACTAACTGAGCCACCCAGGGTCCCATACAGCAGGTGTTATTAAGTGCAAATTGCTCATCTTCGCCCAGTGAAATCCTTTAAGGTGGCTCCTGAGAACTTTGACAAGACTCCAGCAGCCCTTGTTTTCTGTTATGAAAGATGTTTCCGGTTCATCCTGTACATATCATATCCCAGACCTGAAATCACCTATTTCTTCATAGAGACCTAGTTCCTTTCAGTGAGAAATGGTCTTTAAAGACTCCAGTCTGAGTGTTAGAGGTGTTTATTGCTACTGAGTTGCTTAGTGCTTTTTATACCTTTTAGCAGACAGAATTGAGGAATATGTTTTTAAGAGTGAATCATCATGATTTCATGTTGCTATTTCCAAACTTAAGATCACAGAAATTTTACTCAACTTCTTTGACTTTATATTTGTTTTTGTGTGTGTGTGTGCCAAAAATCTAAATTCTTAATGATATTAACACATTTGCTTATTTGCTCGGATAATAGCTTACAAATTACACTAATAATATTATTATTAAAAGTATGATTATTGAGTTCTGTGTAATTTTGTGTGTGTGCACAATTCTTTGATGTTAGAATCTACCTTTCTGTGAGATACAAATTACTGTGTTTTATCTATTTTATTTCTTTTGAAGTTTTCATTTTAACTCCAGTTAGTTAACATACAGTGTTATATTAGTTTCAGCTATATAATATAGTGATTCAATAATCCCATACATCACTTGGTACTCATCACGACAAGTGCACTCCTTAATCTCCATTACCTATTTCACCCATCCCCTTATCCCTCTCCCCCAAATTACTGTGTTTTAAAGTCACATTACTACCTGTTAGACTATACGGTTAAACCATCAATTAGATGTATCGTTAGATTTGTTTCATTTTTCTATTTTTATTGATTTTTTCATTTTGTGTTATAGTTTTACAAAACATTTATATATTTCCAAAGTCAAAACCTTAAAACAAGATACATTCAGCCAAATATAGTTTTCATGTCTCTTTATTTCCTCCCTCCCCTGTAATAATTTTGAATAGATTTTCATTTTTATTATTTATTTTAAAAATTTTATGAAAAAATGTGTAAGCTGAAACGGGCCTCAAAGATATCCAGATCCTAAGGAACCTGTGAATGTTACCTGACATGGTGAAAATAAACATTGCAGATGTGATTAAGTTAAGGCTTTTGAGATGGGAAGATTAGCCTGCATTATCACCCAGGTGAGCCCTAAGTATAATCACAAGGATCCTTGTAACAGGGAGGCAGAGGGATACTTGATACACACAGAGGGTGGCGTGCGGATGAAAGCAGAGACTGGAGACACGTGCTCTGAAGATGAAAGAAGGGGTGACAAGCCACGGCAGCCACTAGGAGCTGAGAAAGGCAAGGAACTGAATTCTCCCCTCCAGAAGGACCCAGTCATACCTGCACCTTGATTTTAGCCCCACAAGACTCCTTTCAGAACTGTGGCTTCTAGAACGAATTTATGTTGTTTTCAGCCACTAAATTTGTGGCGATTTATTATAGCAGTAAGAAGAAATTAAGTATGTGTGCATACTCAATATAGACGCGTACTATTGCTATGATCACTTATGGGCACAGGAGGGAACGGGATGGAGAGGGGCGGGGATGGGAAGCTAGACTTGACTGAAGGTGTCTTGTCCTATGGTTTTGACTTTGGAACCATGCACAAACGCACACCGTTCTGCACCTTCTCTTTGTTCACTCAGTGCCATATCTTGGTGATCCCTCTAGAACAGTTTATAAAGATCCTCCTCATCTCTTTGTATGGCTGTATTGTGCTCCACAGCATGGATGTACTATATGTTCTTCATTCCAGTTCCCTCTTTATACAAAACTGGGCTGTTTCCAGGCTCTTGCTACTTACTACAAACAGTGCTGTAATTCACAGCTTTATGCTTGTGATATGGCATATTTCTGTCCGTGTATCTGTGTGAACGTTTCTTAGAAGAGGGATTGCTGGGTCAAAGGTCACAGCACACGCACTTTTGTTGGATATTCCAGATTCCCCATCCCTTCTTGGTGGTTATACCTTCTCTTGCATTCCGACCCAGAACGCATGAATATGTTAGCTCTTCCATTGCCTCCTCAAGAAAATACCTTTTCCAATTTTTGGATTTTTTTGTCAGTCTGGCCAGGTGAAAAGGTATCATGGTTCTAATGTATAATTCTGTTATTGTGAGACAGACTGAACATCTCCCCAAATGCTGAAGGACAATACGTTTCTCTTTTTGGGAAAGGCCTTTTCATCCAGCCCATCTTTCCCGCAGGGTCATTGGTCTTCTTTCCCTTAGTATTTTAGAATGAACTTACTTTCGAGAGGGAAGACAAACAGGTAAACATGATAGGTGAATAAGAGGCATTTGACTCGTGATAAGTTGAAGAAGAGAATGAACAGGCTGACAGAACAGAGGTGACAGGGTAAGGTAACTTCTTTAGCTGGAGAAAGTCCAGGAAAGTCTCTTGGAAGAAATGACTTTTTAGGGGGAAATTTTAAGAGAAGCAGTCAGGTAAAGAGTGGGTGAGTAATTATGTATTAAAGTGGTAATGCATATGTTCTTTTTCTAAACATTCCAGTTTCCCAATCCCTTCCATGGGGGTTATACTTTTTGCATTCCAACCAGCAATGCCTGAATTGTGACTCTATAATCGGTTCTGTCTTGGGGAGTTCACGGCTGACTCATGAGACCCCCATGCCTTTGCCTCTGGAAGTACAGCTGGCTCCCCTTCTTCTGCTGCTGCCATCAGGAGAAGCTTTTTAACTGCAATTTCTCACTTAGGTTTTTCTAAAACAGCCCACCACCTTCCAACAGACATGTACCAAATTCTCCATCCTGCTCCCTGCTCCCTCCACCAGGGAAACAACTTCCAAAGAAGAATCCACCACTAGTTTTACCTGATCTTTTCCCAGCCCTCTTTCTATATCCTAGAAGGGGGTCTTGGGCCAGTGGTTGCTTTTTTAGGTATAATCTCAGTGCGTACAGCCATGCTGATCTGGCCCCTGTTGTTATTGACCTCAGGAAATGTCTCACTGACCACCCTGTTCTGTACTCAATTTAAGATTCTTCTGCATGCTATATTTTTCAAGTTGAAGGTTTAAGCCGGGGAACCAAACCCAGTTCATGCCCAGGTCAACAGACCCCTTCTGTGTGTGCTCAGCCTTCTTTTCCGGGCCTGAGCAGGGACCTGGCTCCAAGGAGAAGGGGGGAGGACCTTGAAAGCAGTCAGTATATGGTTCCTTTGCCGGGTCAACTTCCTCCTCCTGACAACTCTAGAATGTTGCTCTTGCAACAGTACTTCGGGAGACTCTGTGGCTTAGCTTCTCAGGACAGCTCATATCCTGAACGTCCGTGCGCTCAGACCATGATTTCTGGTTTGGTTACCAGCTATGAAGTTAGCCTGATTATTCAGTAACTTTGGTATTGGCTTCTTGTGCTCCCGCTCTGGTAAAGTGCCTCGATGCTGCCTTGGGGGACTCTGCTCAGGACAGTAACTATCATAATGGCTACAGTTGGTCTTTACCGAGTGTGCCACGAACTACTCTAGGTCCTTTTACATACTTAGTCCATTTATTTCTCCCAGTAACTGTGAAAGATGGACCACTGAGATGATGCAGAGAGGGTAAGGCACCTGCCCAAGCTCACACAGCACAGATAGTTCAATAACAAAGTTGAGAATAACACTCAGTTCTGTTTGATTGCGAAGGACATATTCTTTCCTCTGCAACAGATTCATGACCTTCTGCTCAGCAAGAGCTTGGAGGGGATGCTGAGTTCTGGGTGTTTTGGGGACTGTTTTGGGGACTTTTTTCACAAGCTCTTGCCTGCTCCAGGTGGGCTGGACAATTGCCTGGGGGCAAGTTTTCCAGTTTGTTCCTGCCTTCCCTGGGAGGCACCAGTAGTCCCATCAGCGTGCACAATTCAGCTCCTGTCAACGCCTCTGCATAAGGACAAATTCAACTTGTCCACCCTCACTCAGTAAGCCAGGTACACCCCATGGAGAAAAATGGACTGATGTATTTGGAATTAACTACACTGATGACATTATCTCTAAAGTCATTCAAAAGTACATCAAAAATAACGTAAAAGAGATATGGCTGTTTAAAAACATTTCAAGACGTTGGAGAATCTGGGGCTGGAGTTTTGCTCCAACTGGCAGTGGCAAGTGGGGAAGGACAAGATGTAGCATGCAGATTTTCTATTTAAAATATAGGGGAGAAGTGACTGCTGAAAAGCCTTCTAGCGGCAGGTTGCCATGGTAACACAGGAATACCGATCTGAATTAGGCACGGTTACTACAGGTTGGGCTTTACCAGAAGGAAAGGTAATCTTGCATGTGAAGCCGGAGAGGGAGAAGGGGGAGAGAGTGTAGGGCTGAGAAGGAGGGAAGGAGGGAAGGCAGGGGAAGCGCTGAGGAAAAGAAAGGGGAGGAGGGAAGGGGGTGGGGAGAGGGGTTAGGGACCATATCCAGGAGGGAGGAGAGGGAGGGATTGCTCCAGACTTTTCTTCTTTTTAAAAAAATTCCTGTAAGTCCAAGTAGAAAAGACTGGTCCCGGAACGACAGGTGAGGCCGTTCCCTGCGTCTTGGATGGGGTAACTCACTCGCTCCACCGGTGGCTACGGCTGGGGCACGCCTGACCTACTGCCTGGCCTCTGGGATGGGAGCGCCAGCGAGCCTCTTGGATTTTGCTCTAAGTCACCTGCAGCCTGGAGCTGGGCCGCTGTTGGCTAAATGCTGGCTGACACTTCTGGAAGGCTCTCATTCAGAAGCTGCCTGGAGGGAACAGGTCATGCTCTCTCCTGTTTGTTTTGAGCTTTAGAAAAGATAAAGCAAACAAGAAATAAAGAGATGGGTAAGAGGTACTTCCAATCCTCCAAGAGCTAAAATAGCATGAGACCAGTTACCGCCCAAGGAACTGCCAAGCGGCAGGATCGCTGAAGCTCTGGAGTAGGAGGAGAAAAGGAAAGGAGGCAGAACAGTCTCTTAACAGCTATTAGCAGGCCAGGTCTAAAGGGGCGCAGGTTTTTGGAAAGACAAAAACAAAAACACTTGAGTTCAAGCCACAGAACTACTCGCTATGTATGCCACCGTGGGCCAGTTACTTAACTTCTTAGTCCTTCGCTTTTCAGATCTGCAAAGAACTAAGAGTTGTTCCCAACTCAGGGGGCTGCTGAGAGGCTTAAAAAGGATAAAGTGTTTAAAACTATTAGCCCTTAAATTATAAGCACTCCATACTGGATAAGTCATGATTAGGTATGTTATTATTACATTCTATCTGGGGAACCACAATCAGGCCCATGGTGACAAGCAGAATGTCACCGAACCTATGGAGGGCTCCAGACACATGGCCTTCTGTTTCCCGACCACACAGTTTGAGGTGTTGATGTTTTCTGCATAACAAACCATCCCAAAATGTACTGGCATACAGCATTTATTATTATTATTTTTTAAAGATTTTATTTATTTATTTGAGAGAGAGTGAGAAGGAGCGGAGAAGGGGCGGAGGGAGAGGGAGAAGCAGGCTCCCTGCTGAGCAGGGAGCCCGATGTGGGACTCGATCCCAGGACCCTGGGATCATGACCTGAGCCGAAGGCAGATGCTTAACTGACTGAGCCACCCAGATACCTCGCGACTACTGCCTCTTTACCAAGCTTTATCCCTGCTCTAGTGAGCCCTTCCTCTAGATAAGTTTTGTTGAGATACTCAGTCACAGAATTCTCTCACTTTCTGTCCTCACCTTTTTGTGCAATCCAGGATCCTCTTCAAATAACCCCAAAACCCAAGCTCTACCATAGTTTTTCTAATACCTTCTTTAGCAGATGCCCCACAGTTCCCCATGGTGAACATTCTCTCCAGTGTGATGAGTAGTAAACCCACTAGGTCAACCACAGGGGTGTTGCTGGTGGCCTTTGGCCACTTGCTTGTCAGTATGAGCACCTTCAGCTCTAACTGCACTTTTTGGACACACTGGGTCTATAAGTCAGAGCTCTCCAGAGAAACAGAACCAATAGGAGATATATATATATCTATATCTATATTTATATTTATAAATATATATATATTTATATGTCAATATAAATATAAATAAAATATATATATATTTATATGTCAATAGGAGATATATATATATATATCTCCTATTGACATATAAAAACAAACATTTATTTTATAGATATGATAGCTAGCTAGCTAGCTAGAGATTTATTATAATGAACTGGCTCACATGATTACAGAAGCTGACAAGTCCCAAGCTCTGTAGTCAACAAGCTGAAGACCCAGGAGATCTGAGGGTGGAAGTCCCAGTCCAGAAGCCAGCAGGCTGGATACCCAAGAGGAGCCAATGTTTCAGTTTGAGTCTGAAGGCAGAAGACTGATGTCCCAGCTCAAGGCAATCAGGCAGGAGATGTTTTTTTCCCTTAGTCACGAGAGGGTCAGCCTTTTTGTTCTATTCAGGCCTTCAACTGATTGGATGATGCCCACTCCCATAGAGGGAGAGCCATCTGCTGAGTTAAATGTTAATCTCGTTCAAAAACACCCTCATAGAATAATGTTTGACCAAACATCTGGGCATCCCAATGGCCTGGTTAAGCTGACACATAAAATTAACAATCACACTGGGGTTTAATGTTGGCTGAAGGCCTGAAGAAAGGCCTAGATAGAGCCAGCATGCTGAAGGTGTAGACTGGCGAACAAACAGGTGCTGAAACAGGAAGGACCCAGTGTGGCCACTGCAGCCATATATGCTTGTTGTCCTTGCCCCAGAGCACTGTGTTCCAATTTTCGAAAGCTCGTATTCGGGGAAGTTTGGTACAGGGCTCCAGTGAGAGATGGAATGAAGGAAGGAACGCGCTGGGTTAGGGCACTACCTGCTCAGCCAGATAGACTGGGGGCCTTGGAGGCAAAGGGAGTCTCTAAGGCCAGGAGCCAGAGGTGCCTTTCTTAGGGGTTCTTTGCATAAATAGTCCACACAATGGAAAGAGGCCAAAGAAAGTCAGCTGGGAAATCTGGACAGGACATGGTCATGACCCCGGCGAGTCAGGATTGTCCAACAGGTCGGGGCCACACTCAGGCGTATGCAGCCTGTACACTAACACGCCGTAGGTGCCCTGTGACTGAATAGAGTGCTCTGCTGGTCATGGTCTTGAAATTCTTAACAGCTTTTAAACAAGCAGCCCCACATTTTTATTTTGTACTGGGTCCCACAAATGACATAGCCTGTCCTGACCATGTGGTCTGCAGCCCTAAATGGGGAAACCCACGCTAGACACAGAGAGAGACTGATTTAGGATGGACCCGTGAGTCCCCTCGGTCCAGACGTGGTGCCGCCAAAGCACCTCTGGCCACTTCGGATCAGGCTGGGATCAAAACTGGCAATTGAGGACCTGCGGCTTTCTTTTTCTGCAGTTAAATTAGCTCAGTAAATGGAAAAATAGAAATGATAGTCAACAAGCTGAAGACCCAGGAGATCTGAGGGTGGAAGTACCAGTCCACCTCTCTCTCCTGAAACTTTAACACCTTGTGTGTGGCCGTCTTTCATGCTAAAGGTGGAGGAGGAAGAGGAGACATGTGTTGAGGGTGGGGTGGAGCCAGGAAGTGGTCAGTGGATAGAGACGGTCGGGGAGGCTGGCTCCAGGAAGTCCAGGGGGGGAAATGTGTGGGTTGCTGACTTGCCAGGAATTCCATCACAGTTTTCCACATCTCCCCTTGTTACGTCTTTATACCCAGCGTGAGTCTTCAAGATGCAGGAAACAGCAACATTCAAGCGTTCATGGAGACATTTTTAAGTACCTGGATTTAAGCTAGTCAGTGTACTACTACTTGGTCATTTTGAATAAGCATGTTTTTTTTCTGCTTGGCTTCACTACCGGACCGCAACAGTATTGCTTTGTACCAGTTTGACGGCGCATGCTATCACAGATTGGTTTTCCCATGGTTTCCGTGTGAAACTGAATTCTGAGAGCCGACAAACCAACCTGCATGTCTACTTTTGGAACACAACTAAGCTGGGACTGCGCATGTTTAAAATTAGCAGAATACTGTATTATTACGAGGTCCCAAAAAGAGTCACAAAGCAAGCATGCCCTAAACATATCTTTAGGAGAATTACAGAGGTAACCGGTCTCCATCAGGGCCTCAGTAATTGGCAATGATGACGACAGGGGGAATTTTGGGTACAGGGTGTCTTTATGCAGTTTTCAGAGTGTTTTTATCATTTAAGGCCATGAAACTGTATTTGACTCCATGCCATTCGTATGAGGTCGCTGGAACCAACTCTGGTGTCTATTTTGATGATAGGGAAAACCGAAGCCCCAGAGAGAGATTCCCTGGATGGTCTAACGGCCAAGGGTGTGTGCAAGCGGAAGGAGCCATGGTGGCCCCTGTCACTTTGGGAAGCCGAGGATGCCTCCTTGCTTGGGCAGCCCTCTTCTTTACCATTCTCATCTCTGTTTTCTTTTTCTTTCTTTCCTTCTCTCTCTCTCTTTCTTTCTTTTTAGGATTTTATTCGTTTATTTGACAGAGAGAGAGAGTACAGCAGGGGGAGTGGCAGGCAGAGGGAGAAGGAGAAGCCGACTCCCCACTGAGCAAGGAGCCCGATGTGGGGCTCGATCCCAGGACCCTGGGATCATGACCTGAGCCGAAGACAGACACTTAACCGACTGAGCCACCCAGGTGCCCCTGATCTCTGTTTTCATTTGCTTGTTTTGTTTTTACTGGTGTGTCCGGACTCAGGGTTTCTGAAAGTAATCTCTACCCACTTTTTCCTTCTTACATTTTCCCTTTGACAGGTTTCTTGTCTGATCTGGGGTCGGCCCTGTCCTCACTTCCCCTTGCAAGGCAGGCAGTGGGCAGCTGAGTGGCGTGGCCTCCAAGTCAGGTCGACTCTTATCTTCCTGAAGTCTATGCTCCTGGGTCAGATTCAGAGAGTTGGGAACAAATTGAAAGCAAGAAGGATTTCCCTGGGGAGGACAGAGTCTCCTGGGCCTGGAGAAAGTTGACCTATTTAGGCTGAACCTGCAGGGGCACAGACAAGAAATGGCTTTATTTTGCCTTCTGTCTTTAAACATACTCAGTTGAATTTCCATTCCTGACTCCTTGCCATCTCAGACTTACTTTTACTTTGAGGGTTGGAAGCATCCAATGCCATTTAATTTAAAATGTCAACCCCGGGACACCTGGGTGACTCAGTCAGTTGAGTGTCCAACTCTTGATTTCAGCTTGGGTGGTGATCTCGGGGTCCTAGGGTCAGGCCCCACATGGGGCTCCATGCTGGGCATGGAGCTTACTTGGGATTCTCTCCCTCTCCCTCTGCCTCTCCCATTCGTGCTCTCTCTCAAATAAATAAATAAATAAATCTTTAAAAAAAAATGCCCCCCCCCCCCCAGATTTCATCCTAAATCTCTCCCCTCCTCTCAGATGGAAGCATGGCAAGGAGGAAGCGGTGTGGCCAGTTTCTTTGCTCTGCCCCCATGGCCCCTACACCTGTCTGCCTCGGCAGCAAGGAAAGGCCACCTCCCTCTTGAGTCACGGACAAGACTTCTCAGTGAGCTCTCCCATTGAACGTCTGTCCTCCTCTTTCATCTGGATGTGGACTGAAGGCATAGGGCTGATTTAGCCCTCTCTCCGTTGGATGCCCTTGAGGATGAGTGTGTGGAAGGGAAGGCGGGAGATATGGAGAGAGATGCCCACACACAGGGTGCTCTGTGGGGGCCTGAAAGCAGAGAGACTTGCTTCAAACTGCTTGGCATCCTGCATCCTCTGGAGATGGGGCCGTGCCCTAAATCTGTCCTTAGGAGAATTCCCAAGGTACCCAATCTGCTCGGAATTTGAGTCCTTTCCCAGAGAGGCAAGGCTGGCAACTGGAGGCCATAAGCCAGACCCAGTGGCAGGGACAATGTCTTGTTTAGCATGGTGCTGTAAGCAATCTGAATGTCACTACAGTTTGCTGTCACCCCAGTGCTCTTTAGAGTCTGGCCCTAGAGGGCCTCACTCATGTCCACTCATGTCTGGATCCTGGATGCCCGGAGCCTGTGACTCCGCTTGGGAACCTGGACCACAGGCTGTGTTGACCCACATGCACGCTCCCCGATGCTGCAGAGGACCCAGTCCCGAAGAGGCCATTTGGGGGCAGAGAACAGGAGCTGGTTCACCCCACCACATGTATACCCTGGTGCTTTGTAACCTGGGAAGGAGGAGGACATTCCAGGAGGGAGAGCTCATGTTCTTCACCAGCCAGGAAGATTTGGGGATAGGAGCCAGCAATTAATTTATTGCTTAAAAAAAAAAATCAAGTGACTTTTCTTTGCGTACTTGAGTTGCTCAGAGAAAAAAACAAAAAGGTAGAAGTAACAATTTATCAAGTTATCTTATTTTTCATATCATCTTTCATCCATCCTTTCAAACATCTGTTTTTGTGGTCATCTTCACCATTATTGACAGTCACTGCTTTTAATGAGTGGATTTGTTATCCATTCATTAAAACCAGGTACCTGCCACCTGCCTGTGATTGGGACTTGGGACAAAGCCAAACAAACCATCAAAAAATAAAAATAATAGGGCGCCTGCATGGCTCCGTCAGTTGAGCATCCGGCTCTTGATTTTAGCTCAGGTCATGATCTCAGGGTTGTGAGCTCGAGCCCCGTGCCAGGCTCTGCACTGGGCATGGAGCCTGCTAGAGATCCTCTTTCTCTCTCTTCCTCTGCCCCTCTCTCCACCCCTTTCTTCCTCTCTAAAAAATAAAAAAAATAAAATAAAAATAAAAAGTCAAAAACTTCTCTGTCCTGGATGCATCCAAAGCCAGAGGAAGGAAAACATATGATTCTCAGAACCACACCTTGGCCACAAGCAGACACATCCTAAATCCCGGCCAATCTGCTTCTTGAACTGCAGGTTGTTCATCGAATAGCACCTCAATGTGATACGGATGAACTGGCCCAATGGCCACTATCCCTGCACCCCCAGCTTCCCGTCAGAGGGAGATGGGGGACAGAAAGCATTGAATCAGAACTAGTACCACCCTGCCTGGGCAACAGAGAGAGCCCCTGCTAAAGGCTGGTTGTGTGTGCATACGTGTATGTATGCGTGTGTGACAGTGTGTGTGTATGTGTCTGTGTTATGGATGCACAGGTGTATGAGTAAGTATGCGCATATAATGTGTAATGTGTGTGCATATGTGTATGAATGCATGTGTGATATGTGGGTATAGGTAGGCATGTATTTTGTGCATGGATGTGTATGTGTGCATGCATTTTGTGTGTGTGTGTGTGTGTGTGTGTGTGTGTGTGTGTGTGTGTGTATGAAAGATATGATGCCAAGCCTTGGGAAGAGGTGGGTGGTGGAGAGCAAAATGCTCCTCAGTCCCGAGTCGCAAAAACGCAGCCTGGGGCAAAGACTGGGTCCACACCAATAGGAGCAGCATTGTCTTTTTTTCTGTGGTACTAGACCTGGTGGCCTCTGAGAAGATGATACTTCTTTCTACGCACTGAGCATCCTTGAGGGGCTGAGGTCCAGCTCCCAGCACTTCTGGAGGGCCTTGCTGGGCACTCTGCTGGCAGTAAAACACAGAAGGGAACCTGGGTGGGAACCCTGGCTGAGAACCCTGGCTGAGAAGGGTTGCCTGCTCAGGAGGCCTGATGGAGGATCTCGTGTGCAAGGGGTCATGAACCCAGGACAGGGAGAGAGGGGTCAGAAATCAATTGCAGGCCTCAAAAGGCTGCCACCTGATGGGGCAAAGGAACACTGGGGCTGCTGGAACCTTCAGCTTTGCTCCTCATTCATCGGGATACTGTCTGAAACTGCCTGACTCATAGGTAATGTTAACACAATAACACCTGCCATAATGCTATTGGGGGGTGGGCAGGGCTCTCCAAAATTTAGTGTCGTAGAACACAGGGTCAAATCACAAGGAAATAACCAAGTGGTCAGAGCAGTCTGTACAGCCAACTGACAACTATTGAACCTGGCTGAGTTTCATGCAGGGTGCATTCCTGCCGTGGGGGAAGGGCTAACATGTCCTCAGACACCCTGGCCTGGCAGAGCCTTGGGTGGGTGGGGTGGGCAGGGAATCTGGGAGGGGCAAGGAGCTCAGTTCCTCACAGGCACTTCTGTGGGATGACCACGATTTTCTGTGGGAGCCCCAGAGCTACCCCAAAGTCTGTGTCCATGATAGACAATAAGATTCTACTTCCTGTTTGCTCCCTGAACTGTCACATGTCACTCTGTGGGAAGGGAGAAAGGAACACACGTCTTTTCCCTGTTTTCCCTCCATGAGACGAAACAAATGCAACATCTGATTTCTGCAAGGCATATCACAGCATGCGGAGGAAGTGAGTCACCCCACTATCATGGGGCAGTCTTGGTTCATAATTTGGTGACCTTGGTCAGGTGAGATGACCTGTAGGAAGGCCCGTGTGAGTCATTAATGGCATCCCCTGCATGTCTTCTTCCAAGTGAGAGGTTGGTTGTCTCTTTGCCTTTGTAGCCTGCAGGGACATCATGAAATTAAGAAACCCAAAGCATAGCAGGTCCAGGGACAAGGGAGGGGGAGAGACCCAGTGGATACATGGGGCTACAAGTCCCCTCCAAAAGACTGAGCAGAGGATGGATGAAAATGCATGTGACATGTCGGGCACAGGTCCTGGCCTGCAGGATATGCCGAGGACATTGAATGCCTGAGGACTTTTGCAGGCTTGGTTCTCAGGCTGAATCTTGCCGTCCCCTACACACCAACCGGCTGAGCAGAGTGGAATGGAGTTGTTTCTACTGGTGGCATAAAATCACAACTCGACTTCCCTTTACCCTTCATGGGGAAAGAGGAAAAGAGTTTAGATACCATTTTTTTTAAAGATTTTATTTATTTATTTGAGAGAGAGAATGAGAGACAGAGAGCACGAGAGGGAAGAAGGTCAGAGGGAGAAGCAGACCCCCTGCTGAGCAGGGAGCCCGATGTGGGACTCAATCCCGGGACTCCAGGATCATGACCTGAACCAAAGGCAGTCGCTTAACCAACTGAGCCACCCAGGCACCCTAGATTCCAATTTTTAAGATTCCCATTCCAAATTTCAGATGCCATTTAAAACACGTTTCAAAACAATTTTGACTGTATTTACTCCTTTTATAGTAATTTTACAATCTTAAGACTTTAATTAAAAGACACTGAATAGCTGAAGCAATCTTGAGAAAGAAAAAGCCGGAGGCATCACACTTCCTAATTTCAAACTATATTATAAAGCTTCAGTAATCAAAACTGTATGGTATTGGCATAAAAACAGATACATAGATCAATGAAACACAACAGACGGCCCAGAAATAAACCCATGCATATACAGCCAATTAATTTATGACAAAGGAGGCAAGAATCTACAATGGGGAAAGGGCAGTCTCTTCAATAAATGGGGCTGGGGAAACTGGACAGTCACATGCAAAATAATGAAATTGGACCACTTTCTTACACCATACACAAAAATAAACTCAAAATGAATGAAAGACTTGAGCCTAAGACCTGAAACCATAAAACTCCTAGAAGAAAATATGGGCAATATGCTCCTTGACATTGTTCTTGGCAATGATTTTTTGGATTTGACAGCAAAAGCAAAGGCAATAAAAGCAAAAATGAACAAGTGGGACCACATCAAAGGAAACCATCAACAAAATGGACCTTGTGGGCTTGTTTGGAGGTTGTAACAGAGGATCACCACTACTTGTATACCCTTGACCCAAGAATGACCCTCCTCTCTCAGGGAAAGTCCCTCTTCAGGAGGGACACATGGAGGGGTGAGGGAGGAAGGGCACACCTGCCCAGCCAGCCAGATCAACCAAATCAACCCTGGTGACCAATGGGGTGACAGATGTCCCAGCCAGATTGCCCTTGCATCCACATCAACAAAATGAAAAGGCAACCTATGGAATGGGAGAAAATGTTTGTAAATCATATATATCCGTTAAGGGGTTAATATGCAAAATATATAAAGAACTCACATAGCATATAATCCAATTTAAAAAAGGGCAGAGATCTCAATAGACACATAGCATATAATCCAATTAAAAAATGGGTAGAGGATCTCAATAGACAGTTTTCCAAAGAAGACATACAGATGGCAAACAGGTACATGAAAAGGTGCTCAGCATGACTCAGCATCAGGGAAATGCAAATCAAAACCACAAGTCCTCACCGTACACCTGTCAGAATGGCTATTACCAAAGAGATGAGAAAAACAAGTGTTGGCAAGGATGTGGAGAGACCAGAAACTCGTGCACTGTTGGTGGGAATGTAAACTGGTGCAGCCACTGTGGAAAACTGTCTGGAGGTTCCTTAAAAAATGAACAATAGAACTACCCTATGATCCAGCAATTCTACTTCTGGATATTTATCTGAAGAAAACAAAAATACTATCTTGAAAAGATATATACATCCCCACGTTTATTATAGCATTATTTACAATAGTCAAGATATGGAAATAATCCATCCATCAGTGGATGAATGGGAAAAGAAAGTGTGGTGTGTACGTACACACACACACACACACACCCATGAATATTATTCAGCCACAAAAAGAAGGAAATGTTGCCATTTTCGATAACATGGATGGACCTTGAAGGTAGTATGCTAAGTGAAATAAGTCAGACAGAGAAAAGCAAATACCATATGATATTACTTTTTGAATCTAAAACGAAACCAAACCAAAACAAACCCCCAAAAACCACAAGCCCCAAAATTGAACTTGTAGATCCAGAGAACAGATGGGTGGTTGCAGGAAGCAGAGGGTGAGATTTAGGCAAAATGGGTAAAGGGAGTCAAAAGGTATAAAGTTCCAGTTATAAAATAAATAAGTCACGGGGATGTAAAGCACAGCATGATGACTATAGTTAATAATACTGTGTAGCATGTTTGAAAGTTGCTAAGAGAATAGATCTTAAAAGTTCTCATCATGAGAAAAAAAGTTTTATAACTACAGATGGTGACAGATATTAACTAGACTTACTGGAGTGATCATTTCATAATACATTCAAATATTGAGTCATTATGTCATATGCTTAAAACTAATGTGATGTTATATGCAATTATACCTCCATAAAAAAATAAAATAGGAAAGAGAAAAAAATACTTTAATCAATCCCAATACAGGATTTGCAGTTACAGGACACGGAGTTACTATCATTATGGGACCGCTGCATTAAATAAGTGATATATTTGAGATGCACTGCCTCGAGTAAAATCAAAGGATTTTTCAACTGTGCTCCCATTTGAGTTGGTTGCTTTCCTTCGTTATGAGATTACTTCAAGACACGTACACCCAAATGTGGTAAGACATTTTTTCAATCTGACATTATTTCTAAATGGGGATTTCAAACACTTTTCAAAGTCTATCAGCAGGAAATTGATGCAGGAACAGTTTAGAAAGGTGGGTTGGGTGTCAGGAAACCACATAGAAGAGTGTGGCTCCCCAGAAATGTTATGGAAACCTGACAGGAGAAGAGAAGAGGCATAGAGATGGCTTCCTCGAGAGGAACTGGATCCTCTGGCTGAGAGATACAGCTTACTCAAAGTGACCTTGCCCAGAGGGAGCTAGGGAAATAAATACCCTGACCCCACTCTTCCCAGCCCATCTCCTGCTGAGGCTCCCCATTGGCTGAACTCACATGAGCACCAGAGAATGAGGGAGAACTTGGTATGTCCATCTGGGGCAGCCCTCGGGTAGAAAGCAGGGGGAAGAGCAGAAGATAGATCTGGAAGATCATTTGTCAGAGGAAGATTTTCCAATTTTAGAGAGATATATCTGGAGTTGAGAATTGAGTGACCTCTCTTCAGGTGTATAAAATATAAAGGAAATGACATCTAAAGAGGAATTAAAACCTGAATGTATGGTAAACTGAAGAGTTGTAAAAATGCAACATTGGACTTTTAAGGCTAAAGTATTATTTTATCACCCAAATCGTTTGTAATGTAATAGAAACAAAAATATAATCACATAAAATCCACAATGATCATAATGTCAGTTAATGGGCCCTGTGATCTGGGTACCCACCAGAGCTGGGGGTGTGTATGAGCTAAGTGCCTCTGGCATTCAGGATGAGGGGGGTTCAAGACACTTGCTGTCTGTTACTCAGTCCTAGGCTAACAGTTAATCTGCAGATATTAGATAAGAAGGGGAAACTTTAAAGGCACATGACTGATCCAGCTTTCTCTGGAGCAAGAAGTGAAAACATGGAGTCTTCCCCAGTACCTCACTAGGGCTGGGCTCTGTGGCCAGGAAGGTTTCTAAGACTTGCTCTCCTTTTTGACTCCTGATGGTCAAGATGTGGTGTGACCTAATGCTGAGCCAGCCCAAGTTATGACAACAGCCAAAGGGCGAGGAAGGCCACAGGGAAAGGCAGGATAAGGGAAGAGAAACCAAACAGCCAGGAGACCTGGGCCAAGGCAGGACCACGACCAGATTAAAAAAGACATCAAGATTATCTACAGAGAGAAGCAGAGGCCAGAAAAAATGGAGAACTAGAAAACAGGGAGATGATATTTTGAGACTGTGGGTTTGGGTGGTAAACGTGTTTACTTTAACAACTGCTAATAGGTTGGTTTGGGGCCATCAGAACAAACGCTCACTGCACTTTGAAATACTGACCAACTGTCCGACGATGGAAATGACTTTCAACTCCCTCTTTATTTTTGAAATGAAGGCATACTTTATTAAAGAGTTCTAAAGATTTTTTAAAAAATAATATGTGATGAAGCAAAGAAAAGTGTGGTTTTAGAAACAACCCTCAAGCATTTAATTCTGCTTGGGAGTGGAAGTGCATAGCATTCACTTGAAAATATATCTGATTTGGACCCTGGCGGACTTCCAGGCCAAGGTCATGGGGGCCCAAGGAATGAGTGCTGAGACCAAGCACCGAGGAAGTATGACAGTGTCAGGGCTGGAAAAATGGGCCCTGGGTCAGGTGAACATGAGACTTGCTCCCTCCACTTCATGGTGAGTGTGATGAAATGCAGGCAAAAATGCCTTAGGTTTGGGAGGTACTATCTTTTCTCATACATGTGCCGGGACTTTTTATTAAAAAATCAGGTCAGTTAATTTGCCAAGAGGAAAACCAAGCAAAATGTTTAGAAGGTATGCAGATCTGAGATACAACATAGGCCATCATTTATGAGAGAAAATTGTATTTGAGAAGATATTCTCCCTGATGTTTGTTTTTTAGGGGAGTGGTTGCTGAATGTGCAGGTAATTGTGAAATTATAAATTCCTATGCCATATGCTACAACGTCTAGGCTTAAATCAGTCAACCTCTTCTCAGGTGTTCTGAGGCAATATAAGACAAGTAGTTTATAATCTAGTTAGAGAGCAACATGGAGGGATGAGAAAATAACACAAGGCAGAATTTAATAAAAGACTTAATTGCGTCGTTCTGGCTGTCAGTGTGACAAGAGTTCAGAGAAAGGCCAGTGTGGTGTTGACAGGTTCTCAAGAAGTTGGGAAAGATGCCAGTTGGGCCTGGAAGGATGGAGAGAATGTGAACAGTGCAAGAGAAAGAATATGCCATTGGAGGGGTGCGGGCAGTGGGACCACGGACTCAGAGGAAGGAATGCAAACCAAGTACACTGAGCATAGGCCTGGCTGAGGGGTCAGGATCTGCAGGATCTGGAAACATCACTAAGCCATCTGGAATAGTTAGTACTAACTCTCAGAAGCCATTGGTTTCTGAAATATTTGGGTCACACGAGAAAGACACTTTTTGTGAATTCAGCCCCACGAGGTACCACCTGGACATCATTCAGAGGCCAGCCCCATTCTTCCCAGAAGCTAGTGGGGATGATCAACAATAATGACACTACCTGTTGCCAGTGAGGATGTTGATGCTAACAATAGCAATTGGGATTGTCAGTTGTTGAAATTTCTTGGATTATAATTTTTAAAAAAATCACAACTAAGGGGCCTTCAAACAGCCACAGATAGCTTCTTCACTGGTGAATTCAACAAAATATTTGTGGAAGAAACAATACACAGGTCTTCCAGAAAACTGAAGTGAAGGGAATATTCCAAGCCCATTCGATGAGGCCAGCATTACCCTAATACTGAAACCAGGCAAGAACACAAGAAAAGAAACTACAGATGAATATCCCCCATGAGCATAGATGTAAAAATTCTTAACAACATTTAGCAAATTGAATCCAACAATATACTGAAAGGATATTGCCTCATAATTAAGTGGAATTTAACCCAAGAATTCAGGGTTGATTAAACATTCAAAAACCACTCAATCTAATTATCCATATTAAAGACCAAAAAATACTGTATGATGTCCTTAATAGATGTAGAACAAGCATTTGATAGAAACCTTACTTCCATTCCTGACTAAAAATTCTCAGCAAACTAGGAATAGAAGGGAACTTCCTTAATTGGATAAATGGCATCTATTTGATATCACACTCAAGGGGCTGAAGATGAATTCTCTCCCACTGTGATCAGGAATGAGGCTATCTGCTCTCAGGCCTCCCGTTCAGCTCTGCCCTGGAGACAATGGGAAGTGGTTTGCAGTGGTTTGTTCCAAGCGCCCCTTGGTTTGGCCAGTTCTCCTACAGACCTTGCATGGTTTTGAGCTGCAGTCACTTCTAAATAGGTGACAGTTGTGCCCTTTGGGGGTGGAGTTGGTCTAAAGTGTGGATCTTGGGAGCTTTAACTACAAAAATAGCAAAGAATAAGAGTGTTTTGATATTCTTTAGTTGTGATAAAAAAAATCCAAAAGGAGCGCACAACTGGAAATTGCCTTAGCTCCTCAGTAACCATAGCCCTAGTGGCCCCACATCTGAACCCCTTTCTGGGTTGGGAACCCCGTCCCTCGACAAAAGCTGAAAGTGCTAGATCCTCATTCTCCAAGTCTCCCCTGCTGCTAGGGCCTGAGCCTGGGTCACAGGCTTCATCCACCCAACGGCCCAGCCCAGACCCTGATGCAGGGGGGCATGGCAAGCAGGAGGCTGGTGGAGGTGGTGGCAGCCACCTGCCCTGCCCAGCCATACAGGACGTTGGGGGTGTGTGCTGCCAAGCAGTGAAGTGGCTGGCCCACAGTGACCCGAGCACCGCCTTGCCCTTGGTTCCTTCTGGACTCTGACTGTTCTGCCGGCTCAGCCCTGCTGCCTGAGTGAAGTAACACCACTCTGGGGCAAGAACTCCTCTTGCCAATTTCTCCCGGTCATTTCCCACCTGCCCTTCCTAAGCCTTCAGCTGGTCAGTGTCCTTGCTCCAATTCAAGCCCTGCATTTGAAGCCGTGTGTCCATGGCACACACGTCTGAGTCTGTGGTTTAGCATCCATCCAGAGCTGGTCCTGGGCTTGGCCCAGGAAGATGCCAGAAAGAATGTGAACAAAGCACCTTTCCTCAAATAGCAGTGTGGATATGGTCATATGAACACCATGAAATATTATATACACATTTTTAAGTGGCATAGGTCCAACCTCAACTCATGGAATTTCATAAAATGGCCAAGACGTTTATAGATGAAAGTGGTCTTAAATCAGTACTGCTTCAAAGTGAGGACGTCATGGACCAGAACACCTGCATGCTTCACCTGAGGTCTCACTTGGGTGTGATTGTTGCCATGCTAATGGCATTGTTGCCTTGCTAATGACATTTATTTGACAAACAGTTATATTACCGAGTTCAATAAAAAAATTTCTCGATCATTTGAAATAATTAGAACTCTCCCTTGCTGCTGGTGGGAAAGTAAATTGGTACCATCACTTACCAAAACTATTTGGCAGTATCTACTAAGCCATACCCTAGGATCCCACAGTTCCATTCCTGGTATAATCCGAAAGAAATGTGTACATACGTGCACCAAAAGATATGTACAATATTCATAGCAGCTTCCAAGGGCCCTGAGACAAGCTGAAGATCCAGCAGCAGAATGAATACGGGTGGTACGTTCTCACCATGGGGAACCATACAGCAATGAGAACAGAGCACTGCTACAGGGCACAAAGGTGAATGTCACTGAAGAAGAGAGACCCAACAGAAATACAGTGTGCATGACTGCATTTACAAGAACTTCAGGGTGAAGCTCTGGTGTTAGGAGCCAGGACAGTGGTAACCACTGGGGAGGAGAAGAGATTGGCAATGGGCATAAAATGGGGGCTTTTGGGACATTTGGGGGGCTCAGTCGTTAAGCGGCTGCCTTCGGCTCAGGTCAGGATCCCTGGGTTCTGGGATGGAGCCTCACGCCGGGCTCCCTGCTCAGTGGGGAGCCTGCTTCTCCCTCTCCTTCTGCCCCTCCCCCTGCTCATGCTTGCTCTCTCTCTCTCTGTCAAATAAATAAAAACCTTTAAAACAAAACAAAACAAACAAACAAACAAAAACAGGGGCTTTTAAGGTGCCAATCATGTTCTGTCTCTTGTCCTGGATTACCAATGCGCTTACCTTGTAAAAATTCATCTGACTGGACACTTAATGATTCTTATACTTTTTGTGTGTGAATTATGCTTTAATAAAATATTTTTTAAATGTCTGAAAACTTAGGTAAACAAGATCAGTGAATTTATTTTACAGATAAGGAAACTGAGGCCCTAAAGCTACAAGACTTAAAGTCCTTAATCAGTCAGACTGAATCTTCCAAAGTCCACACATGGAAGCACATGCCCTGGATGCCCACTCTGGCCCCACCAGGGCCTCATTCACAGACAACTGTAATGATTTTAGACATACTTCTAATACCTTTGTGGATCCATCACTTTAGTCCACAGCATATTAGAAACAGAAAATATTCTAAGTATATGATGTGCTGGGAGAGATGTCTGAAGCCAACTCTTTAATGGCAGAAATGAAAATCAGAAGGCAAGAACTCAAATTGCACATTGGTGCAGGGCCATTTAGTATATGGAAAATGCATCATACACCAGTTTGGGGTTTTTGTTAAAGATTTATTTGAGAGAGAGAGAGAAAGAGTGTGATGGGTTAAGGGGAAGAAGGAGAGAGAGAATCTTAAGCAGGCTCCACACCCAGAGTGGAGCCCGATACTGGGCTCGATCTCACAACCCTGAGATCATGAGCTCCGCTGAAATCAAGAGTCAGATGCTTAACTGACTGAGCCACCCAGGCGCCCCACCTCACACTCTAGCTCATGAGAACTTGCTTGTATTAGAGCAGAGTACAAATGTTCAGATGTTTAATTCACTGATGATTCCCGGTCCTTATGAAAAGTTCAGATTCTTAGGGCACGTAGGTGAAACCAAATAGAACATTTCAGAAAGAGCTCCACAAGAGTCGGGGAGTTGCTAAGGCAAGAGGCCAAAAGCCACCTCTGCACACAGGTCCAGGGATTGGGCTTAAAGGAGCCATGCAGGAATGAAGCCAGGCCGGGGGGCTGGGGGGCTGGGGAGGTGGCCCTCCAAGAGCCCTGAGAGATGCGGGATAGAGGACAGGGCAGCTGGGTTTGGTCAGAACCCATCCAAATGCCCCAGTGAGAGTTAAAGGAAAGATGGAGATCAGTCATAGTGCATCAGAAGTAGTTGGAGACTTTTTTAAAAAAGATTTTTATTTATTTGAGAGAAGAGAGAGAACTAGCGGAGGAAAGGGCAGAGGGAGGGACAAGCCAACTCTCCACTGAGCAAGGAGCCCAATGCGGGGCAGGGCGGAGCTCCATCCCAGGACCCCAAGATCATGACGCGAGCCAAAGAGAGACGCTTAACCAACTAAGCCACCCAGGTGCCCCATAAGTAGGGGCACCATTCATTCTATGGTTTGAATGAATGGTTTTCTAAGAAACTGAGAGCACAATCACAGGTTCCATTTCTTGCTCTTTGACACAAGCCTGGCTTCCCTGGACAAAGCGTGGGAGTGGGAGGTGGAGGGGAAGGGGGATGGGCCCACAGGCCTCTGGTCCTCTCCACTGTACTACGAGGGAAGAAGGTGGCTGACACTAGCCTTTTGCTCAGAATAGGTGGCCCTCCCTTGGCTGGCCAGGCCCTCTTCTGGCCCTGCCCCCTGTTCCCAGGGCTGAGGCACGCTCTGGGAACCGGACTGGTTGGTTCACCTGCCTTGGGGCAGGAGCAACGTCTTGTGAGGACATGGAGTGAAGGGCACCATGAAGGAAGTCTCAGCTTCTCAGAGTATTTGCAGGATTTTTTTTTAGCTTAGAAAATGAACATCTCCGAGCCTCCATGCCATCTCTGTCTTATTCCACAAGGCAACTGTCCCCAGGGCTTTTTGGACTGACTTTTTCCAGTACTTTCTCAAAGTGCAAGTACAGCTGGTGGAAACACAGTGTCACAGGTGAACAAAAACAAACACAAATCAACAACATGGCAGCAGAGTTAGGAACCATGGTACGGGGAGGAAAAATCAAAGCAGGCTGACAATTTAAGCAGGCAGGTGTTGTCATAGCGTGGGGATTAGCAAATGTGAGGTTTAGGGAGAGCAAAATAGGGAGGGAATCTCAGAGATGGGAGAATTATAGTAATTACAATTGTTTTCTTTCTCTATGGTATGCACAGAGTGTTAAAATAATAATTCATTTTAAGTAATGGGTAGGACCTCTGTTGAGAGAGGAGGGAAGGACCAGTGCTCAGAGGGGCGATGTTCACTAGGGTGGGTTACATGGACAAGGAAAATACTATCCTCGGAGCGTGATCCTGGGACTCAGAATTAAAGGTCAGCACCCCACTATTTAAGAAAATCTTTGTCAGCCTTTTAGGGCCATATTTGTAATGCTAAATTAGTGTTTACATAAGAAGCCTGGACTTAAGAAGTAAGTCCAGCAACCATACGGGCCCTTGAAACTATTTTCTCTCATTCAGAGTTTGCAAAGCAATATTAACTGCTGAGGTCACACTCTGGAGAGGAACTGTGTGAGCCTCGGTCCGCCAGGTGTGGCTGTGCAAGAGGCACAAAACCTGAGTCAAAGGGTTGCCCTTCACACAGTGGTGATGTTAAAGGTGTATCCTGGGGGGGGTGCTGTGGCCGACCTGCCCGTGGGGATGAAGGTAGCCGTGGCTGGCCCTCGGCACTGCCAGCAAGTTTCTCGCGAAACTGGTAAACACTGGCCTCTCCGAAGTCTCCTATGACTCTTCCCAAGCCTCTGCCCCTGTCCCGTCACCTAGAAGGTGACACTACCTCCCCTTCACTGAGAAAACCCGGGCTGAGAGATGGAAATCACAGTAACTTCCTGTCACCATCTCCAGAAATGGGTCTCCACCTCATTGGCCTCTTCCTTTCCCAGCTTTCTTCTCGTGACTCGAGCTCCTTCTTTGATACCTTCTCAGGACTGGGACCTCAGTAAGGGTGAGTCCCTGCACCGCACTTGTGCACTGAGCAAGGAATCTATGCAGACAGGGATATGCGCCCACCTGGGTCCACACCGCCCCTCTTGTAGAACATGCTCTGGGTGCTGGGGACCCCATTATCTCCTGCCCAAATGGCCCTGTGGGCCTTCCCCTGGGCCCATTGTGTATAACCCCAGGCCCAAGGTATGGTAAAGAGGAAGCTGTTTATGAGGGTGGGGGAGAAGATGGATGACGTTGAATGTCTGGGTTGGGGTTTCCACATGGGTGCACACGATGCCTCAGGGTGCCCAGTGGAGCAAGGGCTGAAAGGGGCAGGTCAGCCATTGGAACGACCCTCCCCATGTGACCACATCTGGAGCAGAACTCCCAGCACTCTGAGAATACTACATCCAACTCTGGCCTTCTGAGTTAGGAAGGTATGTTTCCAAGACAGAAGGGTTGAATGCATTCTGTCCTACAGTCTAGTAGCTTGATTTGTACATTGAAATCTCAAGATAATACGGTATGTAGGCCTCCAGGTGTATTCTTGCCCCGGACCCTGCAAAGGTTGGCGTCAGGCCTCTTCTCAATTACTCATTTTTTCCTGCTTTGAAATATTTCCATGCAACCGTCAGGGGAAAAATAAGCAAATAACTATGTGAACAGAGCTCCCTCCCTCCCAGCCCTCACTGCCCTGGCTCTCTCCTTCTAGACAATGATTGTTTAAATAATGAGGCACTCAGCAGATCATCCCCGAGGGCCTAAGGCTCAAAATACAGTGACGAAGAAGAAACTGTCTCTGCCCAAATGTGCCTACAACCCACAGGCACTTACCACACCATGTCGGCGGATCTGTGATGGAGGAAACGCGGCCCCACAGTTCAGAAAATGCACAGCACACTCTGCCGCGTCTTGCGGCGGCTGTGAGGTGGGGAGCTTGAGGGTCTTGACTGTAGCTTCAGGGTTTCTTCACATCACCAAGGAGGCCCGCATGGACTGGAGCAGCCACGGTTTACACGGTGAGCAGTGACGAATCACACTTGACAAAAGTTACCAAGGGAAGATGCACAGTGTGTCTTTCATCCAGTAGCGTGATCCCAGGTGTCTGCCTTGTTTCCCGAGATTTTCGAGATGGTAACATTTGTGTATCAAACGACATGGGAGAGCTTAACAAGTATATTATTCATTTTTAATCATTAAGTCGTTAACAGGGAGCAAGACTCCGGCTGAGGCTGCTTAAGTGGCGGGCCCCAGGGAGGCCATCAGCCGTCCAGGGGAGGCTCCAGCAGCTCTTCCCAAAGGAAGTGTGGCACGGGAGAGGGACACAGGAGCCGCAGGTGCCAGTAAGGAGGCCGGACAGGGAGTACTGGAGAGGTGTCACACCGCAGCGGAGGTGAGCGGCGCCCCGCAAGGTCTCAGGAATAGCCAGGGAGGGGACTTGGGGAAGGCCCTGCCTCAAGGCGCAGGCCAGCAGAACGTGGCTCGTCGGTGTTCATCCGTGTCCAGCAACAGGCACGCGAGCGCGAGCTACACACGCCGCTGATGTGCGGCGTCCCTGCACGTGCCCTAGCGGCCCAGCCCGCGCTGGGGGGGGGGGAGGCGCTGCCGAGGCGGGAGGCGCACGCCGGCGAGGATTCTCCCCAGCCCACGGCCTCCGCTCCCTCCCGTGGCCATCCTCCCACCTTCCGCTCACTCTCCCTGCGGTCACCCTCTGTCGGTGCTCTGCCACCCAGTGCTCCAGGACTCTGGCAACTGCCCACAGGGGCTTTATGTTCAGCCGAGAAGACCAGTCGAATGTCTCTCTTGCTGCGTATGTCCTTGTCTCCGTCCTCAGCGCCCGGCATGGAATGCGCAGTCGACGCGTCCTAGACGACCGACGCTGAAAGAAACGCGAACACGCGGTTTTAACCAGAACGGAGGGGTAGGGGAGGCTGAGAAAAAATCGCCTGGCAGCCAAGATAGGAAGGGTGGGTGGGAGTAAATGAGGCAGAGGTGGGCCGCTGGGGGAGAAAAGCGGCTTCCAGGCCCGAGCAGGAGCGATCTGTGTCAAGGCCATGAGGGAGGAGGGAGCCCAGTGGGCCTGTGGAAGGGACCGAAGTGAAAACTGAACTGGAGGGCGCCTGGGGGGCTCAGTTGGTTAGGCGTCTGCC
This sequence comes from Eumetopias jubatus, assembly GCF_037043125.1. Taxonomy (NCBI): domain Eukaryota; kingdom Metazoa; phylum Chordata; class Mammalia; order Carnivora; family Otariidae; genus Eumetopias; species Eumetopias jubatus. The sequence continues at coordinate 37,509,319 of NW_028274822.1, forward strand.
TTCAGCTCGCGTCATGATCCCAGAGCCCTGGGATCGAGCCCCATATCGGGTTTCCTGCTCAGCAGGGAATCCTGCTTCTCCCCTCTCATGCTGTTTCTCTCTCTTTCTCAAATAAATAAATAAATAAATAGATAGATAGATAGATAGATAGATAAATAAATAATCTTTAAAAAAAAGAAAACCGAACTGGAATGTGGAGAGCTGAGCAAGAGGCAAGGCTGGAGAGATGGATGGGCAGGTCTCCGAAGATCTTTGGAACCATGTTATGGACACTGAACTTCATTCTAGGAGACACAAGAAGCCACTGAAGGGGTTCAAGTAGAGGGCATGATCTAAATATGGATATTTGCGTTGTCAAAGAGGCCACCGGGCACCGCCAATGGTGACTGGGTTGGAGGGACTGGAGGTGGAAGTGGGGAGACAAGTAAGGTGATGTGGGAACCTGAGAGACAGAGGAAGGCTGCCGTGGGCTACAGCCTGGAGGTGGATGAAGGAGGGGAGGCAAGGGTGACTCCCAGATTGCTGGTTTGCACAACTGGTGTATAATGGTGGCATTTGCTGATAGGAAAAAGGAGGAACATCTTTTAGAGGATCAGGGAGGATGATGAATTGTTTTTGCCATTCTGGGTGTGAGATCCTGTAAGCATCCTGAGTTTATATCTGGGTATGCATCTTTGGAGGAAGACTCACGTAACAGGAGCCAATCCGAAAGCGGTCTGCATTTGGATGGTACCCGAGGCTCAATGAGTTGGAGAAACAGCTGGGGAAAGTGCAGACGGAAGAGGGCAGAGAGACTTTGACCAAGCACTGAGAACTGTCAGTGCCTATGGAGCCAGCAGGGAGACCTTGGCTCATCATTAGAATCACCTGGGAAACTTTAGTAATAGGTATCTGCTGGGGGAATAGGACCATATAACCTGTATTTTGAAAAACCTGTAGTAGGACTAGAACCCACGTGGTAGAAGATGACGACTGTAAAAGGGGACAGGTGGTTAGGAGAGAGGAGAATAAAAGGATGGTGGCCTTCCAGATCCCAAGGGAAGGGTTTCAGGAAGAAGGGCTCAGACAAGATCAGGACTGAATTTACCAACCGGAAGCCAGATGGTGGTGCATCCACCTGCCTGACTCCTTAAAAGTAGGGAATTGGTGTTTGAACGCCACAAACATTTCCAAGGGATTACAGGGAGAAGCCCAGCAGAGCTTCTGGGGGCTCAAAGTTCTCAGAGAAGGGTGCAAGGGGTGGGGGCAGGGGAGGAAGAGGAGAGGGGGGTGCACTAGATGGCAGAAAGCTTTGTGCTGGAAGTAGCATTTGAACGGAGGCAAAGGAGCTAAGAAGTCCTAGGAGAGGAAGTAATGAAAGTGGAAGTATGATGAGTTAAACCACCTCCAATTTAGGAAATAGAGTTAGTCCCTGGCTGGAGCACAGGGGATTAAGCTGTTGGGAATGAAACAAGGGAAGGGGTGGGGGGCGGGCAGAGCCCAGTTATATGCCAAGGTAAAAATTCTTTGGATTTCAAGGTAAAAGGGCCTTGAAGAATACAGGAAAACAATAGCATGATTAGATTTGTGATTCAGATAGACCATTGTGGCAGCCAGTGTGAAGGATGGCTTGGGGTCAGGGAGGATTAGGAAAAGATGGAAGCCCAAACTTCCATCAGGAACTTGTTGCAGGGAATCCAGATGAAGGGGGATGGAATCATCAGGGTAGGAGTAAAGGAGAGAAGTGAGCTGGGGGGGTGGGGTACTAGAGAGGGGTGCCTTGGGTCAACACCTACCTTCTGGCTTAGGTAACCGACTGGTTGGAGGTGTCAGTCACTGAAGTAAATAAGGAAAACTAGATTTAGATGAAGATAGGGTGGCTACTAGGGTGTGGGAGAGGACATTTCCACACTGGTAGGTCATTCCTTTCTCCAAAGGAGAAAAGATGTAACATCATTGCTAGTTTCCCTAACTCTTCTCTCTCACCTCTAAGTCCTTCTGCGGCCTGTTTTCCTTCAAATCTCCAGATTCATAAAGCTTCAACTAGTTACTGCAGGGGATTTGTTCATTTATGAATTACTTAAGAACAAAAAATTTGTTCCAAAGACTTGCAAGGTAGTATCACCCAGAAAATGTAAATGAACAAAACATAACTGGCCTTTTGCTTCATAGAATTTACATTCTAGCAGGAGCCAAAAAAAGACATTAACCAACTTACTGCAATCCATGTAGTATGTGGCAAGTAAGGCGGGGGGGAGAGGGTGTCCCAACGAAGTTCATAATTAGGTTTTAGCAGATCTGTGAATTCCCTGAAATCCACATGTAAGATTTTGTCTACACCTCCATACATTTGGTGGGGGCGGGGGAGGGGCTTACATGCTCCATGGGGTCTGGGGCTCCTAAAAGATGAAGTCCATTTGGACTCCCAGCCAATATACACAAACTTGTTCCGCAGGCCAAGGCAGAGACCACGGGGAAAGCCAGCAGCTTGGCAGTCTGTTCAATCCACTCAGAACAACCCCAACTTTACTTAGACATTAAAAGTGATCCGTCTTTGGGCGCCTGGCTGGCTCAGTCGTTAGGCATCTGCCTTAGGCTCGGGTCATGATCCCAGGATCCTGAGCTCGAGCCCCATATCGGACTCTCTGCCCAGGCGGGAAGCCTGCTTCTCCCTCTCTCACTCCTGCTTGTGCTCCTGCTCTCTCTCTCTCTCTTAAATAAATAAAATCTTAAAAAAAAAAGTGATCAGTCTTCTGACTTAACGTGAGAAAAGACAACACAGTTATTAATTTTTAAAAGAATCCAGCGTTTGAAAAAAGATCACGAAATGTTCTGTTCCTCAATCACGGCGAATTTCCTAGCACGTGCCCAGGTTCAGAGAGCCTGAGGAGCAGGACACCGCCTGGCTGACACCCTCCGGCCTCCACGGATTGGACTGCTCCGACCTCCGCCTTTTAGAGTTGGCCGAAGAAACCCGCGCACGCGCTGAGAGTCCAGGCCGGATTTTCGCGTCTGAAGGCGGAAGTAAGGGCGAGCCGGAAGTTCCTAAGCCTGCAACCGAGAAAGTGGGGGCGGGGGAGGAGGAAGACTCAGGGTAGGAATGGCGGCTCAAATTCCAATTGTGGCCACCACTTCCACTCCGGGGATAGCCCGGAACAGCAAGAAGAGGCCAGCCAGTCCTTCCCACAACGGCAACAGCGCTGGGGGCTACAGCACTAGTAAGAAGAAAAAAGTATCCTCCTCCAGCTTTACGCAGGTACGCTGCGGCTCGTCTAGCGGCGCGTGCGCGGGCCGTGCGGGGCGGAGCGAGGGCGCGTGCTCCGGGCAGGGCAGGGCAGGGCGGGGCGGGGCATGGCGAAAGTGCCGGATCTTGAGGTCTTGGCTGCGGTGGGTGTGGATCGTTGGTGCAAGTGAAACATTTTTTCCCTAATGTGGACAAGTGGGCTTTGGTTCAAGCACCACCCGCGTCGCATTGTCCTTGAGAGCAGGAGAGGTGGGGATGTTATTACCGACTTAGTGGAATGATCGTCCCCTCCCGTCGCGTTTAGGTTGAGGCGCAGGACTTTTCTGTGAGTTTCAGTCAAGCATAAATCAGCCTTTCTACAGATGTGTACCGAGTGTCCGTGAGGTGCATGGCGCCCGAATGTGCTAAATAGAGGAATACCAAGATGTACTGATAACTGATGGCTTCCCTCATTTTCAGAAAAGTGCTTTGTCGACACTCAGTTTCCCCGTCCCAAAGTGGTTTGGTCTTACTCCATGGAGTTGGTAAAAAGATTCCCTGAGATCATGGTCGGAAAGCCCTGAGCACAGTGCCTGGCACAGACCTCGTGGCTCTGGGTAATGTAGGCTCCACGATAACAACAAAGGATTTTCTGGAGAGGAGTGGTTTGGTTGGGTTACTGGTTTTTTCAGCTCCTGCATTTTATTTCAAGCAATAAAAGCACTGTCTCAGGCACTGTTCTAAACACTTTCTAAGTACTATCTCATTTAATTTTTTTTAAAGATTTTATTTTTTAAGTAATTTCTACACCCAACATGGGGCTCAAACCCCAAAATCAAGAGTCTCAAACTCCCAACAAAGGAGCCAGCCAGGTACCCCATCTTATTTATTTGTTTTTTTAAAGATTTATTTATTTACTTATTTATTGACAGAGAGAGAGACAGCCCGAGAAGAAACACAAGCAGGGGGAGTGGGAGAGGGAGAAGCAGGCTTCCCCGCCCCGCGCCGCGCCCAAGCAGGGAGCCCGATATGGGGCTCGATCCCAGGACCCTGGGACCATGACCTGAGCTGAAGGCAACGCTTAACGACTGAGCCACCGAGGCGCCCCATGTATTTTTTTTTTTTTTAATGAGCATGACGGGGGAGGGACAGAAGGAGAGGGAGAAGCAGGCTCGCTGCTGAGCAAGGAGCCCCAGGCAGCACTCATCCTAGGACCCTGGGGTCATGACCCCAGTGGAAGGCAGACAATTAATTGACTTAGCCACCCAGGCGCCCCACCCCTGTCTCATTTAGTTCTTAAAATAAACCTCTGTGTTTTGTTTTGTTTCTAAAGATTTGATTTATGGTTTATGTATTTTAGAAAGAGTGCGCACACATGCACACACCCACACACACACAAGTGGGGGGGGGGACGGAAGGAGCGAGAGAGAGAGAGAGAGAGAGAGAGAGAGAGAGAGAGAATCCCAAGTAGACTCTGAGCTGAGTGTGGAGCCTGACACAGGGCTCCACACCAGGACCCTGAAATCATGACCTGAGCCAAAATCAGGGGTCGGATCCTTAACTGACTGAGCTACCCAGGTGCCCCTACCCCAGCTTTAAAAAAAATCATGATAATGTTAGTTTTAGAAGTTCCTTTTTTCTATTTTTTTTAATTATTGATTTTGAGAGAGAGCATGCGCATGCACACAGTGAGGGGAGGGGCAGAGGGAAAGAATCTCAAGTAGACTCCCCTCTGAGCACAGAGCCGATGGGGGGCTTGATGGGGGGCTCGTTCTCACAACCCTGAGATCATGACCTGAGCTGAAATCAAGAGTCCGATTCAACCGACTGAGCCACCCATGCACCCCCCCCTTTTCCTGTTTTTAAAGTGGACATAAGAAGTCACCGACTTCTTCCCTGACAACTACTATAATTTGTGGGTTTTTTTTTTTTTAAGATTTTATTTATTTATTTGACAGAGACAGTGAGAAAGGGAACACAAGCAGGGCAAATGGGAGAGGGAGAAGCAGGCTCTCTGCGGAGCAGGGAGCGCGACGCGGGGCTCAATCCCAGGACCCTGGGATCATGACCTGAACTGAAGGCAGACACTTAACGACTGAGCGGTGTTTTCTATGTGGAGGTAGTTTTTCATTATTGTCCTCGATGTATAACATTGTGAGCCCTGCTTTTCACTCAGCGTTATTTCACGAATCTCCCTATGTTGACAGGCTTCTCGAGGAATTGAGTGCTCTTATTTAATTGACTTTATCGAATATTTAGGTTGCTTCTCACAATTCTATTTTAAGTCACCCTACTACAACATTGCATTTCTAGATTAGGCCCGGTGATTTTATTCTAGAATACTGCTAGGTCGATGTAACCGGGCATTTGACTTTCCAGTGACAAGACAAAGGACATTTGTCTCCCTTCTTTGTGACCACGCTATCCTCACGTCTGTTATGCAGGTTGCTGTCTGGAGAAACGAAGCTGTTTATTTGGCGAGCGGAGGCCTTGTTGACTGTAGTCTCTGTTAGAGGCAGGCAGGTGCTGCTTTGATAGGGCCAGGTTTCTCCTCCCTGGGACTTGCATCATCTCTTCTCAAGCTGCAAAGAGGGGACAGCCCTGAATGCTAAGCATTACTTCTCTCTTCTTCATAGGGTGTTTGTGTGTCGGGGATGGGACGGTTCATCTCATAAAGTCCCTTAGTGTTAACAGTGGCTTAAAAATGTGGAAACTACATCATTTAAAATTTTATTTTCTTGTGCTCCAGCCTCACAGACTTGATCCTCCCTTTGACTGAAGGCCGCTCCCTCTCATTCCTCGGTAATAGGCACCAGGGTCTCAGCACGGCTGAAGTCCAGGGTGGGGAAAGAGGGTGCGGTATCATGCAGGGTGGGGTTGAGGAGGAAGGAATGGCACGACACACAGTTCTGGGCCCAGAGGGCGGTGTTCTTTTAGATCCTGGTCTGAGAGGGAAGAGAGTCCTATTTCACAGGCAGGAGGTAGCTCTGGAATGAAGCCACTCAGTTCTTGTTGGGATGGCTTCCTTTCTCTGCCCCTTCTTCCGCGTGGCTCCTCACCAACCCTACTGACAAGGGGGGATGGAGGGACCAAATGAGCAGGAGGGGTCCGCTTTGAAACTCAGTGCTTGCGTGCATCCTCTCCATGCCCTTGCTGCCTCTTCTCCGGCCTGCTGCCCGGAATGGTGATGCAGACTTCTGACACTCTCCCACACCTTCCCCTTCTTCCCAGCAGATGCACCTGTCTGACGGTGCATCCTCTCCCCTGGCAGAGCTCCCAGACCTCCCAGCCCACATACACTTGCTGAGGTACCTGCTTCTCTCAGTGGCCTCAGGGGCAGCACCGCCTCCCCAGTCTCAGTGAGGCTTTTCTGCTTACCAGCATTCTCCTGCCTGTCCCTGGGGCCTGGGAATGGCCTACATCCAAGATCGCCCTGATTCCTTCCCGGGATGTCACTGTGCACACAGCACTTGGAGCTTACCCACTAGGAATCAGGGAAGGGGCATCTAGAGAAAGGGAGAGATGCGGTCTCTGTGCCCTTCCTTCACAGGAGGAAAAGCTAAGGCCATTGCTTGAGGATGGTGGCCGCCAGCGGGGCGCATTCCGTAATCACTGTTGGGGGTCCAGGGGCCTGCTCCCCCATTCCTCCCTTGGGATCGGCCCCTGGCTTCGTTAGCAGTTCCGTTTGTGTATTTTCTCCCAGATGGAAGCATTACATAAGCAGTCATATTTTCTTTATGAAAAACTGCAACAGTAAGGTTGCAAACTTAAATGTATCTGGCCCCAGGAAACCTCTCACTTTCTGCCTGTTTCCCCTGAGTTGTCCCTAGTGGTCTGGCTTTTCTGTTTTTGTTGTTGTTGTTTTAAGATTTTATTTATTTATCAGAGAGAGAGAGAGACAGCGATAGCAGGAACACAAGCAGGGGGAGTGGGAGAGGGAGAAGCAGGCTTCCCGCGGAGCAGGGAGCCCGATGCGGGGCTCAATCCCAGGACCCTGGGATCATGACCTGAGCCGAAGGCAGACGCTTAACGAGCCACCCAGGCGCCCCAGGCTTTTCTGTTCTGACGCGATACTCCCTGCGAAGTTCTTAGGGCTGTCTTTCTCTCTCTCATGTGCTTGAGGCCACCTATAGGCCAGCCTCCTCACGGTCCCTGCCCATCGGCCTGCTCCTCATGGAGTAGCGCCGTGGCTACCCTTACGAATCACTCGATTCCTTGGAGAAGAGACCACTTTGCTACTTCTAACACTGGCCGGTTTCCTTAGACCTGCTCATCTCATGTGCCATCCAGCCAGTGAGCAAGGCTTCCTCCTCTGCCCCCGAACCACAGCCTCAGGAGAGCAGGTGACAGGCACTCTTCCTGACCCACCTGCCAGCCGTAGCTTCCTCTTGAGGTCCGTGGAACCCCTGGCTCATTCGCTGTCAGGTTAGCAGTAGGGCGTACCCCAGGGGAGAGGTTTCTCTTGGCCACTGTATTTTTTTTTTAAATGCTCTAAATATTTTAGTGTGGATTTCCTAAAACCAAAGGCGTTCTCCTCCATAACAATAGTACAGCCATCAAATTTAGGCAATTAACACTGAAGCAACACTGACCCCTAATCCATAGACTGTGTTCTTGTCTTTGGTTGGGTCCAGGATCCATTCTAGGATCACGAGTTGTGTTATCATGTGTCTTTAGCTTCCTTTTATGTAGAACAGTTCTCTGGTCTTTATCTTTCACGACCTGACACTTTTGAAGAGTACTGGTCACTTATTTTATAGAATGTTCCTCAGTTTGGGCTTGTCTGACATTTCCTCATGATCAGATATGGTTAATACATTCTTGGCAAGAGTACAGAAGTGACGCTGTCCCCTTCTCAGTGCATCATGTCATGGCACACGATGGCCTATGTTCTATTACTGACAATGTTAGCTTTGAGCACTTGGTAAGGTATTGTCTGCCAGGTCTCTCCACTGCGAAGTTACTGTTTTCCTGTTTGCAGTAAAGTATCCTGTGGGGAGATACTTTGAGACTAGCTTTATTCATTCATCCATAAATTTGTTTATTTGTAACTGCTTTATTGAGTTATAATTCACATACCATAAAATTCACCCTCTTAAAATGTGCACTTATGTGGTTTGTAGTATATTCCGAGTTGTGTAACCACCACTACCATCTCATTTTATAGTATTTCCACGACCCCCAAAAAGAAACCCTTTACCTGTTAGCAGTCACTCCCATTCCCCCTTCCTCTGAGCCTCTGACCACCTCTCATCTTTGACTGCTGTAGCCTCGTGCCAGTGGAATCATAATATGTGGCCTTTTGTGGCTGCTTTCAATTACCATAATATTTTCTTTCCTTTTTTTTTTCTAAGATTCATTTATTTATTTGAGAGAGAGTGTGTGAGGGGGAGGAATAGGAGGAGAGAAAAGAAACTCAAGTTAGACTCCGCTCTGAGCGTGGCGTCCAATGCAGGGGCTCAATCTCATGACCCTGAGATCATGACCTGAGCTGAAATCAAGAGCCAGACGCTTAACCGACTGTGCCACCCAGGCGCCCGTCAGTTACTATAATATTTTCAAGGCTATCCGTGTTGTTGCATGGATCAGTACTTTATTCCCTTCTATGGTTGGATAATATTCCATTGTGTGGATATACCACACTTTGCGTATTCATCAGTTGAGGGACATGTAGGTTGTTTGCACGTCTTAGCTATTATGGGAACTACTTCTATGAATATGCATATGTTTTTGCATAGACTTATTTTTTAAATTCTCTTGGGTAGATACCTAGGAGTTGAATTATTAAGTCATATGATAATTCTGTTTAACATTTTGAGGAAACACCAAACTGGTTTTCAAAGTGACCACACTCTCTCTTTTACTTTCTCACAAGCAGCATGTGAGGGTTGCAGTTTCTCCTCATCCTTGCTGACATGTTATTAAGTGTCTGATTGTGGCCATCCCAGTGGGTGTGAAGTGGTATTTGATGATGTGGAACATCTTTTATGCTGTCCATAAAAGAAGAAATGTTGATTGAAATCCTTGGCCCTTTTTAAAATAAAATTGTTGTCGTTGCTGAGTGATAACAATTCTTTATATATTCTGGGTCAGCGTTATTTATTTTGTTGCTCAAATTGTCCTTCGCTCATGGGAACCTCTCCAAACTGGCTTCTTTGTGCTTTAATAGACCCCCATCATTTTTTGAGTGCTGTTATGAACTGAATTGTGTCCCTTTGAGATTCATATGAAGTCCTAGCCCCCAGTATACCTCAGAACATTACTGTATTTGGAGATAAGGCTGTTAGAGGCAATTAAGGTTAAATGAGGTCATAAAGGTGGAGCCCTAATCCAATGCGACTGTTGTCCATATAAGAGGAAGAGACACCAACGAGGGGAGTGTACAGAGGAAAGGCCATGTGAGGACACAGCAAGAAAACAGACGTCTACAAGCCCCAAGGACCCAGGCCTCAGGAGAAACCAACCCCGCCAACCGACACCTTGATCTGGACTTGTAGTGTCCAGAACTGTGAGAAAATACATGTCTGTTGTTTAACCCACCCAGTCTGTGGTATTTTGTCAGGGCAGCCCTAGCCAACTGATACAGCTATTTTCTTACTTTCTCGAACCACAAGGTTCATCCTGTACTTTCCTGCCCCAGCCCTAGAACCAGCTACCTTTTTAAGGATCAGTGGTTCTTGGAGAATCACATTTAGAAACCAGGATCTGAGCACAGGTGTGCCTGTTGTTTCCAGCTGTCTCCATGGAGAGAGCTAGGAAGGATAGGGATGGTGTACCCCCCCCCTCCATACTCTGTATCTGTTTCTCAGTTTCTCTGCCTAAGCTGTGTTAAAGCCCGAGTCCACACTGCGAACCTCTGATTTCAGTTCAGTAGCACGGGCGTTCTAGCCTCCCCTTGTTCCTTCTGTGCTCCTCCTCAGGATACACATACAGTAGAGTCTGATCCAGTTAGATGACGGGGATGGAAGAGCAAGCCACACCGTGACACAGGATGTGCAACTGCTCTGAGGCTCTCTCTTCCCCCGTCTGCTCACCTCTCTCTTTGGTCTCTCCTTCTTCTGGTCTGCTGTTCCCTGCTGTTTTTTCCTTGACTAAGACATAAATACAAACTATCCATCATATATCTAATTTATGATAGATATTAGTCTTAACCACTAGTCAACCCAAAATAACATTGACAGCTGGCTAAAACTATGCAAGGTAATGTGGGTTATTGATTAAATGTGATGGGAAAGGGGCGCCTGGGTGGCTCAGTCGTCAGGCATCTGCCTTCGGCTCAGGTCATGATCCCAGGGTCCTAGGATCAAGCCCCGAATCGGGCTCCCTGCTTGGGCAAGAAGCCTGCTTCTCCCTCTCCCCCTCCCCCTGCTTGTGTTCCCTCTCTCGCTGTGTCTCTGTCAAATAAATAAATAAAATCTTTTAAAAAATTCAAAAAAATGTGATGGGAAAATCAAATTTTCCTCATCAAATTGGGCCTCCCAGGATACGTGTACCTGGCAGAAATGCCAGGACCACGAAGGAAAAATTACAAGGGCAATAAAAGTTAGTTATGTACAAAATGCTAGATCTAATCTTTGTTACAAAATTAAAACTGACATGGACTAATCCCAATGAAAATAATCTTAGTAAAGCATAAATGAAAATGGGACAATGGGAAACTCTTTGTGCCATACAGAAAATGACTCAGTGGATTTTGTACCAGAAAATACAAACTGCAGGAAGGAGGTGTAGTGGAAGGTCAGGCTGGAGAGGAGGCCAGGATGTGTTTCTCATCTCAGGGTCCGTGGGGCCTGCCGGCCCGCTGTGAGGGAGGGGAGCCCCATCAGGCTTGCATTTAAGAGTGCCGCCCTGTGCTGGAGAGGCATGCACTACCGAGCCCCTCCTCTGAGAAGGCCAGCTGAAGAAGGTGCCGGATGAGGGCTGGGGACTGTGGGAAGGAGGCTGGGAGAGGGAGGGAGGGAGGGAGGGAGGGAGGGAGGGAGGGAGTGCGGCAGGAGAGAGAGACACACAGAACACTGGATGGCGGGAAAAGGTTGAGAAGTCGGAGGCCTCTTAGTTCTCACAGGGTTGACGTTGAGCTGGGCTTTGGAAAGATCATGAAGGGTAGGGGGGATGAGTTGAGGGGCATGCCAGACAAAAGAGGTGGACCGAGGAGGCGCACAGGCCCATGTGCAGAGACCCTGGCAAAGCGTCTGGGAAGGGGTTTGAGAGGAGACCATTCAGAGAACTACGCAGCAGAGTGAGTGCCCCCATGAGCCCCCACGGGTGTCACTGCAGGGGTGGGGGTGATGGACTACACACACACACACACACACACACACACACACACACACACACACTACTCTCCTACACTGCTGCTAGGAGTGTCAGTGAGGGCCACCGTTTAGGAAAACGAGTTGGCAGTTTCTTATAATGTTAAACATACACTTACCCTATCACGCACCCATTCCGCTCCACCCCAGAGAAGTGCAAACACGGATCCACACAAAGCCTGGTACAGAATGTTCACAGCAGCATTATTTATAATAGATGAAGACTGAAAATGCCCCACATGTTCATCAACAGCAAATGGATAAACAAATTGTACATCCATACAGTGGAATACCGCTCTGCTTAATGCACACACATACAGTGAAACAAATTACTGACCTCTGCAACAACATCGAGAAATCGTAAAAACTTTATGCTGAACTAAAGAAGCCAAACACGAGTACATGCTGTCAGATTCCCTTCATATGAAGTTGTAAAAGTGGCAAAAGTGGCGTGGTAGAAATCACAACAGCAACAGTGGTTGCCCCTGAGGTGGAAGGTACTGATCTAGGATGGGGCATGAGGGAACTTCCTGGGATGACAGAAATGTTCTGTATCTCCATAGAGACACGGATTAAACAAGTGTAAAGATCTGTGCATTTCACTGTATGTAAATTACATATCAATTAAAAATAATTCATCGCAGTCTGGGAAGACTGGAAATTGCATTAAAAATCAGAAGCAATTTCTTACTTTGGCTTGTTTTTTCTTGGTGATGGTGAACTTGGAAGGTTTTTTGTTTTAAAGCATTAGCCTGCTTGTTGGGGTGCTCTGGCTGCAGCCAGCTGACCCTGGGCCATGCAGCACCCTCCCCCTCAGTGTCTGAGTCCAGTTGCTCGCCTGGAGCAGAAGAGCTGTAGCCTGGGTTCTCTGGCTGATGACACCCTTCCAGGGGCTGGACCTTTTTTGGTCTCAGTGTTTTAAGGCACAGTTTGACAAAATCAGCAGGAGTAGGGACGATGTGGTGTTGTGGAGATAGTGAGGGCTTTGGAATTGGCCCCACCTGGGTTTGAATCCAGAGGTAATCCCTGTGTGGCCTTGAACCTATATCCCTGAGCCTCAATTTTCTCTTCTGGAAACTGGGGGTAACAGCGGTTGTCAGAGTTCAATGAACCAGCTCAGGGAAGAGAGTCATTCCTACTGCTTGGCACATGGGGGAACCGGGAAGCGTGGCGGCTGGGGTCCTGGCTGTCTCTCCTGTGGCTTCTGCACAACAGGTGCTGCTCCCAGTCTGGCATGCCCTTCTGTGGTGCAGGCCACCTGCCAGGGCTCTGGGGCACTGTCTTCCTTCACATGTCCTGTGGTATCATCTTCGGTCTTGTTGGGAGCCGAGTTAGGGACCTCACCTAGAAGAAACTGACTCACTATCATTATATTTTAAGGGTATCAGCATGGAAACCATGAGTGAGAATAAGATGGTGCCCTCTGATTTCAGCTCAGGACCTATGGAAAAAGCTGCCAAGCCATTGCCATTTAAGGATCCAAACTTTGTGGTAAGCTTCTAAGGTATTTTATAAATGAAAAAACCAAACAGCCACACCTCAGCCTCTGATCCTGCTGGGCCTGCAGCCCAGGTGGTATCGGTGTCCCTTTCTCTGTCAGTCCAAGTCGCCACCTTCTCTGCTGGGGGCTGTTAGGAGAGGGTGGGGGCAGGAGGAGGGCCCTTCTCGTTGCTCACCCAGTGGGCCAGTTCCCCAGGATTTTGATGCTCCTCGTGGAACTGGTTAGAAGATACTATTTTGAGGGTGGGTCATTTCCACAATTGTTCACCATCCCTTTTCATTGGGCTTATGTAAGTTTTAGCTGAGGCTTAAAACAATGAACTGAAAGAGGAGTTCTCCTCATTAGTTTAAGTAAATCTAACTTGTGTTGCTGTAAAGTAGAAATAGGCTACTCTTCCTTTCATTCTTGAGAGCTATGATAATTCCAGAGATTCATATTGTATCATTAGAAGTTTGTTTTTCATTAGTTTTAAAAATACAGTATTATTGGCTCCTGCAACAGATTTTGGTATTCTTTTCCATTTTATTTTATCATATTTACAGAATAGAACTCCCCAAATTTCCAGGGGGCTTGCCATGCCGTGGTTGAGGCTTACTTGGGTTTTCCAGCATCCCCAGTAATTTGCCAGGCGGGGACCAGCCCTCAGAAGGGAGTTGAGAGATGTGGTCATGCGTTTAAATCTAACTTTGCAATAAATTTATTTTCAAAGCAATGGGGAATTCATGAGTGAATTCTCTAAAGTTAGTTCCAATAAAGGATGTGATCTATGAACATATAAAAAAGGACAACACACACACACAAAAACCCTTTTATTTCTACTCCATGACAGGCTACCTACCAAAAGCTTTGTGTTTTTATAAGTAAGATTAAAGTGTACAGTGTAATACTTTAAAGAAAACCCAACCCTTTGGGGTACAAAGGAGCTGACAGAATGAGGGGTGTGTTACCATTAGGGATAAGCATGATTCAGATCCTGAAGTGATAGCCTCCCCTGATTTCGGTTCCTTCTGCTCCACGTCTTTCATTCCAGCACTCTGGCCATGGTGGCGCGGTCGCTGGCAAGAAGAACAGAACCTGGAAGAATCTGAAACAGATCCTCGCTTCTGAAAGGGCATTGCCGTGGCAACTGAACGATCCTAACTGTGAGCTGTCTAGAGCCTTCTGTGTGTTTATAATGTTCAGAGTAGGAACCGTAACAAACCTACGTGACTTGCCTGTGTTTGCGTTAATGTAGGAAACAACTTGTAGCTCAGGGATTGGAGCGGTGCATCAGCATAGGAGACGTTGCGCTCATAACTGTGTGCTGAACCTGTTTGTGTTGTCATGGATGTGTGGTTGTTAGTGGCACTGTTCACATTTTAGTCTGGAGGAATCGGTCCTGATATAACACTGGTGTTTCTGTCAGACAGACTTCTTATTCAGGAGTCTACTCTTAAAATGTATTTCCAGGAACAGGATTGCCCAAGATTTAGGAGGGTTTCTAACAACCATCTTAAAGGGTAACTCTGTTGTACTCTCTGTGCCGTTGGTGTCAGAGTAAATGCTTTACGCTGCAGTATTTTCACATCCACGTAAAGCACTGTTGTGTGTTCTGTTCAACCTCACTGGAAAGAACAGGTCAAAGTTCCCTCCATCTCCTGTCCCACAGCACATCTTTCAGGGGGGTGACTCAGATGGGTGACAAGTGAGCTAGTCAGTGTCTGGGTGTGGACATTCCGGTATCCGGATGCTCGGATCCAATTAGTGGGCTGTTTGGCATCGCCCACAGCCTGTGTAGCCTGCAACAGTGAGAGTGGCCTGTGGGCAGATGAGCTTTCCGGTGGTTCGGCCGGAGTGGAAGGGCCCCAGGGACAGGGCAGAACTCGATCCAGAGCCTGCGCGTGGTCTGTGACCTACTGCATTACTTCCCCAGAGAATTCTGTGAGGACTTAATCACAGAATAAAAATTCCAGAAATATCATCCAACAGCATTTTCAGAGGAAAAAAAGGAAAGAGATCTGAATATTTTAAAGCCAGCTTAGTTATCTTCTTTCTTTTTTTCCCCCCAGACTTCAGTATTGATGCTCCTCCCTCCTTTAAACCAGCTAAGAAGTATTCTGATGTTTCAGGTCTTCTTGTGAGTATAATTCCATCTCTAGGTCTCATAGCATTGAGTTGGAAAGGAGATTTCACAATACCATTTAGAAAGTGTTGACAAGGGCCGCCCCTGACCCTGCCTGGAGCCTGGGTACTGGGTTTGTGCTGAAGAGCTCACATGCTTATCTTAGAGTGGCCGCAACCTGGGCCCTCTGTGTGAGCGGCCCGGAGAGAAGATTGCTCCAGAAAGTGGGAGACCCGGCTTTCACCTCTGCTTCCTCTGCTTGTTAACACATGAGATAACATGAAAGAAACAACAATTTCTTTTTTTACTGCTGAAATTTAAAAAATTTCTCATATTTTAGAGATGATTGTACTTTTAAAAATATAGTTAAGCTAAAATGGGGCATTTCACTTTTTAAAACTCATTCATGTCATTTAAATGCTTTACGTTTTTATGAAAATGTACGACCTCCAAACTTCTGTAACAAACTGACTAAACCAATGATACACATTTCATGCTGGGAAAGATTTGAGTTTTTCTTACATTTTTGAAAATAATGTTATTCTCTCCGAATCAGTTGTATGTTGTAGCTTCTCCGCAGAGCACACACTCCTCCGTGTACTACAGACTTTTTTTTTTTAAAGTAGTCTCCACACCCAGTGTGGAGCCCGATGTGGGGCTTGAACCCACAACCCTGAGATCAAGGCCTGAGCTGAGATCAAGAGTCGGACACCTAGCCGACTGAGCCGCCCGGGCGCCCCTGTGCTATAAACTTTTTAACATAGACCCTTAAATATAGTGATCGTAAAAAACAACAGGCAGAGTGGAGGTACTGTAACATGGCACGCGCACGTGTGTGTGTGTGTGTGTGTGTGTGTGTGTGTGTGTGTATGTGGTGGGTTCTTCTGCCATCCGTTCAGGGTGCGTGTCTCCTTCTAACCTCAGAGGGGACTTTACCCTTATGAGCAGTGTTGTGGCCTTGCACGATCTCTTTTCTCCTGCCTGAAAATAGTCACCTCATCGATCTGACCCATTTTAATAATTGTTTATAGCAGGAGAGCTACTGTGGGAGCAGCTGTTCTGTTCCAGCCCCAAATGGACATTTCTCCTTGGAGAAGCCATGGTTTAAGGGCAGACTTAGAGGCTCCCTGAGAAGGTAGCTTTATACCTTGCCTCAAAGCAGCTCATCTGCTAGTGCAGTGGCTTGCACATGTTAGGAGGCATGAGAATCACTTCGAGAAGCATTGTTCCAGACCCTTTATGCTACAGGCAAGGACTTGTCATGTCATACGTAACCTAAAACCTCTGGCCCCACTGTATGTGAGAATTAAGGAATCTTCAATATACAAAGAACTCTACCAAATCATTGAAAGGCAATCCCATAGAAGGACTGACTAAAAGGGCATGAGGACAGTTACAAGGAGGGCATACAGATGATCAGTAAGTAGATATTCAGTCTCACTGATAATCAGGAAAAAGACTCCTCAGCAGAAAAGAAATGAAGATGTTTGATTATAAACATCATCAACATAGAGAAACGGATATCCTCAATACACGGCCCTTTTGAGGTGGGAATACATTAGTCTGGATTCTTTGGAGGACATTTGGCAGTACCTGTTGAGACAGAGAAGCTAAAGCCTATGCCCCAGCAATTTGCCTTCTAGGCGCCCCCTAGAGAAATAGGCGTACAAGGAGCTTTGTGCAGAAATGATTCTGAGAAAATGGGATTATGAGCAAAATATTGGGAACACAATAAAGGTCAGTCAACCGGGGCGTGGGGTGGGGATGTTTTCATACTATTCTGTGAGCCTGATGTGTAGGTAACAGCAGGGATAAAACTTCCAAGATGTGTCATTTACTGAAGGTGCAAAGTAGCATAAGCACATGTTACCACCTAAGCAAAAACCAACACACACTCACAAAAAATAGTGGGGTAATTTCCCTGGTGTGTTTATATATGTGTGTAAGGGTATATACAAACAAGGTCCAGAAGGGTGCGCACGTACAGTGGTTTCCTCAGGGAAAGGCAAGGACTTTTGGATGGCAGATGGTTGGAAAAGGGGACTGGAGTCTTATTCATAATGTTTTTTTTCTCTTTCTTTCTTAGAATATGTCCATTTGTTACTTTTGCAAGTTCAAGTTGCATAATTACAAAATAAAGCCCCTCTCCTGTTTACCCAGACGCACCTGGGCCGGCCGCGGTGCGTGGGCATGGCAGGGAAGCGGGCGGGGTCCACCTGTGTGCAGTCGTTGTTCCAAAGCTATGGGAAGTACCGTGGCTGTGGGTGAGATGGGGAGAGCAGTGAGCACCGCCTGTCACCTTGCGGCAGGGGAGGCCTTTAAGCCTTTTACTGCCACCCTCCGGGAAGGCAGAGAAGGTGGCCTTTGTTCGGCTCGGGCTCTGGGGATGGGAGCCAGAGGAAGGCAGACTGGAGGAGTGCAGTTCTTTACTCGTTCAATGCTGCGGTGTCACTTGGCATCCTCCCTTCTGTTCAGAATACTAGGTCAGGTCCGGTCTGTGCAAGCTTTCGTTGGTGACCTTTCTGTGGGCGCCAGGGTATCTGTGTATTGTGCCTTATTTACTCAGCAGCCTTCTTGGCAGTGAGGTCTGAACTTGGGCGGGCCGGCTCAGCACAGTTTGGTGGTAGGAGTGAGGCCGCCACAGAAATGGAGCCAGGCCGAGGCTGGTTCCTTTCTGGAGGCCAGATGATCAAAGCCAGCTGCGCAGGCCTGCCCCCCCCGCCCCCCGCTTGCAGCTGCAGAGGAGCCTCTCCTGGCCCAGTCCACGCACCTCACTGCCTTATGGCCAGTTCTCCAGAGGGGCTTGTGGCTGTTGTTCTGGTTAAGCCTTCCTTAATATTACTGTCATTAAAGGAAACGTGGGACAGAAAGGCAAGATCTAGACGAAGCCAAAGGATCAAGGTTTTATTTAATGGAGAGCTTTATTAATCTTGAGGAATAATCTCCTTTTCCTGCCACGCAGATGTTAACTACCTTAGGAAGATCCCCTGAGGCAGAATTGAGGACTTTGTAGAGTGTGAGAACCCTGTGACTAAGTTCCCCTCAGCTGTTGCTTCTTTGGCCTCCCCTCCCTTCTTCGGTGACACAGCCCTGCCGCCCAGCCAGGGTCCACACAGACGGTCTGCATTGCAGTAACTGGACGTTATCTGTCTAGACTTTAATGGCATCTTTTATAATTTTTTAAAGGAGTTCCAAGTGACTCACCCTCATGTTTTCTGTTTCAAAATCTGTAGAAGCCATTTGACTTGAGGTATACAGTAAGGGAATTTATTTCCTCCATTTTGCACGTGGAGAACACAGACCAGAAGAGAATTTTGATGTCAGTGAGAAGTGAGTTCTCTTTTCTATGATTGTCCCGATCATCCATTTGTTCATTCGTTCATTCATTCATTCATCACTCATTGTACAGACACTACCTGAGGGCCCACTGTGCGCTCTGCATTCCACTAGGAGCAGGGATGCCGTGATAAGCAAACCACAGGGTTCCTGTCCCATGGAGCCTCTCAGCCTAGACTTTGCTTAGAGTCATGCAGATAATAAACGTGAAAGCAAGAGACAGAAGCATTCTACAGGAGACAGATGTGGGGAGAGTGGGGGAGCAGAAAAGGCTTCCCTGATGAGATGACTGGGGGCTGAGCCCTGAAGGATGAGCAGGCCATTAGGGAGCAGAGTGGCCCCTCCCCAGGGAAGGGCGAGTGGGCATGAATGCAGGGAGGGACTGATTACCAGGGCAGTTGGAACCGGAGTGGGGACGTGTGGCTGAGGAAGAGGCTTGGGAAGGAAGAGGGCCCAGGCCAGCTTGCAGGGTCTGAGGAGCCATGCTGAGGACTTGAGAGGAGCTACTGAGAGACTTCCCACCGAGGAATGACACGATCAGAAGTGCAAGTTGTGGAGATGACCTTGGTTGCAGCTGTGGGGTGGCAGTCCCTTCCAGTGGGAGGGTGGGGGTGGGTGGCCCATCAGCACTGCGGTGTAGCCCAGGGAGCCATGGGAGTGGCGTGGGCAGGGCGTGGAGCAGGAGAGCGCTCCAAAGCGGGGTGTAACAGGGAGGGGCAGGTGTGCCTGGCAAGTCCCTGGTCCCACCTTGGGGGATGGAGCTGGAACCTCTGTCAGAGCGGGTGGGAGTTTGAAGGCAGGGGCCAGGGAGGGACGATCATCAGGAATTCCGTTTGAGGCCTGTTGCCTGTAGCTCTTGCGGCACCCACCAGAAGAGTCCTAGTGCTGACGAGGTTACTCCTCTTCCTCCTGTCTGTACCCTGAAGTATTTCTCAAGTCTGGGAAGATTAACAAGTCTTTGCCAAAACGAGCAATTTAGTGTTCTTGGTGACAGAGTAAGACAAAATGTAGATACTTTAAGTAAAATAGAAAAAAAATTTTTAACCTTGAACTTCAAATATTCACCACGACCACCAACGTTCTGCCTTTCTCTGTGCCGGTTTCCCACCCAGGCCAACTACACTGACCCCCAGAGCAAACTGCGGTTCAGCACCATCGAAGAGTTTTCCTACATCCGGAGGCTGCCCTCTGACGTCGTCACTGGCTACCTGGCCCTGAGGAAGGCCACAAGCATCGTTCCCTGAGCCTTGAGAAGTGGGGATGAGTGGAAGACTGTTTCAGAGGCAGACTTTGGACTCATGATTTTGTTTCATGGAAACAAACTCATTCTGCTGTCAATCTGGAAATGTCAGTGCTGTGCCTTGGAAAGAATGTTTGGCTTTAATTTCAGTTTTTTTTTTTCTTTTCTATGTTTTCCCTCCAAGTGTGATATTTCCTGTTGAATTAAATTATACTTCAGTTGTTGCCTAAAGTAAAGTTGTTTGATAAGAAAATATAAAATTGTGCTTTTAACTTAACCCACATACCTCCCCAAGTTTTTGCTTCAACGTTGTGAACTCCTTATTACCCATTTAAAGACTCTACAGCAAATCCTGACATCAGGGCTGGATTATTCCTGGTCCTGGTGACTCGTACTTTAGAGCAGATTAGGTTTTTTGAGTTCTTTTTGTTTTTTGTTTTTTGTTTTTTTTTATCAGAATGCTTGGAGGAGGTCCAAGATTGGGACTGGCGAAGAAAAGAGCTGAGTACTCTCCCCGCTGCACCAGGCCAGCCTCTTTCCAGCCTCCAGAACCGAGAGAGATACGTGTCTGTTATGTAAGCCACCCAGTCTGGCATTTCGTGTGGCTGCTTTAGCTGGCTAAAACACCAGCCCTAGCCCACTTCTGGAGTGTGGGGTGCGAACACCCACACCTCTTCCGAGAAGGACTCTTGTCCTGGTACAGGGTGCTGCCCCTTTGACTGAAGCCTGCTCTGGAACAGCAGTGTTGGCTTCCCCCTCTTGTAGGGGGAGAGCGGGGCAGAGCGTGGAGACGTGGCCTGGGCCTCTCTGAGCCCACTCCCATGTTTCTCTAGGAAGGACAGTGGAACTAGAGCCTGAGGCTTCGGGGCCTGAGCTGCCTTTGCCTTGGGGGATTAGGAGACCAGGTGCCTAACGCCCTTCTGCAACCTCTCCTGGCTTAGAGAAAAGAAAAAGCCAGGAGAGCAGCCTGCTAGCTGGGCTTCCTTTCCTTCCGGTACAGCAGCCCCTGGGTCACCCCAGTAACCAGGGGTGAGAGTGGGAGGAGTGCAGGGTGGCTCCCCTCCCATGGGAAGGGACTAAGGGAGGACCAGGAGAGGTGGGAAACTTTCCTAAGCCCATGCACACTGAACATTTGAGCCTCTGGCGCAGGAATCCTCAAACCTGAAACGGAAGTTCTCTGAGAGACCAGAGGTGCTTCTTGGGCTCCCCCGCTTGCTCCTGCACTTGCTGCCAGCAGGCAGCCTCGGAAAATCCCCCAGTTTCCCTTTTGGTGGAAATAGGGGGTAAGTGAGCCAAGGGCCCCCCCTTTTCACTTCCCTTTCTATTATACAAAGAAAACTTGGGGCAGGTCCACTTCTTTTCCATGAAGGCCCCCAGTTAGATAGTGCCCCACTATCCAATTTTAACCATTTCTAGAAATGGAAGTTCTAATCATTTCTAACACTTACTGCTGGGCGCTACCTCAGTCCTAACTATTCAGACTCTTCTGGGCCAGGGTCCAGGATGAAAGGGATTCCCTGCCCCGTATGTGTCCCTTGTGGGGGTCCACAGACCATTGCTCCCGCAGGCCTTTTGGGGCTTCTGGGCTGTGTGCACGCGTGCACATGTGTGCTGAGAGCCCTCTGTCAGGGTCACCTGGGACCCGTTAAAAAGCAGATTCCTGGGCTGCAGCCTAGCCTTCTGACCGTAGCAGGGAGTGGGACCCAGCATCTGCATTTGACAAACATCCCCTCGTGAACGGGACACGTAGAAGTGTGAGAAATATCACTTCCCACAGACAGAGGGAAGCACGTGTGCGGACACCTGGCTCCTTTTCCTGTTCCCCCACCAGGCTGTCCTTGCCGGTCTCCGCGCAGAGGGCTGAGTTCCAAAGGTCAGGTCGGTTCACCCCAAGCAACAGGGGTCCAAGCTGAGCCAAGCTAAGCTTCAAGCTGTGAACACTTCCAACAAGGAGTCCAGGCAGGTGATTTTGTGCTGAAAGAGCCCTTGCTGTCCATGCCTAGCCCGGAGGTTCTCAGCCCTGGCTGCACATTAGCATCCCCTCTGTCACTAATGGGGGGGATGGTGGGGAGAGGTGTAAAAAGACCCCGGGATTCTGATTCAACTGGCTTGAGCTGGGGCCTGGGCACAGTATTTTCAAACTCCCCGGGTGATTCTAATGTGCAGCCAGTGTCGAGAACCCTTGTTGCTCTAACTACAAAGTGGGTATTTCACATGGGGTATGTTTTCTGATCCACAGATCAGCCAGCTCTTTCCATTGCAAGGCTATGGGGCAATCTGGAAGGGGGTTCCGTGTGTGTGTGTGTGTGTGTGTGTGTGTGTGTGCGCGCGCACGCGCTTCTCTCGTACTGACCCTTCCCCTTCTGTCCAGCCAGCTCTTTCCATTGCAAGGCTATGGGGCAATCTGGAAGGGGGTTCCGTGTGTGTGTGTGTGTGTGTGCGTGTGTGTGTGTGCGTGTGCGTGTGTGTGTGTGTGTGTGTGTGTGTGTGCGTGCGCGCTTCTCTCGTACTGACCCTTCACCTTCTGTCCGGTCCTGTTCCTACCTGACTTCAGGAGCACATCACCTCCTGCCTGGACATTTTCAGTGTCCTCCTAACTGCCCTTTCCAAGGGTCTGATCCCTACCCCTCTGCTTTCCCCTCTGCCGGCAGAGGATCCTTCCTCAACTTTGGATGAGAACTTGACTTTGCCCATCACAGCATGTCCACAGGTGATTTGTCTCAGATACCTTATCAATTCTGGCATTGGCCTTTAGTATCCACAGGATACACTCAGCCCCTTAAAAAAGAAAACATTAGCTGAGAAATCAGATTGTTTTCATAAGACCAAACTGAGGTCCAATCTGCTCTGAGTAGAGTTTGACTCTTTCCCAATATCTGTCTGATACTTGTCTTCACTTTAAGAGGAGAAGAATCTATTATTGCACATAGATTAGAACCTCTTGCAATGTTGGACAAATGCCCTCCAGGGCCCATGTGGATGAGAGGGACCCATTTTGTTCCTGTCTCCCAAGTTAAAGCATACATCCGTCTGGATTTTGAATTTTGTTTTATAATTGGGCCGAAAGTGTTTTCAGTGAGAAATTTATCATTTCTGAATCCATGGCCATTGTAAAGACATCAGATTCTGGATGCTGCTTCCAGTGACCTATAACTGAGTTGGGAGTGCTTAACTTAGTAAAAATAAAGAGTAACGAAAGAAATGGATGGAGTAGGGAGGAAAGAACCTGACCAAATAGGACAGGCACCTGGGGAAGAGATTGAGAACGATGTCCTGTTCCAAATGCATGAAATGATAACTGTTATTTAAAATAATGTTCTCTCTGATACGAATGTATAGGCCTTATTTGGATACTGATGCAAACAAAAAAGACTTAAAACATTTTTGAGACAACTGGACGTTTGATATTTGATGATATTTAGGAACTCTTATGAATACTGTTAGTTGTGATAATGGTCTTGTAATGTTAAAAGGAAGGATTGGTATCTTTTAGAGACACTGAAATATTTATGGCTGGAATGATATGATCTCTGGGATTTGCTGCAGGACAATATGGGAGAGAGGAAGTGGATGGGAGTATTGTTGAAACAAGATTGGCCACGAGTCAATAATTGTCGAAGCTGAGTGATGGGTATGTGGAGGTTCATTATATTATTCTGCTTTCGTATGTGTCTGAATTTCTCCGTAGTAAAATGCTTTTTAAAAGAATATGATGTTTTGGGCACCTGGGTGGCTCAGTCGATTAAGTGACTCTTGACCTCAGCTCAGGTCTTGATTTCAGGGTTGTGGGTTCAAGCCTCCTATTGGGCTCCATGTTGGGAATGGAGCCTACTTAAAAAAAAAAGATTATGATGTTTTTAATACTAAAAATTTAAATACATTTTTACCTAAAATTGGTGGTCTGCATTAGCTTGACGTTGTGTGCTGGCAGTCTGAGAACTGCTGCCTGAATAGCATGAGGTCTTGAATAGAGGGAATATCCAATTCCTGAAGCATTGCACAAAGGACACGTTGGAAGAAAAGAACCATAAGGCAGGTGAAGTTGTCCTTTAGTGTGTTCTGTGATCCCAGAGTGCTGTAAGAGTAGTTCCTGACATAGGCATGGGAGTGGAGAGACCAAAGACTTCAGCTTCAGGTTTGTCCTGGTGTTTAAATAATTTGTACTAGAGCAGGTTTGGGATGCATGAGAATGACTGACTATGGCTTGAAAAAAAAACCAGTTGATCCACTGCCTGGAGACACAGGCCTACAAAAATCGCTACTGCGTCTGATGCAGATACCCCCGTGCAGGGTGAACTTCCTGGTGGGGTACCCGCACATGGAGCCTGATAGCCTGGGTTTGAATCTCCTTTCTGTAACTGACTAACTCTCTGGTCTTGGGCAAATTACGAACTTACTCTCAAACTGTCAGTTTTCTAATCTGTAAAATGAGCATCATAATAGTATCTACCCCACCAGATTGCCAGGATCGAATGAGAAAATGTCAGAAGAACATTTAACTGAGTCTGGCCCATGTGCCAGCAAGCGTGAACTGTGATCACTCACCTCCCTCTGGGCTCTGCTTTAGAAGGCAGGTCTTTTTCTAACTCCCCAATGTACTCCTTCTGCCTGATTCTTTTTTCTCTGTTCTTTGTTTTTTAAATTTTTTTTCTCTTTTCTTTGGCTTCTAGGACTCTTAAATCCATATTTGCAGCCCACCTGTAGTAACCGAACAACATCACATGATAGACATTTCTGTGTGCTCATCTTACTGCCGGCTCTATCAGCTATTTTCCTTGTCTTCTTCATGGTTTATCTTGGTCATCTATTCCATCTTCTGTGTATTTTTATAAGCTGGTTCATTTTTTTTTAATGGCATAAGGGAAGGAGTAAATAACTAGCTAAATAAATAAGCCATCTGTGACTGAGGCCAGGGGAAGAGAGGAGTCATGGGGGCGGACAGGAGAGGACTTTGATAAATGAGCTTCATCGGAGTAACAGGGAGAGTAGGGGCCAACAGAAACAACCCACTGGGCCTCTTCAAAGTCATTGTTGCTTGGGACACCTGGGTGACTCAGTCAGTTAAGCGTCTGCCTTCGGCTCAGGTCATGATCCCAGGGTCCTGGGATCAAGTCCTGCATCGGGCTCCCTGCTCGGCGGGAAGCCTGCTTCTCTCTCTGCCTGCCGCTCCCCCTGCTTGTGTTCTCTCTCTCTCTGACAAATAAATAAAATCTTAAAAAAAAAATCACTGCTGCTTTATGCCTTCCTTGGCATTCATCACGTATGCTACCATTGTTTGTTTCCCTGTAATAACGGGCCATAGAATCCTTAAAAACAGAAAAGGGGCAAGTTGTCTACTTGTTTTGGTGGCAGGGTTGGGTGTGAAAATGGGGTAGCTTTCTTCCCACCGCAAATACAGAAGCCCAGGATTCAGCCAGGTTTTCTTCTATGATTCAGTGGCTCTGTGCACTGGGGCTTCTGTCTCCATAGCAGACAAAGCCTTTCCTGGGAAGAGGTTGCGCTTTCCTGGCCAACAGGATGCTGACTGCTGACAGGCGCACCGCGTGCACCAAACACACCACTCTCTTCCACTCAGGGTCAGAGAGATGAGTCACCTCCACCAGCCCGGGGGACTCAGAGCCTTGGATCTTTCCAGCATGAATGCAGAAGGGCATGGCCTGTGGCTTTGTGATAGGGAACACAGCAAGGGCTTTTGTCAGAGATCTAACCAAGGCCTTGGTGACTGATATCTCCCCTCATAACAACTGGGGAGGAAGCTGCGAACTAGAGATAAAGATGGCAGAGTTTCTGGTCTTTTCAAAGAAAAAGTCCCTTTAGAGACAATATCAGACCTTGAAAAAGAGGTGTCCCAAAAGTACACATTAGCTCTCTTCCCCCCAAACTCCTTGCTTGCCTGTCTGGAAGGTTTTGCAAAGATACAATAACCTAAGTATTTGGGCCACTTATTACCATTTTCCCTCAAATTTGATGCTACTGTCCCTGCTTGTGGAGTGGCAGGGGCCCTCAGCTTTGCTCAGAGGCAAACATGGCTACGGGAACAGAAGGGAGAGAGAGGCAAGGAATGGAGCGTGTGCATGGGAGGACGGGGTGCACGCTGGTTCTGGGACAGTGAAGGCAAGCCCTCGTAGTCATACTACCTGGGCCAGGGCCCTCCTCAGAGGAAGGGGGCTGCACAGTGTGGACACTCTCTCTCAGAAGCTTTCTGATTTCCTAGGCCTCCAGCAAGGTTCATCTTTAATTATAAGGAGCTTCTTATTTATTTATTTTCCTTCTTTATCTGTTTTCTCTAATTTAATAGAAAAAAAGTCTATGGCTGTACCACCCTGAATGCACCCAATCTCATCTAATCTTGGAAGCCAAGCAGGGTCTGGCCTGGTTAGTACTTTGGATGGGAGAAAAAAAAAAAAACATGATATATGAAAAGTTAGAGTTAGACATGAAAACCATGAATGGCATATTGCTAAGTGCATGAACAAAATCACAAAATCATAGGTGAACTCTATTTTTGTAGTAACAAAAACATCAGTAAGAAAGGATGTGAAAGGATTCATGCCAAGAAGTGAATAGTCTTCTTTGGAGAAGGGAGTGGATTTGGGGTAGGAGTTATGAAGAAAGGGGAACTTACACTTTTTCTCTGAAATTCTGGAATTTGGGGGGAGAGAGAGCACATAGTCTTTTTAAAAGAGTAAAAAAGTCAATTTAGGTGCTCTGGGTTGGGAGTATTCACCTTCCTGTGGAATGCAGCCTTGTCCTTGAGGTGGGATCCTCCCTCCCCTCACCACCCGCCCTGCCCACCAAGACACGAGACCCTCTGTCCTGCCATGTGTCAGGGCCGCTAACGCTCCCCGACAGTGCAATGCTGCGCCTCAGGGAATACAAAGCACACCCCGCTGTTATTCTCATGCAATGCTCATGGCGATCCTGGGACGTCGGGGTAGCAGCGTGTCCACTGTACACCTGAGGAACCTGAAGCTCAAGGGGCGAAACCACACCGCTGCTGGGAGGCAGGGAGGGCAGTGAGGCAGGCCCCCTCCACACACACTCAGGCTTTCTTCCAGCCCCTGCTGCCTCTGGCAGAAGAAGGTTGGTGTGGAGGTACCTGAGGACAGCAAGAAGGAGCACAGGGACTCTGCCTGGCTGGAGCATGAGAACACCATGTTAAGTGCACATGCCCATGTAATTAATGTCCTGGGAGGGTTAACTTTATGTGCAACTTGGCTAGGCCATGGTACCCAGATATTCAGTCAAACACCAGTCTAGATTTGCTTTTTTAGATAACATTAATATTTAAACCAGTAGACTTTGAATAAATCATTAGTCTTCTTCATAATGTGGGTGGGTCTCATCTAATCAGTTGAAGGCCTTAAGAGAAAAAGACTAAGGACCACCCAAGAGGAGGGAATTCTGCCTCCAGGCTGCCTTTGGACTCAACAGCAGCCCTACCCTGGATCTCTTGCCTGCTGGTCTGCCATTCAAATTTCAGACTTGCCAGCCCCATATTCCTGTGAGCCAATTCCTTAAAATAAATCTCTCTCTTCATATATATGCACATTCTACTGGCTCTTTCTCTAGAGAACCCTGACCAATACACTTTCCCTAAGGGGTGGACACATTTAATTTAGACTAGCTTTTGTTGGTGTTGTCATACCTAGCAGTGAGTCTTGCCCATCTTACATGCTTCATAAACATTTGAGTGAAAACCAACAGCCAGACTAAAAACGCCCAATGGCTTTGCCAGATGTGATTTTTATTTAAACTATTATTTTGTTCCCTTATGAATCACTCTGAAGGAAAGGAACAAAAACTGTCTTGATTAAATTAGAGGAGGGAGGGTGGGAGCAATGAGTGGTAAGATGCCTTCCATTTCTGAAGATTCTGTGACCCATCATCATTCCAAAAACTATAGTTTTTGTTTTGTCTTTTACATCAAAGTAAATGTGGACTGGCAGGACCAGAAGAAGAGCTCAGAAGTGCCTCTCACCTTCTCCTCGGGGGCCCTGGCCCATCCTTTCTGTAAGGAGGTGCCCATTCTGTCCACGCACCCCCCACCACCACCAGCAAACAGTCTCTTGCTACCATAGGCATGATGCTGAGGCCAGCATGAACTCATTTACGTGTTTTGCCCAGCAGTATTTGCACTTTACAAGAGCTGGGAGAAGAACCCAAAGAAACAGCTTCCAATAGGGCAGCTTCAATGCTCCTACTTTAACCAGGAAGGAAACTGAGGCCCAGGGAGGGATGTTGGGCAGTATGCCCAAAGGCTACATTGGAGTCATGGTCCAAGCTGGTCATGCGGTGGCTGGGAAGGAGAAAGGTGTCTGGGAGGATGTGCCTCACTTCTCCGGAATCCCCATTCACCAAGCCTCACTACTTCCTGGGGAGCAGATCCTGAGGAAGGGACTGAGACCTCACATCTGGCTTCACTGTCCCCAGGGCCACATCCTGGATATAGAGGAGTGCTTCTTCATTCCCAGTTACATTTTGGCCTCATGTCTTCTTTCACATAAGTTGTGTTCAAAGCAACGTTCATTTCCCACAATGTGGCAAGCTCATTCCCTGCCCACTATCACTTGGAGAGGTCCCTTATCCCTCAGCACTTAGCTTAGCAGTCACCTCCTCCAGAAAGCTTCCCTGTGTCTTCCCTGCCCCAGAATTCCCCCAAGTCCACAGTGCACAGGCTCCATGTTTGTTGCCTGGCATAGTCACCAGGCTGAGATCCTTGAGGTCAGCGAGCCTGACACTGAGCAGGGTCTGGCCCACGGTAGAGCCAATAAAAGTCAGTAAACCAGGGAATATTTCCTGTTCACAGGGGAAAATGACCAGAAATTACTAGTACCCTTGCCTGATACATAATGGGCATTCCATATTTATAGAATAGTTCTTAAGAGTGAATAAATACCCCCTGACCTAAGTTATGCTGTGGAGATTCGAGGCAGTATTACCATCATATCTGGGTAAAATGTCAATGGCCACAAAGAAATTTTTTTATAGTACATGCAATGGTTTAATTTTTTTTTATTTTTGAGAATGTTTTTAATTTTAAGTTTTCCTCCCATAAATTTTCTAAAACCATTGGCATTTTTTCCCTTCTCCAGAATCTAGTAATTGGCATAAAATGTAGCCTCAAATTATGTATTATAAGTATTTTAAACTTGAAATGCCATATGATACAATTCCAGGGGCCTGCCAATTATTTAAGATAAATAAGATCCATCTGGTCTCAAAATTTCTGGTCAATTCAACAAATTAAAAATCACTTGGTTTAGACATTTGGCATCATCGTGCTTGTTCATTTTTCATTCATCCATCCATTCATATGGGGAATGGAAGCCTCCTGCCACAGGAGGGGTAGTAAGGTGGTCAAGGCCAGAAGACATTGATAAGCAAGAAGGAGAAGATCAGAAGTGTGCTGACTGGTGGTTGGGGAGTACTTGGACCCGCCAACCCCCACCCTCAAAGGACAGGCTAGCCTTTTGACCAAAATGCTGTTGTAACTGTCAAGGAAAACCAGGGAAAAAGAAGTACACAAATAATGTTGTAATTAGGAGTGGGGCCCAGCAGGGATGGGATAGGCTAGATCTTAAGCAGGAGGTAGGAAAGGAAAGGGGATAACTTAAGTATGGAAAATGTTCCTTGGATAATAAATCGCCATTTCATGTAGGCAGTAAAAATCAACATGTAGCAGTTTTGAAGAAGAAAGGGACCCAGCCCAGGATGGAATGGGACAGCGGCTGGTCCCTAGGCCCCGCTGGAGGGAAGGCAGCATGTGGCCTGGGCGGAGACTCAGGCAGGAGGGATGTGGCGCAGGTCGCCTGCAGCTGCGATCAGGACAGGATGGGACCCTGCAGAGGACATCCTGGGGCAGCCTGGGGACTTTCCATGCAGGAACATATGTGGAAACCCATAGCCCGAGAGAATTCTGGCCTGCGTGCCAGGCAGAGTCCTTGAGCGTGAGCAAGGAGAGATGAGGGGAAATGCTAACCCTGTACCACCGCAGCACAGCGGAGGCCGGGAAGGAAGCAGGGCTGACGGCCAGTGCGCTCCACAGACAGCTTCATTACAGGCCTGGCGGGCTCCTGCCTTCCAGAGCCCCGCCTTCCATGAGCTGTGTGGAACCCTTTTCAGGGTAGCCTGGGTGCCCCACGCTCTGCAGCTTCCAGCCCATGGACTCAAAGTTCAGACATGCCTCTCCTACCAGACTGGTTTGTGCTGTATCTGCGGCATGCTTGTGCCTTGATTGACCTAGGATGTTCCTTTAAATGGGCTTGCATTTTATTTTATTTTTATTTTATTTTTTAAGATTTTATTTATTTATTTGACAGAGAGAGACACAGCGAGAGAGGGAACACAAGCAGGGGGAGTGGGAGAGGGAGAAGCAGGCCTCCCGCTGAGCAGGGAGCCCGATGTGGGGCTCGATCCCAGGACCCTGAGATCATGACCTGAGCTGAAGGCAGACGCTTCACGACTGAGCCACCCAGGCGCCCCTGGGCTTGCATTTTAAACATAGCCTCTGGGGCGCCTGGGTGGCTCAGTTGGTTAAGCAACTGCCTACGGCTCAGGTCATGATCCTGGAGTCCCAGGATCCAGTCCCGCATCAGGCTCCCTGCTCAGCAGGGAGTCTGCTTCTCCCTCTGACCCTCTTCCCTCTCATGCTCTCTCTCTACCATTCTCTCTCTCTCTCTCTCTCTCTCAATAAATAAAAATCTTAAAAAAAAACTATATACATAGCCTCTGCCTGCTAAGTAAATATCCACATTCATAAATTACTCCCACCTGAACCACCCCTCAGCCCCACTTCTGCCCCATCCCACAACACCCCCACCCCCAGTCACTGGGCTTCCTTGCAGTCAGAACCCTTCCTGGGCATCCAGGTGCAACTAGGGCACAAGACACCTTCTCCCACCTTGGAAGCAATCTTGTCACTCGGCAGAGTAAATCAGTGGGGCCTCCTGGGAGGCATAGCTACCTGCCTCATCAGGTTTCTCCACTTTTTAAATCTGTCGTGGAGTTTGGAGTTCAGGCCCCTCTCCCTACAACCTCTCCTACACACACCTGGGGGCTGGGGTTCTGGCCTAGCCTTCAGGGAGCTCCCTGCTTCCTCGGTGAGGTAAAACATCACCCTATTAATGGCCACGGTGGTAAGTCATGTTGATAGCAGCGCCCACTCTTGATGAGACATGATGAGAATAGCACTTCACCTCTGTGGTCTTCCCTCCAAAATCCAATAAGCTCAGTCCAGTTATGAGAAAAACCTCAGACAAATCCCAATTGAGTGATATTCTACAAAAGAACTTACCAGCACTTCTCAAAACTGTCTGGGTCATCAAAAACAAGGAAAGCCTACGGAATCATCACAGCCAAGAGGAGCCTAAGGAAACATGATGACTACATGTAATATGTCATCCTAAATGGGATCCTAGAACAGAAAAGGGACATTAAACAGAAACTAAGGAAATCTGAAGAAGATATGGGCTTTAGTTAATAATAATATATCAGTATTGGTTCATTAATTCTAGGAAATATGCTGTATTAATATAAGAAGTTAATAATTGAGAAGCTGCGTTCTTTGGGGTTATGTGGCAATTCTTTATCTTTGCAACTTTCCTGTAAATCTAAAACTGTTCTAGAATTAAAAGTTTATTTAAAAAATAAAAGTTTTTTAAAAATGTCATCCTAGGGGCACCTGGGTGGCTCAGTCAGTTGAGTGATTTTGGCTCAGGTCATGATCTCTGGGTTGTGAGAGCAAACCCTGTGTGGGGCTCCATGCTCAGCAGGGAGTCTGTGTCTCTCCTCTCTTCCTCTCCCTCTGCCCCTTCCCTGCTCTCTCGCGCTCTCTCTCTTAAATAAGTAAATGAATCTTTATTATTTTTTTTAAATTTTATTTTATTTGGGAGAGAGAGAGAATGAGAGGAAGTGAGAGAGAGAGAACATGAGCGGGGTGGGGGCAGAGGGAGAAGCAGACTCCCTGAACAAGGAGCCCAATGTGGGGCTCGATCCCAGGACCCTGGGATCATGACCTGAGCCAAAGGCAGATGATTAACTGACTGAGCCCCCCAGGCCCCCCATAAATAAATCTTTAAAAAAAAAAAAAGTCATCCTAAAACCGCCAATGGAACAGCAACTGCTGGATCACATGTCATTGAAGAAAACTTTATCATGGATCCTAAATGCTGCCTTTCAAACCACAGGCATAATAGAGTATCAGCTACTTACTAAGTGAAACTTATCCACTTTAGCCTCCTTTGCTGTTTTTTAAATATCTGTTATACACTCCACAGTCCATTCACTTTAAAAATTCTGGTTTGGGGGCGCCTGGGTGGCACAGTCAGTTAAGTGTCCCACTCCTGGTTTTGTCTCAGGGTTGTGAGATCATGCCCTGAGATGGGCTCTGCACTCAGCTCTGAGTCTGCTTAAAAGACTCTCCCTCTCCCTCTGCCCCTCCCTCCCACGCTCTCTCTCTTTCTCAAATAAAGAACTAAATCTAAAAAAAAAAAAAAAAATCTGGTTCTATTTGTTTCTAATTCAAAAAGTAATCTGTTACTTGGTGCCACTTGAAAAAAGGAAATTGTTGTCAAAATTGTTTCTCCCTTAAGAAACAGTATTATTTGCAGAACTTCCCTTAAGAGCATTTTTAGAAATGACTCAGAATGCTCACCAGCTCTACCACATTCTACCTTGTAGGAACTGTGATAGTGAAGCAGTAATCTCCAGTAACAGCTAGATGTGACAAAACCCAGATAAATAGATTCCTCATCTTATTGTGCATATGCAAAGTCTGGCCCATTGTCTCCTGGAGTAATTTGTGAGGCTGTAAATATATGTTACTCTGGTTGTATCCACCATGAGTTTCCTGTGCTGTTGTTTAATGGGGATGGTAGGATTTGAGAAGGGGAGAGAGATTATCAAGGGGAAGTGGGGAGAAGCTTTTCTTATTAGTAGGAATATCTCAAAGAGTAGTGCCTTGCTGTACCTATTTGGCACGTGACACATCATTCTAGCATCATGGAATCAAGTTATGGAAGACTTTCGGTTGAAAGGAAAATAACGGGCTGGCCATTGCCTATGAAACCCTGAAATATGCCCCGCGTCCTGGCACGGATACCTGCCCCACCGCAGCAATGCTAACATCTCACCATTTTGTTTTGCCAGCAGTCGTTCCAGCTCACTTGCCTCTTGGGCTTCTTCCCACCTCAGTCCCGTCCCCCTACTCTTTACCCCTTACCAGCTTCTTCCTGGCTTCCTCTTCTTCCCTGTCCCTCACACATCCTTCACCTGTGTAGGAGTCAGGGCAGAAACCAGGGGGCTGTCAGCAGGACTTCTAAAGAGTCCTCTGGATGCCCAATCCCTTGTGAAACGCTCCTCACAGTTTGTCTCGTTTAGTTAGCAATGGCTTCAGCGTTTCAAAATGAAACAAGGATTAGAAGACTCAAAACAATCAGCCTATCAAAAAGCTGCAGAGCAACTATTTGTAGTGTCGTCCACATCTTAAAGGCCCACACCCAGAGGGATAGCCTGATGAGATTCTCTCTTTAGGCGGTTTGCTCACTTCTCTGCTGGTGACCAGTGATCCCCTGTTGAAGCAAACCTGGCTGTTCTGCTTCTATCTGGGGGCCCAGGTGCTGCTTACTTCCATAAAACAACAGCCGAGGTTTCTTAGAGCCCGTGGCGGCCCAGTGTGGGCAGCTCACTCTGCACATGGTCATGTTGGGATGGGCAAAACGTCCGACTGTTTTCCCCACTATTCTGTAAATTCTGCTAAATGCTGTTTGCACATGGATTCGTCCCCATGCTGACAAAACAGAACCATCATTTCACAGCCAGGCCTGACAATGAGGTGGGAAGTGCTGGATTTGGAGGCCAAGGATCTGGGTTTAAGCTCCAGGCCTTCACTTAGGAGCGTAGGTTACAAGAATGCTCAGAAATCTTAATGTGTTGGAGCGCCAGGGTGGCTCAGTCGTTAAGTGTCTGCCTTTGGCTCGGGTCATGATCCCAGGGTCCTGGGATCCAGCTCCGCATCGGGCTCCCTGCTCCGCGGGAAGCCTTCTTCTCCCTCTCCCACTCCCCCTGCTTGTGTTCCCTCTCTCGCTGTGTCTCTCTCTGTCAAATAAATAAATAAAATCTTAAAAAAAAGATATCTTAAAAAAAAGATATCTTAATGTGTTCATCTGAAAATGAAGGTAATAATCCCTGCATGTTGTGCAGTTTATGTGAAATTTCATGTAAAAGAATTTTGTGAGGTGCTCCACATATGAGGTGCCATAGTATTCACGGTATACAATTTTACAGAAGATGCTTCTTGAGCAAACTGTGGTATGATGCAGGCAGTTTCAGAACTGTCAATTTCATTATGATATTCAAAATGTGGTTCTTAAGGCCTTTTGCACCTAGGACTTGCCTACCAATTGAATATTGAAAAGGTTGAGAATGGCTAGAATCAAAAAGACAAGAAAGGTAACAAGTGTGGGTGAGTATGTGGAGAAAAAGGAACCTTCATACACTGTCAGTGGGAATGTAAATTGGTGCAGCCACAGCGGAAAACAGTATGGCGGTTCCTCAAAAAATGAAAAATAGAAATATCATATTATCTAGTAATTCCACTACTGGGTATTTACCTAAAGAAAACAAAAACAAAAACACTAATATGAAAAAAATATTTGCACCCTTATGTTTACTGCAGCATTATTTATAATAGCCAAGATATGGAAGCAACCCAAGTGTCCACCTATAGATGAATGGATAAAGATGTGTATATATACACAATGGACTACATTACTCAATCATGAATAAGGATGAAATTTTGTCCTTTGAGACAATATGGATGAACCTAAAGAGTATGTTGTTAAGTGAAACAAGTCAGACAGAGAAAGACAAAAACCATATGGTTTCACTTATATGTGGAATCTAAAAAACAAAACAAACAGCAGAAACAGACCCATAAATACAGAGAAAAAACTGATGGTTGCCAGAGGGAAGGATGGTGGGGGGATGGGCAAAATGGGTGAAGGGGAGTGGGGGATACAGGCTTCCAGTTATGGAATGAACAAGTCATGGGGTTAAAGGTACAGCATAGGGAATGTGGTTAATGGAATTGTTAATAGTGTTGTATGGTGACAGGTGGTAGCTACACTTGTGAGCACGGCGCGTTGTAGAGAGATGTTGGATCACTATGTTGTACTGAAACTAATGTAAGACAGGAAAGCTCTTGAACTGGTCGAGGGCAGACATATACTTTACAAACTGTCAATCTGTCACTCTAAGTGAGAAAAGATGGGTAGGAGTTGACACGGTCTTTTACATGGTTCAGCCTTTGGAAAAGGAGATTGAGATGCCAGTAAAGGTTACTGGAACCTGCGGCTGTAGTGGTCATCCAGACTCTGCATTTTTTTCATTCTCTGAATGCTATCTTCTGATGAGCTGAGTTTTAATTTTGATGCCCTTTTGATCACTATTTTTCTTGTACAGTTAGTGTTTTTTGTATTCTAAGAAATCTTTGCCGACCTCAAGGTCATGAAGGTATTTTCCTATGCTCTCTTTTAGAACAATTAGTTTCCCTTTTCTATTTGTTATCCATCTTGAACTAATTACTTTGAATATGACGGCTTGTATAAATGTATAATGACATGTGTCCATCACAATGGCATTGTACAGAGTATTTTCAGTGCCATAAAAATCCTCTGTGCTCTGTTTATTCATCTCTTCTCTCCCACCGACCCCTGGCAACCACTGGTCTTTTTACTGTCTCTGTAGTTTTGCATTTTCTAGAATGTCATATAGCTGGAATTATACACAGCCTTTTCAGATTGGCTTCTTTCACTTAGTAATATGCATTTAAGTTTCCTCCATTTTTTTCCATGGCTTGATCACTCTTTTTTCCCCTGCTCATTTCTTTTTAGTAATAAATAATATTGCATTGGCTAGATACAGTACAGTTTATTTATCTATTCACCTACTGAAGGTCATCTTGGTTGCTTCCAAGTTTTGGCAATTGTGAATAAAGCCACTATAAACGTGCCTGTGAAGGTTTTCGTGACATAAGTTTTCAACTGCTTTGGGTAAATACCAGAGAGCATGACTGCTGGATCATGTAGCAGGTTTAGTTTTATATGAAATGTCAAACTGTCTTCCAAAGTAACTGTACCATTTTGCATTCCCACCAGCAATGAAGGATAGTTCCTTTAGCTCCTCATCCTTTTCTGCATTTGGTATTGCCAGTGTTCTGGATTTTGGCCATTCTAATAGGTGGACAGAAGTAGTATTCACTTTTTGGTGTGCAGTTCTATTTCACATAGAATTTTAAAAATTGAGATATAATTTACAAACAATAAAAAACTTTTAAAGGTGTACATACAGTTCAGTGGTTTCTAGTATACTCACAATGGTGTGCAACCATCACCCCTATCTAATTTTATAACATTTCCATAATGCCCCACCCAAAACCGCATCCATCAGCAGTATCTATTTCTTCTTCTCCCCAATCCCTGGCAACCACAAACCTGCTTTCTGTATCTATGGATTTACCGATTTGGGACATTTTCTATCAATGGAATCATGTAATATGTGACCTTTTGCATCTGGCTTCTTTCACTTTGCATCATGTTTTTAAGGTTCATCCATGTTGTAGCAGGTGTCGGTACTTCAGTCCTTTTTATGGCTGCATAATATTCCATCATATGTATGGATAAACCACATATTGTTTATCCCTCCATCAGGTGATGGACATATGGGTTGTTTCACCTTTAAGCTATCATGAATAGTGCTTCTATGAACGCTCATGTACAAGTTTTTACTTGAATACTTTTTCCCAATTCTTTTTGGTATATACCTAGTAGTAGAATTGCTGAATCATTTGGTAATTCTATGTTTAACTTTTTCAGGAACCATCAAACTGTTTCCCACAGTGGCTACCCAATTTATACTCCCATCAGCAATGCATGACAATTCCAATTTTCCCATATCCCCTCCAACAGAGTTTATTTTCTATTGCTGTTTTTTATAATTATCATAGCTATCTTAGTGAGTATGAAGGGCTATCTTCTTATGATTTTGATTTTCATTTCTCTGGTGACTAATGATGTTGAGCATCTTTTTATGTGCTTTTGGGGCCATTTGTATATCTTTGTTGAGAAATGTCTGTTCATTTGAAATCAAGAAGTGTGAGTCCTTCAGTTTTGTTCTTTTTTTCTTTTTTTAATGGGGAGAACTTAACTTTTTTTTTTTAAAGATTTTATTTATTTGACAGAGAGAGACATAGCAAGAGAGGGAACACAAGCAGGGGGAGTGGGAGTGGGAGAAGCAGGCTTCCATGCAGGGCTCGATCCCAGGACCCTGGGACCATGACCTGAGCTGAAGGCTTAACGACTGAGCCATCCAGGCACCCCTTTAATTTTGTTCTTTTCAAATTTATTTTGGCAATTGGAATTTCTTAAGATTCCATTTAAATTTTAGGCTTCTTTTCTATTTTTGTAAAAAAAAAATGCCATTGGGATTTGGATAGGGATTGCATTGACTCTACATATTGCTTTTGGGTACTACTGTCAGCATAGCAATATTAAGTCTTCCAGTACATGAAAATGGGATGTCTTTCTACTTAGGTCTACTTTAATTTCTTTAAGCAATGTTTTGTAGTTTTCAGGATACAAGTCTTTTGCCTCCTTATTCCTATGTATGTTATTCCTTTTGTACTTTTCTAATAGAATTGCTTTCTTTATTTTCAGACTGTGCATTACCACCATCATAAACAAGATTTCAATACCCCAAAGTGTTCCCTCTGGCCCTTTTTGTGAAATGGTATTTTTTAAATTTAATTTTTACTTGTTTGCTCTAAGTGCATAGGAATACAATTTACATTTGAATATTGATTTTGTATTTTGAGACCTTGCTAAATGCAAGACTAGTTCTAGACAATTTTAATTCTTTCTTCCCAATCTTTATGCCTTTTTTGCCCTATTGTCCCAGTGAATAGTGATGTCCAGTACAATGTTGAATAGAAGTGGTGAGAGTAGGCATCCTTACCTTGCTCTTCATTTTAAGGTGAAACTTCCAATATTTCATCATTATGTATGCTGTTAGTTGTAGGTTTTTTGAAGTTCACTCTATCAGGTTGAGGAAGTTTTGTGTGTGTGTGTGTGTGTGTGTGTGTGTGTGTGTGTGTGTGTGTGTGGTTTTTTTTTAAGGAAGTTTCTTCGTTACTCCTCATGTGCTGAGAGTTTTTATCCTGAAGAACTATTGAATTTTGTAAAATGCTTTTCCTGTATCTATTGAGATGCTCATATGATTTTTCTTTTATTCTGACAATGTGATGAATTATATTGATTGCTATTAAAAAACTTAAACAACCTTACATTCCTGGGAAAATTTCCCTGTTTTTGGTCATGTTGTATTATCCTTTTTAAAAAGAATGCTGGGATAAATTTGCTAATATTTTGTTAAGGATGTTTATGTCTGTGTTCATGAGAGATATTGGTCTGTGGTTTTCTCTTCTGGTAATGTCTTTGTATGCTTTTGGTATTAGGGTTGGACTGGCCAAAAAATTTAAAAATTGGGAAATGGTTTCCTCCTCTATTCTCTGAAACAGTCTGTGTACAGTTGGTATAATTTCTTCCTTGCAAGTTTGATAGAATTTACTGGTGAAACCATCTGTGACTTGAAAAGGTTTCAATCACAAAAGGGTTTGCACACTCAATTTTAAAAATCAACATGGAGATCTTCAGATTTTCTATTTCTTCCTGTGTCAGTTTTGATAAATATTGTTTTTCAAGGAATTTATTTTATCTAACTCGTTAGTACTTTTTAGCATAAAATTATTCAAAAACTATTAACCTTTATTAATTTTTTATGTCTGCCGGACTGCTAGTGAAACCCCCTCTTAATACTGATGTTTGAAATTTGTGTTTTCTCTCATTGACTTACTCAGTGATATCATTTTCTATCAACCTTAAGGACCTTCTTTACATTTCTTGTAGTGTGAATTTGATAGAGATGATTCTCAGCCTTTGTTTATCTAAAAATGCCTTATTTTGTCTTAATTTGTAAAAGCTATTTTTGGTAGTTATAGTTTATTGATCCTAAGTTGCAGGTGTTTTTCTTATAGGACTTAAAAGGTTTGTTCCATTGTCTTCTGGCCTTCACTGTTTCTGATGAGATGTCAGCTTTAATTTTGTATGTATATAATGTGTCTTTTTCCTTTTGCTTCTTTTAACATTTTTCTTTAACTTTATTGCAGCATTTTGACTACAAAGTGCCTGAGTGTGTTTTTCTTTGTATTTATTTTGCCTTTGACTTTGCTCAGCTTCCTGGGTTTGTGGGTTTATATTTGTTTTCCCTTGTTTAATCATAACCTAACTGTCATTTAAAGCTTGGCTGCCTCCCAGCCACAGTGTCTTCTTCTATAGCAGGCCTCTTCTACCTACCTGCACCCAGGCTAGGTTGGCTTAATGATGAGGGGCTCATCTCCACCTAAAATTCAGTTAATCAGGCTTCCCTGTATCTACAACTCATTCACCAAATAGAAATATATGGTTCTTAGTTCATCTAGATTTATTTTTGTTGCTGTCATGGTCCTGAAGGCCTTTTGCATTCTTCTTCATCCTAATCCTGAAGAACTGAAGGTGTTTCTTCTTATTCTCTTCATTCTCTCTATATGAGAGATTGTACTTCCTGCCTCATAAAAGTTAGGTATGGCCATGTGACTTGGTTGACCAAAGAAATGTGTGTGAATGCTTCAAGGCAAATATCCTTGTATATGATTGGACACTGTCACTCTGTGTGGTAAGCTGAATAATGGCCCCTGAAAATGTCCACATCTTAATCCCTGGAACCCGTGAATATGTTACTTCACTGGACAGAGGGCATACTGCAAATGTGATAATGCTGGGAGTCTTGAGATAAAGAGATTATCCTTGATTCTCTAGGTAGGCCCAGTGCAATCACAAGGATCCTCATAAGAGGTAGGCAGAAGAGTCAGAGTGAGAGATGGTAGCAGAAGTAACAGAGAGAAAGAGAAAGAGATTTGAAAATGCTACACTGCTTGCTCTGATGGAAGATGGAAAAGGGCCATGAGCCAAGGAATGCAGGTGGCCTCTAGAAGATGGAGAAGGAAGGAAACAGATTCTCCCCTAGACCTCGAGAAGAAAAGCAGCCCTGCCAACACCTGGATTTTAGTGCATTTTGGACTTCGACTTCCATAACTAAGTCAGTACCTTTGTGTTGTTTTAAGCTACTTAAGTTTGTGGTAATTGGTTATAGGAGCAATAGAAAACTAATACACTCCATCACAACAGCAGCGATGCTCCCCACTGGGGAGACTGTCAGCCTGATTTCTTCAGTGAGCGACACAGAGTGAAGCAGAGTCACCAGCTGCCCATGGCGGACTTGGAGTGTGAGTAAGGAATAAAACATTATCCTTTTAAGCCATAGAGATTTTGCAGATGTTTGCTTTTATAGCATAGCTACCTGTGGGTACAAATCCCACATAAATAAATTTACTCTGTACAACTTTGCTGTGGGGCATGAAGACATTTCTCTGTGTAGCCTGAGAGTTCAGGCCCCTAGAAGTGATGAGACATTTGGGCTATTCTGACAGGAACCTCCGAAGCAGTTTAGAGCTACTTCAGCAGGTCTGTGGAAGGCCTGGCATGTTACGGCTCCTCAGTGGCCGAGACAATACCTACAGAGGTTTACGGTGTTCTGCTCCTTCTCTCAGGGAGAGTATAGTCTAATCAGTGGGAGAGCCTGTGCAGGCAGGAAGCCCGGATGAGAAAGTAAGGTGTAGACTGACGTGCACCTCAGAGGGTTTGGTAGTGCTGAACAAGAGTTACTGTGAGGAGGAAATTTGCTGAGAGAAACAGCATCTCTCAATCAGAGAGGAATTTTGCTAGATGTTGCTGCTCAGGAGGGGCAGAGCTGAGGTCTTCGTTTTACTTTAGTGAGAACAAGTCAAATAACAAAAGCACAAATGAAAAAACAAGCAGAAAGCATATGCTTCTACAAGCAGGTACATTTTAGTGTCTTCCCTGGGGTCTCCATCTCCTTTGTGTCTCTGAAGAAGAGCGCGATGAATGTTCCCAAAGAGCGATCCAAATGTGTTAAGATTCTGCTGCCTTCACCCAGGTCATGATCCTGGAGTCCCTGGATCGAGTCCCGCATCGGGCTCCCTGCTCAGCAGGGAGTTTGCTTCTCCTTCTGACCCTCCCCCCTCTCATGTGCTCTCTCTTTTTCTCTCTCTCAAATAAATAAATAAAATCTTAAAAAAAAAGATTCTATAGTTTGTAATCGTGACTGCATTTTGCAGGAAGGGTAAAAGGTGTCCATTGCCTTGGCTTCTAAGGCAGTGAGGAATGTATTACATTTTTCAAGATTTCTCTTGGGATCCGGGAAAGATCTAATGAATCATTTCATCTAATGCTCTGTGAGGGCTAACTGGTCCTGACCCCAACTCTGGGTCCAGGAAAACCTGGGAGTGGGAGTGTGTTTTCTAGATTCTGAAGTAAAAGATTCCAGGAGCTGGACTGAGTCAGAAGACCCTTCTGAGGGTGGGGTTGGAGGGAGCCAAGCAGAGCGTACATAGAGGAGTGTGAACCATGATCAGGGGAGTGAAAGGTAAAGCAGACCTAAGGAAAGCTCACCCACCACAGGGGAAGGTGAGGCAAGGAGCTGCTGGGAAACAGAGTCGTAACGACTGAAATTAGCAATCTGGAATCAAGTCCAGAGACTGAGTGGGATGTGCTCAGTAAGATAAAGTCTTTCTTCATGAGGTGCTGGCCTCACGGCCTGGGAAGGCCTGTGGCTCAGAGAATCAGGTGAGGGGACTTTTTGAACTGCACACGGAGGAGGGCCCTGATTTATGTGGATACCATTCTCTTTCCACTCTTCCATATTGGCCCATGTAAACCTTACCCATGAACGCTCCCTTATCTTATTTGCCTCAGGGCCTTTGTACTGGCTCTTCTTTCTGACTGGAAGGCTCTTCCTCCACATATCCACTTGGCTCACTCCTGTTCTGTTTTTTCTTAAATGTCACCTTCCCCGGAGGCCTTTCTCTGACCACAATTGTAACCTGTTCCACCTGCCCTATCACTGCCCACCTCTCTTCTTTTTATTTTTCTGGCTTTTCTTTTTCTGTGGCACCTATCTGACTTTTGGTACGCAGTGAAATTTACTGATTTACTCTGTTAGTGGCTCATTGTCTGTCTCCTCCTGCTTTAAGTGCAAGCTCCATGGGATGGGACTCTGTCTGGTTTGCTGCATCTCTAGTGCTATACTGGCCTAGCATACCCTGGGGACTCTGGAAACCTGTTGCATAGGTGTCCTGTTGAGGATAGCATATTGCATGACCACCTCAGGTAACTGAGGGGCTAGCATACATCATATAACTCAAATTAGGGCTGGCTGTCAACACTATATTGGAGAAGCCTGACACCTATTTGTGGCTGCCAGTTAAGTAATTTTATTCTTCTTTTAAAATATCGTTACCTTTTCTAAAAGCTTGAGTCCTCTTGCCTCTTTTCTGCTAAGGGTAGAAGCAGGTATCTACCTCTCCAGCTACCCAGCTAGGAGTGCTGGCTGCAGAAGGGCTGAGTTGCCTTCCCCACCCCATGTGAGGATCACAAGTCTTTGCTTCAGCTTCTTCTTGGGT
The DNA here is from genome assembly GCF_037043125.1 of Eumetopias jubatus. Lineage (NCBI taxonomy): Eukaryota > Metazoa > Chordata > Mammalia > Carnivora > Otariidae > Eumetopias > Eumetopias jubatus. The sequence goes on from NW_028274822.1 coordinate 37,551,644, forward strand.
TATCTCTTCCCAAGGGGGCAGGAGAGAGTGGGGATCAGTGTTACACACTAACTAACCCCTCCCCCACACATACATACACACTTCTACAAAGGGCCTTGGTTTCTGGGGACACACTGCTCAGACATCTGCCATAATGCATGTCTCCCCCACTTGGCTCCCCAGTCTCTTTGGGGCCTTGTGCTAGGCCAGGACTACAGGCTTTTGGGAACAGTGGGACCCAAGGTGCTGAACTGTACTGTCAGCTTGGGCCATGTTTCTGGCCTCCCAGAGTCATAGCTAATTGCTAGGACTCAGAGCAATGACCCACATTGCCAACATACATGTGCATGCACACACATGCACGCACGTGTGTGCATGCCCACAGACACACACACACCCTCTTTCCTGAAGCAGGCAGCTCTCCTTCTGGTCCATGCAGCTGCTCGGTCCACCAAGCTGCCCTGCACCGCAGGCCACATTCTGGATTGCTCTTCATTCAACAGCCACAAGGTCCCTAATTTTGGTCCACAGACACATGGTGGCTCTTTCAGAGTCTAGGTTTAGAAACAGATAGTAGGGAGGCATAAGGGCAGAGAGAGATGGCAACTAGGGCTGCCAACTCAGGGGCTGGCTCCCTGGGGCACCATGAAAAAAATGAGATTAATCTCCTCCTGCCTCTGCCTCCTGAGTGCTTCTCCCTCCACTGCTCAAGGCTCCACATACGTGAGCTCCTGCAAGTGCTGCACAACAGCGCAGGGCACAGCATTCACAGTATTCTCCCCACCACATGGGTGAGGGAAGTGGGGAGAGGATGCCTGGCCTTCTCATATGCAGGCTAGTGGGCTACATATGATGTATCATGGCCTATTCCTTCTTCCTGTCCAGCTCTCTCTAACCCCCCATGTGACTGTATGTGGAGATGGGGCCTATGAGGAGGTAAGTAAGGGTACATGAGGTCATAAGGGTGGGGCTCTGATTCCATAGGGTTAATGCCCTTGTATGAAGAGACACCAGAGGGACGCCTGGGTGGCTCTGTCAGTTGAGCATCCAACTCTTGATTTTGTCTCGGATTGTGGTCTTGGTGTCGTGGGATCAAGTCCTGCATGGGGCTCTGCACTGAGCCTGGCGCCTGCTTGATATTCTTCCTCTCCTTCTGACCCTATCCCACTCACATGCGCTCTCTCAGTCAGTCAATCAACAGACACCAGAGAGTTCTCTTGCTCTCTGAGAATACACATGGAGGAAAAGTTGTGTGAAGACATAGTGAGGAGAGCTGTCTGCAAGCCAGGAAGAAAGTCCTCACCAGAAACTACCCCTGTCAGTCCTTGATCTTGGACTTCTAACTTCCAGAACTGTGAGAAAATAAATTTCTGTCCTTCAGCCCCCCAGTCTATAGTCCTCTGTTATGGCAGCTTGAGCAGAATAATATAGGAGCCACCATGAGATCAGCCCAGTATGGCCTGGCCTATGGATCCAGGCTCTGGGACCTCTGATTCTGAGGACAATGGTCCCTACTGTGGTTCCTTGACCCAGGATGCAGGCCTGGGCAGGGTCCTGCCTGTCCTGGCCTGCAGTGCTCACTAAGCATTTATAGTTTAGTCATCGAGGACTCTAGAAATAGATTTTCCTTTCCCCCACAAGTTGAAAATAATCTTCCCCAGATATCATGTTGAAGCCTGCAACGAAACCTCCCTCTTCAGACCCCACCCTCCACCCCAGAACACTGTGAAGAGACCACAGTGATTATTTTCTATGCTTCCCCTGGTTCTCTGGGGGTACTGAGGAAGCGCAAGTGGCCGGGACAAGGTCCACATGGGGCTTGTACAGGGTGGATCTGCTTGGGGAGGAACACTGAGAACTGCCCCCTGGCACAGGAGCTCCTTCCAGCTGTCCAGGGCTGAGGGGGAGTTGTGGTTCCCGGGTGAGGATGGTGGCTTATGGCACCGAGGCTACAACTCTATCCCCATTAGGAACGCTCATGCTTTAGGGTTGAGGTCTAGTTGGGTTACTTGGTTAGTTTAGTTGGTTTAGCTTAGGGTGGGGGAGAAGAGGGAAGAAAAGGAAGGGTAAAGTGGAGGAGAAAAAAGGGTCAGGAAGAAAAGGGGGGGCAGGAGTCATAGGAATCAAAGCTCAGAGATATCAGATTCCACAGATCCAGGCTGGGAGGGGACACAGGCAGCACTTGACACAGTCATCTCTCTGGATGACACTTCAGATGACAAGACGTGTGAATTCCCAATTCAGAGCCACTGTGCTCCCCACATCCTCATGGGTTTTGCTGCTAGGGCCAAATCACAGAGGAGGGTGTTTATGGAGAAAAGTCTTTTTAGAGCCTTGACTCATTTTGGATTGTTTGGGAAGGCTTTTTTCAGCCCCGTGTGTTTTTGAAAAAGCAGCACAATAGTCAGGCTGACATCATCTGGTGTTAATGGGAACACTATAAACATTTCCACTTTGAATCAAGCCAAAGCATTATTTTACAAAATTATTTAATCAGTTGTTCCGGCATTTAGCTAATCAGTGCACACGTCAAGCAAGTGTTAAAAATGAAGGAAACCAATGTATTAAGAAATAGATGAATTTGTGGTAATGATAATAATGACAACAAGCCCCCAGTTAGGCTAAGTACACAAGGTTCTGGATCTCTTCCAGGGGCTTCCACAGAGCAGAGGAATGTTTTTGCTGTTCACTTACACAGCTGAGCTGGCCGGCTGCCACGACAGGCAGCTTTGTTTATTTGGTTTTCACTTTTCAGCATGAAATACAGTCCTGTCTTGATTCTCCTGCCTCTGGAGCTCTCTGGCTTCTTTAACTAGAATCCTTTCTGCTCATTTGCAGAATGAGTCCCTCCCCTGGGACTGGTGGGTGCCTCGAGGCAGGGTTGGGGGCAGGGGGTTTGCACGGACTGCAGCTCTGCTTGGCCAGGTGATAAATCACAGTTTCTAAGTTAAAGCTTTCCTGAGCAGTAACCTTTATTTGGGGATAGCACTGATTTGGCTTTTGAGCTCAGTGTGACTTGGTTGTAAGCCTAGCGGACTGCTTTATCTGGGGAATCCGTGCATGGGCTCTGTCTTGCCGTCAAAACCCCATGATGCCGCTCATGGGCATGGCGGTGTTTATGTGCCCTCATAATCCCAGCAAACAGTCCCCTAAGGCAGGGGACATCAGGTCTGGTGACAGCATAGCACTTCTTACCATGCTCTAGCCCTAAATAACAGCAGGGGTGCATGAGGAAGACACCTCATAAATAAGTAAGCTCTTCATAGAGTATATGAAAAGGTGAAAGCCGTGGAAAATAGGAAAGTAGATCAGGGTGAAAGATGTTGGGTGTTTCTGGGAATGTGTGGGGAGTTTACAGTTCAAGATAGAACGGCCTGGCAACCTGGTGATTGTACTCTTGGCTGTTTATCTTAGAGAAATGAAAACTTGTGTTCACCCAAAATCCTAAACATGAATTTCCAGAGCAGCTCTATTTGTAATAGCCCCAAACCCCAAACTGGAAACAACCCAGCTGTCCTTCATGCGAGGTATGATCAAACAAACTGGCATCTCCTTACTGTGGGATACTTACTACTCAGCAATGGAAAGGAATGAACTATTGATACACCCACAACCAGGGGAATCTCCAGAGAATTATTCTCAGTTAAAAAAAAAAAAAGTCTCTCCCTCAGGGTAGACTTATACCATACTATATGTCCCAAGAGGCACTTACACCATAGATCTACCCTTATACTATATGATTCTATTTATATGACATTCTTGAAATGACAAAATTTTAGAAATGGAGCACAGCTGAATGGTCGCCAGGGCTATGGAGGGGGCGGGGCCAAGGGAAGGGGAGGGGCTATAAAAGAGCAGTATGAGTGATCCTTGCTGGGAGGGAGATATTTTGTATCTTGACGGCAATGTCCTGGTTGTGCTATTGTACTATAGGTTTGCAAGATGTTCACACTGCAGGAAACTGGGTGAGGGGCCCAGCCAGATCTGCCTGTATTATTTCTTGTAACTACATGTGAATCTACAACTGCCTCACAAAAAAAAGTTTAATGACTCCCAAAATAGGGTGGTCCAGGTGGGTCTACTGAGAAGGTGACATCTGAACTAAGACTTGAAGGAGATGGAGGAGACAGACACGCATTTATCTGGGTAGGCATGGGAGATGAATCACAGGGGTAGCTGGGGCCAGACCCCAGAGGCCGTGGCAGGCATAGTGAGGCCCTGGGCTTTCACTTTTTTTTTTTTAAGATTTTTTTTTATTTATTTGACACAGAGAGAGAGACAGCCAGAGAGGGAACACAAGCAGGGGGACTGGAACAGGGAGAGGGAGAAGCAGGCTTCCCACTGAGCAGGGAGCCTGATGCGGGGCTTGATCCCAGGACCCAGGGATCATGACCTAAGCCAAAGGCAGACCTTTAACGACTGAGCCACCCAGGCGCCCCTGGACTTTCACTCTTGGTGGTCAGGGGAGCCATGGGTCGTTCTGTGCAGCACAGTGACATGGGCCAACTTCCATTTTAATGGACACCCCCCACCCCCAGCTGCTGAGAGGAAAATAGACTGTTGGGGCCAGGGCAGAAGCAGGAAGACAGTAAGGAGGCCATGACAGGCACCCTGGATGATCCTAAGTGTCTCCGCTGCCCTGGTGGGCCCTGTCTATGTCTTTCCTGAGTGCGCATGCACTTAGATGTTTGGGAATGCTTGCAGGAGCCTCCTGAAGAAGCACTGGTCCCCAAAGCCCGAGTCTATACTGGTGACCCATGGAGAGCATACAGCATGGTTGAGGATGAGGGTCAGAAAGGCAAAGATGAGGAACCACCAAAGAACAGGAACCTTAGGCTACAACTTATCATTAAGCCTGGGCCCCATGGGAGGCAGGTCTGGGAGTCTAGTGGTTTAGAACAATAGAAATAAGAATGCCCTGGATGATGTCCAGCGTGTTCACAGGCACGTCACTGAGTCTTTCAAGTAGGAATGCCTTCCTCAGGAGGTTTTGAGCACTTGCTATGTGTTGGGGACTGGTGCCCAGTACAGAGAGAGTGGGAGTAAACCTGGAATAGTTCTTATACTCAGAGAGCTCACTATGGCCGTAAACAAGTGGCCAAATAAACAAATAGTGACAAATCATAGTAAAGGTTAGGAAGCAAACAAAGAATGGGCTGGGAAGGATGTGAATAGCAAGGGGGACAACAGAACTCCCTTAGGTGGAAGGTGACACTTGGGTTGAGCCATTCTGTGGGACAAAGAGCCAGGTTGGACAGTCCCCAGCAGAGGGAGCAGCCTGTATGAGCAGGGAGGAGGTGGGACAGGGTCCAGAGAGGCAGCCACATGCCACTGTCACACCGCTCAGTCCACTTCCTGCTTGGCTTCTGCCCGGGACAGCGCTTCGTATCCAGGGCACCAGCCTCATACTCCTGCCATTTCTGTTACAGTCACAGAGTCAGGCCCCGCTAGTTCAACAGTGCCTAAGAAACAGCTGTATTTGCACAGTGAGCACGAAAGATACCTTCCTCTGTAACATATGAGATGCTGATAAGTGTAAGAAATTGTGGGCGAAACCAAAAGGCTGTCTTGTAAAAATCTAAGTCTATAAAATGTGCCTGCTTCCTAAAGCCACTGGCCCCCCTGGCATGACCATCCAGGGAACCAGGAAGATGCAGTGAAGCATGACAAAACATGCACACCAAGTTTCTCCGTTCCCTAGGGCTACCAGAACAAAGAACCACAAACTGGGTGGCTTATACCAACAGAAATGTATTCTCTCACAGTTCTGGAGGTTGGAAGCCCAGAATCAAGCTATCAGCTGGGGCATCTTCTCTCTGAAGTGTCCAGGGGTGGATCCTTCCTTGGTTCTCTCAGATCCTGGTAACCAGGCATCTGTGGCTTGTGGCAGTGTCACTCGGATCTCCTTCCGTCTGCCCATGGCTGTCCTCCCTCTGTGTCTCTGTGCTCCTGTGTCTTCACATGGTGTTCTCCCTGCGTGTCTGTCTTCATATCGTCTTCCCTCTTCTTATAAGGACACCAGTCATGGTGGATGAGGGCCCACCCGAATGACCTCATCCTAACTACTGACATCTGCGACCCTATTTCCAAATAAGGTCACATTCTGAGGTACTTGGGGTTAAGACTTCAACATATCTTTTGGGAGGACACACTCAACCCACGAAGCAATACTGTGCCAGGAAAAGAAGAGTGGTTAGAAAGTACTGGGCAGCTGTTGGATGGAGTCACAGATCTCACACCAGAGAAGCTGTTCTGAGCTCACATCCACACCCTGGATCTGCTTATTCTGAATCATTCCCACTAATGCCTTTAAAAACATGCTTTACCCTAAGCGTTTCTGTTATTGATTTTATGTAAAAAGTATTTTTCTGCTGCTGACACTAGGGAATTTTTGTTAGTGGCACAGTCACTTACACTTGTGCCAGCCCGATACCTGGTCTTCTCCCTGTTCTGCACCCCGTGGCCATCACACAGTCCAGCTGGGAAGTAAGCGGGAGTAGGTAAGGCCAGGCCAAGCCAGATCACAGAAGACCCAGCAAGTCAGCAGGACCTAGACTAGCCTGACTAGGCAGTAAGGAGCCATCCAGTCCCCAGCAGGGGAATGATGTGGGAAACACAGGGTCTCTCAGGCCTGGGCAGGGCAGGATGAAGGGGACAAATCAGGAGGCATCTGGAATTAAAGTAGGGGTGAAAGGGTCAAGAACTGGGAACCATTCATATGAAGGTACAGATTACATAAAGCTCCCAGTTTGTGGGAGACAAAGATGAACCTTAGAGTTTCTCCTTAGGAGAGAGTGGTTCTTAAGGAAAGATGGGTTGGTCAGTGATGAAACAAGAGCTCGCAGAAAGGAGAGCTTCAAGTAGAAGGAGAAGGTCAATGGCTTCAAACTTCACCAGAGACAAGTATGTAGTGGTTCAGGCAGGAAGGCCTTCCTTTCCTCTTATCCTCCTCAGGCAGGGATGGCTCTTTGACCTGCTTCCAGGGTCCTAGGATGTCTCAGTCTCCCCTGGTGGCCATGTGGCCTCTGAGACCAGGGCAAGATGTCCTCCAGGTCCTGCAGCCCCTCTTCCTGTGTCCTCATCAGAGCTGCGGAAAGAAGACTGGACTGAAAAGGAGGAGTGAACTTAAGGACCAGGGGAGGTGGTCTGGCTGAGTGCCTGAAATGGCCACAGTCCTGGTCCATGTGTAGACTTCTACTTTCTCCTGGTGCCACAGACATTACAGCTGAATCCATTTAAAGGAGGATGGCAAATCATGACCCCCAGATTCCTTCAACCCCTTGTAGTATACCAGGGAAATATTTATATTATGTCTCAATAACAACCATGGTCAGAAATAAATTCAGGATTCTTTAATTTAGACTCTAGTTCATTCATATGCTTGTTGCTAAGTTAAAAGCTTGAAAAAATTTTCTGCTGTAAAAATACAAGACTCTTCCTATTCAGATAAACAGATTTTTCAAATCAAAGACTTGAAATCTTAGAAATGATTTCAAAATGCCTTTTGGAAAGCTTTTCTGTTTCTGACCATAAAATGTCAAAGTCACATTACAGTTTTTCTATGCTTGATCTTAGCCAAAAAGCAAAGAAGCAATCCAGTTTTTCTAAATATAGTTTTACTTATTAGTATTCATTCACAGCTAAAATGATAACATGACATGCCTAAAAATAATAAAACACATTTCTTTAGAAATGTATTGTATGGGGCACCTGGGTGGCTCAGTCAGTTAAACATCTGCCTTCAGCTCAGGTCATGATCCCAGGGTCCTGGGATCGAGCCCCACATCGGGCTCCCTGCTTGGCAGGGAGCCTGCTTCTCCCTCTGCCTCTGCTGCTCCCCCTACTTGTTCTCTCTCTCTGTCAAATAAATAAATAAAATCTTTTTTAAAAAAGAAATGTATGTAGGTGGGATTTCCAGCTATAAAGGAATTAAGAGATCAACAAACCCTCCCCCCTAGAAACAACTATAAAACTGGACATCATTGTAAAAAAACAATCATTGCAGGGGCTCTGAAAACTGATCACAGGTAAACAACAAATTGAGAAACATATAATCGTGAAAAATATAAAGATTCAGGTAAAATCAGTGGAGACAGGTGGGTTCTTGCCTGAGACTGCTTCCACCCTTCATCCCAGTCCAATCAGCCTGGTTGTTCTGCCAGGACAGGATTGGTCTTCCCTTGATCTGGAGTAGAGAGCAGAAACTCACAGCCAGCAGCAAATGGGAAAAGCCTGCAGATCTCCTAACCTGAAGCTGCTATCCTGGTTGTGATGAGCAATATAAGACTTTAAGACTATAAGAAATCGAATAGGAAATATTGGAGATGAGATAGCCATTGAGGTCTTGGTAAACATTCCACATAACCCTGCCTGTCTAGGAGCCTATGCACATGCACAGAAGAGACCCGAGAGGGCCTGGGGTTAAAGTAACACCAGAGTCAGAGTTGAAATTGCCAGATTTAAATATGTCCCCCAATTCAAACACAAATTCATAGTGTTTATGCACAACCTTTGACCAATTACTGAGTGACTACTAAGCTATGCAAACACAAAGGTGACCCCAAAGAAGCTAGGCCCCCAAAAGAAAATATACAAATAAGAATTAAAAAAAAAAAAACTGAGCAGAATCATCAGTAGATGTACACTGGGGTGTCTGTGTGTGTGTGTGTGTGTGTGTGTGTGTGTGTGTGTGTGAGAGAGAGACAGATTCCACAAAGTCCAGGCAAGTTAAAAACAACAAAAATCAGTAACAACTAAGAATCTCAGAGGATAAGAAGAATCTAGATTAGTTATATGATCTAAAATATTCAATTTTCAACAGAAATGTATGAGTCATGCAAAAAAAAAAAAAGTGTTACCCATAGTTGGAGGAAAAAGCCAATGGAAACTGTCTTTGAGTAGCCCAAATACTGGATTTAATAGACAAAGACTTCAAAGCTGCTATTTTAAGTATGTTTAAAAAAAAAAAACCAAAGGAAACCATGTTTAAAGAATTTGAAGAAAATATTATTAAAGTGACTCGACAAGTAGGAATATCAATAAAAATAAAATAAAATAATTTTTTAAAGGACCAAATGGAAATCCTAGGGTTGAAAAATACAGCAACAAAATGAAAATTTTATTATATGAGATCAGCAAATTTGAGATATTAGAAGAAGGAATCAGTGAATTTGAAGATGGGCCAATACAAATTCTCCAGTCTGAAGAACAAAGAGAAAAACAATTGGAAAAAAAAAAGATCAAATTCTCAGAGACCCGTGGAACAACATCAAGCATGCCAACTGCATAACGGGAATCCTGGAATAAGAGGAGAGAGAAAAAGGGCAGGAAAAAAACTTAAAAGAAATAATGGTTGAAAACCTCTCAAATTTTATGAAAGCTTTAATCTATAGATTCAAGAAACCTAATGAACACCAATTAGGAAAAACAAAGAGATCTTCACTCAGTCATATCCAACTCTTGAAAGCAAAAAACAAAGAGGAAATCTTGAAAGTAGCAAGAGAAAAACTAATCATATGTAGGGGATCAAAACTACAAAGGATGACTAAACCTCATCAGAAAAAATGGAGGCCAGAAAGCATTAAAATGACAAATTCAAAGTGCTAAAAGAAACAATTGTCAGCCAAGAATTCTATATCCAGCAAAACTATTCTTCAAAAGCGAAAGTGAAATAAAGATAGTCTTAGATAAACAAAGCCTGAGATAATGTGAGACTAAGATACATGCCTTACAAAAAATACTAAAGCAAGTCCTTCAGGATTACTTCACTTGGTAACTTGAATCCACAAAAAGAAATGAAGAAATTAATGCCAGAAATGGTAAAAAAATGTAAGTAATTATAAAAGACTTAAAGAATATACATCTTTGGGCGCCTGGGTGGCTCAGTCAGTTAAGCGACTGCCTTCGGCTCAGGTCATGATCCTGGAGTCCTGGGATCGAGTCCCGCATCGGGCTCCCTGCTTGGCGAGGGGCCTGCTTCTCCCTCTAACCCTCCCCCCTCTCATGTACTCTCTCTCTCTCTCATTCTCACTCTCTCAAAATAAATAAATAAATCTTAAAAAAGAAAAAAAAAAGAATATACATCTTCTACTATTTCTTTAGGTGGCATAAAATTATATAGAGCAAGTATATTTTGGGGTTTACAACATATATAGATGTGTTAATATATATGACACTAACAGCACAAAAGTGAAGGTGGAGCTATATTGGAACAAGGCTGCTATAATTTACTGGATTCAGTTAGTATTAACCTGAGGCAGGTTGTAATATGTTAAAATGTATATTGTAATTCCTAGAGCAAATACTAAGACAATAACTGAAAAATATAATTTAAAAATCAACCAAGGAGGGGGTGCCTGGGTGGCTCAGTTGGTTAAGCATCTGCCTTCGGCTCAGGTCATGATCCCAGGGTCCTGGGATCAAGCCCCACATCAGGCTCCCTGTTCAGTGGGGAGCTTGCTTCTCCCTCTCTTTCTTGCCTGCCACTCCCCCTGCTTGTGTGCTCTCTCTCTCTCTCTCTCTGTCAAATAATAGGAAAAAAATCTCTAAAAAAATAAAATTTAAAAAATTTTTAAAAATCAACCAAGGAATTAAAGTTCTTTTGTTTAACACATACACAAAAAAAAGAAGTAAAGGAGAAATAGAGAAACAAAAAAGATATGAGGCATATAGAAAATAGCAAAATGACACATAAATCCAATCATATTAGTAACTAGATTAAATGTGAATAGAGTAAATATCCAGTCAAAAGACACATATTGTCAGAGTAGATAAAAAAGCAAATCCAGCTATATGTTGCCTATAAGACACACACTTTCAATTCAAAGACACAAATAGGTTGAAAGCAAAATGGTATCTGCTCTCACCACTCTTATTCAGCTCAATACTGGAGGTTCTAGCCTGTACAATGAACAAGAAAGATTAACCAGATGTAATACATGCAAACTGGAAAAGAAAAAGAAAAACTGGTTTTATTCCACAGCATAATCCTGTATGTAGAAAATCTCAGGATAAAAGATCAATATACAAAATACCAATTTTTCTGATGCACTCACAATGAACGGTCCAAAAACAAAATTAAGAGAATCTTGTTCACAATAGCATTCAAAGGAATAGAGGAGTAAATTTAACTTAAGAAGTTCAAGACTTGTATGCTAAAAAGTACCAAACATTACAAGAGAAATTAAAGATCTATATAAATTGAGATATATTCCATCTTCAAAATGGATGGAAAGAAACAATATTATTAAGATGGCAGTTTTCCCCAAATTGACCGATAGAATCCCCATCAAAATCCTGGTAGAATTGCTTGTAGAAATTGACAAGCCAATCCTAAAATGTATATGAAAATGCAGAAGACATACAGTAGCCAAAACAATTTTTTTAAAAGAACAATGAAGTTGGAGGACTCATACTACCTGATTTCAAAACTTACTACAAAATCACAGTAATCAAGACAATGTGGTATTGGCACAAAGACAGACATGTAGATCAATGGAACAGAATTAAGAGTTCAGAAATAAACCTTTATATTTAGTCAACTGATTTTCATCAAGGGTGCCATGGTAGTTCAGTTGAGTAAAAAATGGTCTTCCATGAATGTTACTGGAACAGTTGGATATCCATATGCAGAAACATGAACTAAGAACCTCACCTCACAAAACATATAAAATTTAACCCAAAATGAATTATAGGCTTAAAAATAAAAGTGACTTCTAGAAAACATTACAGAAAATCCTTATGACCCTGGGTTAGGTAAAGAGTCCTAAAATATTATACAAAAAAAAGCACTGTATAATACCAATGAAGTAATACACTGGACTTCATCAAAATTAAAGACTTTTGCTCTTGAAAAGATACCATTAAGAAAATAAAAAGACAAACCACAGTCTATAAGAAAATATTTGCTAATCCATATCTGAGAAAAGATCTGTATCTTGAATATACGAATAAGAAGTCAAACAACAGAATTTAAAAATGGACAGAGATTTTAATAGTTATTTCACCAAAGAAGATATTCAAATGATTAATAAGCACGCAAAAAACATATGTCTATACAAAGACTTATGTGTGAACGTTTACAACAGCTGGGCACTTGGGGCTGACTCTGCCCCTGTTGTTGCTTCTAGGGCTTCCTGGAAGGAGGAGAGTGTTGGGCTGCCCTGCTATGCTTGAATGGATCTGCAGTACACAAACCAAATTGATCATGAGTTGTAGTAACGATAAGAACAATACTATTATATAATCTGTTTATTCCTGGCAACCATGGCATTCTGCTCCAGTACAGGCTCTGCCAGTTTCAAGGCACAGTGATGACCATCATGGTATCTAAGCCTCACTTATCCAGTGGGTAAAATTCTCCCTAAGACCTCCCTTGGCCACCTAGTAAGCTCCTCACTATCCCCAGGTCACCTAGCCATTTCCTCACAGCCTCACAATATCCCAGGTAGCAATGGCCTAAGCCACCCAGTCTGTTATTCACAATAGGGTGCATCTTGGCTGGTTAAGATAGATCCTACTCTCCTTATCATTGTCTGTTTGAAACAAAAAGATATGTCATATCACCCTGATCTGTCTTATAAAGAGAACAAAGGAGACAGAAATGCGAGCATTTACTATGACTGAGCTCCATTTGCTGGGATCTTAAGAAACTGGTGCAAACCCACAGTAGCCAAGGAGGAGGGAGAAATGTGGTTTACTGAGCTTTGCTGAAAAGAAGGAATTTCTCTCAGGGGACAACTTGCTTGGAAATAGAAGGAGATGAAGTTTAGACATGTGATTCTCATTACCAGCTACATCCTTTCAGACAGAAGGCAGATATAATTGGATCCATTTCTATTTTAATTATAATTCTTTGGCTTTAAAGAAATCACCAATGGAAATTTGTAAGCCACCACAAACGCCGCCATTTCAAATTCCCTGGATTTTAATGTGGCCTGGATTTCCTTCGGCAAGGCTGAGGCTACCCACCACAACTGATGTTTGTTGTTGTTACGGACCTAAAGTTTTCCCCAAAGATGAACTTCTTCTCTTCTTTCCTCTTTCCCTCCCTCATTCAAGAGAGAGAGCTTCTAAATTTTGCCAACCCTTTCCCCTACAAAAAACAGGAGAGAGAAAGAAGCCTTTTGTAATGAATGACAGCAGAGTGCAGACACATAAGGCTTCCTTTTGTTTCCCCTCTAGCCGGCCAGAGGGGTTCTCCAACCTCTCTAGATTTCAGATTTAGGAGTAGTCACAAGTCCTGAGACATGCTTGAAACTTGGAGGGCAGGCTCATTATAAAGTCAAACAGTATAACCAGCACTGTGAAACTCCAGAGTTAAACCTCATTTTAGCTCTTTCCTACTCACTTTCTTTCCATCAGTCTCTGTCTCAAAGACATTCTTGGCAGAGTTGGAAGAGAACCCTGGCACGATCTAAGCCCAAGGATAAGTGCTGAGGGCAGTGCTGAGGTGCCCATGCAGCCACCAAGAGGATCCCTGCTCCCAAGTCCACGAGAGAGGAGCCTGGCAACTATCTGAGGCTCAATGTCTGTCCTCTGACATTGGCCCCACAGATGGTTGGTGGCTTATTGCACATGGCCTGCATGGGACAAAGGCAAGACCAGTCTTTCTTTTGAAGCAAATAAATATAAGAAGCATGACCCATGTTGTAGCCATAGTCTTGTTTTAAACTAAAATTCAGATAAAGGAGATACGAGTGTGCTCCAATCTGCCCTGCACTCAAATGTTTTACTCCAATTCACTATAATTCAATAAGTCTTAATAAGTTATGTTAGTGTGGAAGTAGAACAATATTTCTTTGTTTATTTGCCTAGTTGGCTCCTTTATGCATATATGCAAGTAAAATAATTGTGACTACATCAAACTAAAGGGCTTCTGCACAGCAAAGGAAACCAGCAAACAAAAAGGCAACCTACTGAATAGAAGAAGGTATTTGCAAATGATATATCCAATAAGGGGTTAATATCTGGAATATATAAATTACTAATACAACTCAACACTAAAAAAAAACAAACAATATGATTAAAAAAATGGGAAGGGGAACTGAATAGACATTTTTCCAAAAAAAGATATATAAATGGCCAACAGACAATGTTCAACACAACTAATCATCAAGGAAATGCAAATCAAGACCACAATGAGATATCACCTTCACCTGGTGTAATGGCTAAAATAAAAACACAAGAAACAAGTGTTGGCAAGGATGTGGAGAAAGGGAACCCTCCTACACTGTTGGTGGAAATGCAAACTGGTGTAGCCACTGTGGAAAACAGTATGGTGGGTCCTCAAAAAGTTAAAAATAGAATTACCATACAATTCAGTAATTCCACTTCCTGGGTATTTATTCAAAGAAAATGAAAACACTAATTTGAAAAGACATATGCACTCCTCTGTTTATTGTAGCATTATTTACAATAGCCAAGATATGGAGGCAACCCAAGTTCTTTCGATAGATGAATGGATAAAGAAGATGTGACACACACACACACACACACACACACACACACACACACACACACAGAGGAATATTACCCAGCCATAAAAAAAGGAAGAAATCTTACTATCTGAGACAACATGGATGGACCTAAAGGGTATTATGCTAAGTGAAGTAAGTCATACAAGGACAAATACTACATTATTTCACTTATATGTGGAATCTAAAAAACAAAACAAAGGAACAAACAGCAGAAACAGACCCATAAATATAGAGAACTGATGGTTGCCAGTGGGTAGAGGACAGGCAAAATGAGTGAAGGGGAATGGGAGATACAGGCTTCCAGTTATGGAATGAATAAGTCACAGGGAGAAAAGGTACAGCATAGAGAACATAATCAATGGTATCGTAATAGTATCTGTATGGTGACAGATCGTAGTTACACTGGTGGTGGGTGTAGCATAACACAGACTTATCAAATCACTATATTGCACACCTGAAACTAATGTAACATTGTATATCAACTATAAAAATAAAAACTACAATGAGGTATCATCTTACATCAGTTATAACAGCTAGTATCAAAAAGATAAGAAATTAACGACAATAATGTGGAGAGCACCCTTGTGCACTGTGGATGGAAATGTAAATTGGTACGGCCACTATGGAAAACAGTATGGAGGTTCCTTAAAAAATAAAAAATAGAAACATAATCAAGCAATTCCACTTACATGTATTTTTTTAAAGATTTATTTATTTATTTAAGTAATCTATTCTACACCCAACATGGGGCTTGAACTCAAGATCCCGAGATCAAGAATCGCATACACAAAAAAAAAAAGAGTCACATACTCTACCAACTGAGCCAGCCAAGCATTCTCACTTATGGGTATTTATCCAAAGGAAACAAAAACATCAGTTCAAAGAGATATAATGCACCCCTATGCTCATTGCAGCATTATCTACAATGGCGATATGGAAGCAACCTATATGCTAAGTGAAATAAGTCAGAGAAAGACAATTAACATGATTTCACTTATATGTGGAATCTAAAAAGCAAAACAAATGAACAGAAACAGAAACAGACTCATAAATAGAGAACAAACTGGCAGGGGTGGAGAGTGGGTAAAATAGGTGAAGGGGGTTAAAAGGTACAAAATCAAATAAAGTTATAAGATAAATAAGTCATGGGAACAAAAATAGCATAGGGAATAAAGTCAGTAATACTATAATAACTTTGTACGGTAACAGATGGTAACTACACTGATCATGGTGAGCATTTTGTAATGTATATAACTGTCAAATCCCTATGTTGCATACCTGAAACTAAAACAATATTGTATGTTAGCTACACTTCCAATTTAAAAAAAAAGCATAGAAATTAGGGGTTAGTCCAGAAGATTTAACAACCAAATGACAAATTTCAGAGAGAACAGAGTAAACAGAAGGAAGAAAACTGTCAGAGAAATAATCCAAGGGGCGCCTGCATGGCTCAGTGGGTTAAGTGTCTGACTCTTGATTACAGCTCAGGTCTTTATCTCAGGGTCGTGGGTTCAAGCCCTGAGTTGGGCTCCATGCTGGGCGTGGAGCCTACTTTAAAAAAGGAAAGAAAGAAAGAAAAGAAAAGAAAAGAAAAGAAAAGAAAGAAAGAAAAGAAAGCAAGCAAGCACATAATATTTATGGAAACTACTTAAAATCTCAAATTGAGAAAATCAAGGAAAGGACATTTGCTTCCACTCAAGATGGATTAACAAGAGTATAAAACAGAATTTTATACTCCTGCCTCAAATAAACAAACAAACCAAGACACTATATATGAAACAACAGGTTTAAAGATATTGGACATTGGGCAATAATAAACATTAACCTGATAGACAAGAACAAAATAATGTGAGCTCTTTTGTCCAGCTTACTGCCTTAAGAGCTTAGGGAGAAGGTACCCAGGCAGAGACTAGCAGTCTCCCTGAGTTGAAGGGTCACAGCTGAGAGTCACAGGGAGAGCAAGGTAGCTAAAGTGCTTAGGACAGGGAGAGAATCCCAGAGATCTGAGAGGGTCACCCTTGAGTATTTAGCAGGAAGTATTTACCAGCACAGGAGGAGAGGAACTGCCTAAGACTAAGGGAACAGAACTATCTGACAGGATTGGAGAACAGTGGCTGGTACTAACACCGAGCTGGGAACAGTGCCTATTCCCACCAGCCAGACTGGAAAAACTCATAATTCACAGAGCACTGAGTATAATACTCAGAAAAGCCTTGCCTCAGTAACGGGAAATAATTAGACCCAGACTAAGCACTACTCTGGACCCACTAGAATCATAAAAATAAGACTTGAGGGCGCCTGGGTGGCTCAGTCGGTTGGGCGACTGCCTTCGGCTCAGGTCATGATCCTGGAGTCCCGGGATCGAGTCCCGCATCGGGCTCCCCGCTCAGCAGGGAGTCTGCTTCTCCCTCTGACCCTGCCCCCTCTCATGTGCTCTCTCTCTCTCTCTCATTCTCGCTCTCTCAAATGAATAAATAAAAAATCTTTAAAAAAAATAAGACTTGAAAGGATCAGACTTTTTCTAAGAAATTTAACTACATCCCAGAATAAACCTTAAAAATATTAACAGTACAACAGTACAACAACAACAACAAAATACCTGGCACTCAACAAGGTAAAATTAAATGTCTGGTATTAAAACAAAGGTTGCCAGGCAATGAAGTAGGAAAGTACAATTCACAATAAGAAAAATAATCAATAAATTGAAACCAACCAACCAACAGCTGTCACAGATGTTAGAATAAGCAAAGCTATTCAAACAATTATAACTGTCTTCTCTATGTTCAAAATTTTAAATAGAAATGTAAGATATATATTTTTAAAAAGTACCTAAATTAAATTTCTAGAAATGAAAACTACAATGTCCAGGGCACCTGGGTGGCTCATTCAGTTAAGTGTCTGCCTTCAGCTCAGGTCATGATCCCAAGGGAGCATGCCTCTCTCTCTCTCTCTCTCTCTCTCTTTCTCTCTCTCTCTGTGTCTCATGAATAAATAAATAAAATCTTTTTTTTCTAAAAAAAGAAAACTACAGTGTCTGAAATGAAAATGCGCTGGATGGTATTAATGGCAGAGAAGAAGAAGGAGGAGGAAGAGGGGGAGGAGGAAGAAGAAGGTAGAAGGGAACCTTTGTAAACTGCAGGACAATTTCAATCAGCCTAACAGATATATAAATGTAGTCTTCATAGGAGAGAAGAGAATGGGAGGTCAAAAATATTTTATTTCATGGCTGAAATTTTCCCTAGTTTTTTGCAAACTCCAAAGACCCAAGGAATTCAATGAATCCCAAGCCTAAGAAACATGAAGAAAACTACACCAAGTCACAAAACAGTTTTTTTAAAGATTTTATTTATTTATTTGGCAGAGAGAGACACACACACACACACACACAGAGAAAGCACAAGCAGGGGGAGTGGGAGAGGGAGAAGCAGGCTTCCCGTTGAGCAGGGAGCCCGATGCGGGGCTTGATCCCAGGACCCTGGGACCATGACCTGAGCCAAGGGCAGATGCTTAACGACTGAGCCACCCAGGCACCCCCAAAACAATTTTTAAAAACGGTGATGAGAAACTCTTAAAGGCAGCTGGAGAAGGAGTCAGGGGAGTTATGTACAGAGAGACAAAGGTAAGAACAACAGACTTCTCACTGGAAACAATGTAAGCAAGAAGATAGGGAGCAATATCCTTAGAGTACTGAAAGAAGAAACTGTACTTTAAATCCTATAGCCACTGAAAATATCTTTTTAAAAAATGTAGGCAAAATAAAGATGTTTTCAGACATACAAAAGCTGAAAGAATTCATCATCATCAGAACTGCACTACAAAAAAATATTAGAGGATATCCTTCCAGCAAAAGGGAAATGATGTCAGCAATAAACCTGGATCTAAACAAAGAAATGAAAGGCACCAGAAATGGTAACTAACTACATGGGTAAATATATATATTTTTCTTATTAAGTCCCTTTAAAAATAATTGACAGCTTAACAAAAGTAATAATATTTCATTGTAGAGTTTTTAACAAATGTATAAAATGGATGATAAATTCTAGGAAGGGAGAAATGTAAGTAAAGTATTATAAGTTTCTAATACTATAAGTGAAGTGACACATCACTTGAAGGTAGATTGTAGTAAGTTAAAGATGTATAATATAAACCCTGAAGTTAACTACCAGATACTAGAGAAGAAAAAGATTTATGAAATTGAAGATACTTGTTTGTGGCCTAATAGTGATCTGTTCTGGAAAATGTTCCATGTGCACTTGAGAAGAATGTGTATTCTGCTGTTTTTGGATGGAATGTTCTGACTATATCTGTTAGATCCATCTGGTCCAATGTGTCACTCAAGGCCACTATTCCCTTGTTTATTTTCTGTTCGGATGATCTATCCATTGGTGTAAGTGGGGTGTTAAAGTCCTCTATTATTACTGTATTACTACTGATTTCTTCCTTTGTTTGTTAATAGCTGCTCTTTATGTATTTGGGTGTTCCCATGTTGGAAGCATAAACATTTACAATTGTTATATCCTCTTGTTGAATTTTTCCCATTATGGTTATGGAGTGTCCTTCTTTGTCTCTTGTTACAGCCTGTTTTAAAGTCTATTTTGTCCAATATTAAGTATTGCTACCCTGGCTTTCTTTTCATTCCATTTGCATGATAAATGTTTTCCCATCCCTTCACTTTCAACCTGCATGTGTCTTTAGGTCTGAAATGAGTCTCTCGTAGATAGCACATAGATGGGTCGTGCTTTTTATCCATTCTGCCACCCTGTCTTTTGATTGGAGCATTTAGTCCATTCACATTCAAAGTAATTATTTATAGGAGCATACCTATTGCCATTTTGTGACTTGTTTTATGATTGTTTTGTAGTTTTTCTCTGTTCCTTTCTTCTCTTGCTTTCTTCTCTTACGGTTTGCTGGCTTTCTTTAGTGATATACTTGGATTCCTTTCTCTTTATTCTTTGCATATCTGACTAGTTTAATATTTGAAAATATCTAAATAAATTATACTTTTATTCATTTATTTTTATTTTTAAAATATGGAACGCTTCACGAATTTGCATGTCATCCTTGAGCAGGGGTCATGCTAATCTCTGTATCATTCTCATTTTAGTAGATGTGCTGCCAAAGTGAGCACTATTTTTTATTTTTTTAAGTTTTAATTTAAATTCCAGGTAAGACTGGCATTTAGTTAACTGGAATTTAAATTAATCCCCTTCACCTATTTAACCCATTCCCCACCCCCACCTTTCTCTGGTAATCATCAGTCTATGACTGGTTTTTGATTTGTGGTTGCCCTTAGGTTTGTATATAACATCTTATGCACATAGCAATCCATATTAAGTTGATGGTTGCTCACATTTGAACCCATTCTTCACTCCTCTCCCCTCCATGTTTTGGGTATTTGGTGTCATACTTAACATCCTTTTGTGAATCCCTTGACTGATTTTTATAGAAATACTTAATTTTACTTCTTTTCTGCTTTTTACTTTTCTTACTCCTACTTATGATCTTTCCTTTTCACTCAGGATCCCCTTCAACATTTCCTGTCAGGATGGTTTAGTGGTCATGAATTCCTTTAACTTTTGTTTGTCTGGGTAACCTTTTATCTCTCCTTCTATTCTGAATGATATCCATGCTAGATAGAGTATTCTTGGTTGCAGGTTTGTTGTTGTTGTTGTTGTTGTTGTTGTTGTTTTCTTTCAGGATTTTGAATATATCATATCACTTTCATCTGGTCTGCAAAGTTTCTGCTGAAACATCAGCTGATAGCCTTTTGGGGTTTCCCTTGTATGTAACTGATTTCTCTTGCTGCTTTTAAAATTCTCTATCACTGTTTTTTGCCATTTAAATTACTATGTGTCTTGGTCTGGACCTCCTTGGGTTGACCTCTATGCCTCCTGGATCTGGATTTCTGTTTCCTTCCCCAGATTCAGGAAGTTGTCCGCTATTATTTCTTCAAATAATTTTTCTGCCCCCTTTCCCTCTCTTCTCCTGGGATCCCTGAAATGCAAATGTTATGCTTGATGGTGTCACTGAGTTTCCCTTAACACTCATTTATTATTTTTTATCTCCCATTCAACTCGATTGCTTTCCATTACTCTGTCCTCTAGATCACTGATTTTTTTTTCCTTCGGCTTCCTCTAGTCTACTGTATTTTTAATTTCAGGTATAGAGGTTTTTTTTTTTTTTTTATCTCTATTGGTCCTTTTTTGTTTTCTGTTTCTTTGTTAAAAGTCTCACTGAGGTCCTCCACTCTTTTCTCAAGTCCAGTGAGTATCTTTATGACCAATACTTTAAATTTTCCATCAAGCATATTACTTATCTCTGTTTCATTTAGGTCTCTTGCTGTGATATTTTTAGATCTCTTGTGCTTTTGTCCTGTTCTTTCATTTGGAACATATTCATCCTTCTCCTCATTTTGTCTAACTCTTTGTGTCTGTTTCTATGTGTTAGGAAAATCAGCTATTTCTCCTGCTCTTGAAAATAGTGGTGTTATGAAGACGAAACCACCCAAATGCCTACCAATGGGTGAATGGATAAACAAATTTGTGGCATATCCATACAGTAGAATACTCCTCAGCAATAAAAAGGAACGAACTACTGATTCATGCTACAGTATCAATGAATCTCAAAACTTTTATACTGAGTGAAAGAAGCCAGACAATGTGTGATTCCATGTATTAAAAACTTTCAAAAATGCAAAGGACTCTTTCTATCTATAGTGACAGAAAGCAATCACTGGTTGCATGATGTGGGGTGTGGGGAGGGATAAGAGAAAAGGATTACAGAGGGGCACAAGGAGTTTGGGGTGGGTGAAATTTGTTCACTATCACTATCTTGATATTGGTGATGGTTTCATGGCCTCATTCATGGCATGTCAAAGCCTGCCAATTTGCAATTTCAAATATGTGCAGGATTTTGTATGATGATTTTATTTTTATAAAGCTATTAAACATGATGGGGCACCTGGCTGGCTCTGTCACTGTGCGGCTCTTGATCTCAGGGTTGTGAGTTCAAGGCCTATATCGGGTATAGAGATTACTCAAAAATAAAGCCTTAAAAAAAAGGTGTGGGGGAAAAAAAGCTGTTAAACATGAAAAAAAAACCTGACTGATTTACATAAATGTACATGGATATAACAACAACACGTTAAGAATTTGCTTCTTCCAAAATTAAACTATAAATTAAATGCAATCCCTACTAAAATTCACCAAGAGTTTTGAAAAAAATGATAAACTTATTCTAAAATTTAACAGAAGAACAAGGCTTCTCAAATACTCAATTTGATCTTGAAAAGCAAAGAAAAACAAATTGTCCTACCAATTAATTATGAAGACATACTATAAAGGTAAAGTTTTAAAACAGTGGATACTCACATGGGAACAGGCAAATGGACCATTGTACAGAACAAAGGGCTAACAGATCTAGGTATTATTGGACCTGGTATATAATCTTTTAAAAAATGCTTCCACACTCTGCCAGAAAAAGAAAGCACCATTTAATGAATTGAGTTGGGAAAACTGATTCATTATGTGCAGAAAAACAAAGCACGTTCTTTACACCATTTACAAATAAGAGCCTCTGTTGGATTAAAGAACTAAATGTCAAAGGGAAAGCTTAAAGGTAAGAGTAGAAAATTCCAGAGATTATATTTGTGATACTGAAGTTTATAGAGAATTCTTCCCTAAAAAAGACCACTTAAAAAAGCCAAACCATAAAGCAAAAGGATGTATGGATTTAAACACATCAAAACTAAGAACTTCTGCTAAGCTATTAAACAGTTGACAAATCAGGAGAAGATATTTGCAATGCCAAAAACTGACAAGGTATTAATACCTAGATCCCGCGTTGTCCAATGTAGTAGTCGCTAGTCACACTTGGCTAGTTACATTTAAGTTAAAATTAATTAAAATTAAATAAAATTTAAAATCCAGTTCCTTGGTTGCACTAGTCACATTTCAAGTACTCAACAGCCACTCATGGTGAGTGCCTACCATAATGGAGGGCACAAATAGAACACATTTCCAGGGGCGCCCTGTGGCTCAATCATTAAGCATTTGACTTCAGCTCAGGTTATGATTTCAGGGTCTGGGATCAAGGCCCACATAAGGTTCCCCACTAAGCAGGGAATCTGCTTCCTCTCTCCCTCTCCCTCTGCCCTCCCCCTGCACATACACACTCTCTCTCTCTCTCAGGTAAATAAATAAAATCTTTTTTTAAAAAAAAGAACACATTTCCATCATCTCATAAAGTGCTACTGGACAGTATTGCTCTAAAATATATATGGAAATCTTGCAGAACACAAGAAAAGATAGGGCACCTAATTAGAAAATTGGCAAAGGATATAAATAAGGCAAACCCAAATGGCTAATAAGTATGTGAAGAAAAGCTCAACCTCAGTAATGAAAGAATGAAGCATCACTTTATACTCATTTGATGGGCTAAAATTTGAAAGTTGGATAATATCAAACGTTTGCAAACTTGTAGGAAACGGAACTTTCATACTTTGGTGGTGAGAGGAAAGACTTGTTGTGCAACTATTCTCAAGAGCAACCTGACACCATCTAATGCAATTAAATGTGTACATATATCTGTGACCCTGAAAGCCCCTCGTGTACACCCTGCTTGGAAAGTTATACATTGCACACAGCAGTTAGAAGTAGAGCACTATACCAAATGTATGGTGGAAATTTAAAATCAGCAAAAGGCTATAAATTAAACTTGAGAAATCTTTTTTTCCCTCCAGCTTTCTTGAGGTCAACTGACACTTAATATTGTGTAAGTTTAAGGTGTACAAAGTGTTGATTTGATACATTTACATATCACAAAGTGATTACCACCATAAGTATTAGCTACCACCTTCATCCGTCACATAGTTAGCATTTTTTTGGTGTGAACACATGGAAGATCCACTCTCTTAGCAACATGCAAGTATATGATATACAGTATCAATAGCTATAATCACCACACAGTTCATGAGATCCCCAAATCTGTTAATCTTGTAACTGGAAGTTTGTACCTTTTATCCAGTATCTCCCCACTTCCTCCACCCTCCAACCTATACTCATTTGATGGGCTAAAATTTGAAAGTTGGATAATATCAAACATTTGCAAACTCATAGGAAACGGAACTTTCCTACAAGAAAGGCAAAGGTTAGGACTGAAAGTATGGTGCTTAGAAAGAGAGAGAGTCATTTAAAAGGTCAGCCATATGGAAACAACTCTGAAGGGGAACTTCTTTATTTTCCCTTCATTCCCTAATTTACTGTCTCACTCTATCTCCAGAGGAACAAGTCAAAGAGGAAATAAGATTCTTTGCAATTGGGTTCTTTAAAAGTGGTAATCAGTAATATTTCCTCTCAAGGGAATGAAAGTACAGTGCAGACTGAAGCTGGTACTTATCTAAATTTAACTTCACGCATAGTAAAGTACCAAGAGACAGTATGATTTATACATATTGGGTAGTGGCAGGAAAATGTTAGAAAGACTTTTAGTAGCAGTATCCTACCAAGAAACAAGCAGGATGCCGCAAGAACACCTTCCCTCTCCCATCACTTGTAGAATGAGATCATTCACATCCTGCTCCTACTGACCTTCCCCAGACTCAATTTTCATCCCACCCCTAGTAATGGGGGCTCAGCTTCACCCAAACAGACCAACTCACGATTCTACTTGTAGTCCTTGAGATTTCCTAACCACCTGCCTGGAAAACATCCCTTGCTCATGCCTCTTTAGTGGACTGTACAGCCTTTACCCATCTCGTGATTCTTTCTTGTCCTAAGTTAACGTCCCACTTATGAATGGCTAGAGCACTTGCGGGCTACACAATTTATTGGCTGATATTTCCTTTAAGCATTTTGAAGATACCATTCTATTGTCTTCCAGATTCCATTGTTTCTGCTTGGAAGTCGGCTATAAATATATGGCTTAATATCTTTAATCCATTTTTTAAAATTCCTAACTATTAACACTTTACATACTGCTCTGTCCCACCTCTCCTCTCCTCTCCTTACAGGATTCCTTTCTGTAACTTCTTTGTCTCTAATCTTTACCTTTGTTTTTAATCTTTTCATCTCTCAATACTATATTCTGGATATTGTCTTCTAATTCCATCAAAAATTTATTAATTTTTCTCTTCACCTATCTATTCTGCTATTCTGCTATTAAACCCATCCACTGAGTTACTAATATTGATTGTTCTACATACAGTTCTAGAATTTCCCTTTGGTTTCTTTTTTTTATAGTTTATATTTCTCTGTCAAAATACTGTCATATCTTTCATCTCTCAATGAATGCAGCAAGCACAATTATTTTAAAGTCTGAGTTTTATAACTGCATTCTCTAGATCTCCTGTGGGTCTCTGTTTCTGCTGGTTGTCATTTACATTGTGTGCCTGGTCAGTTTTTTTTTTCCAGGTAAAATCCACATAACATCAAAATAACCATTTAATGGCATTTAGTACCTTCACATTGTTGTGTTAACACTACCTCTATTTAGTTCCCAAATATTTTCATCACCCCAAAAGAAAACCCTATACCCATTAAGCAGTCACTTCCTGTTTTCCCTTTTTCCACTTCTGGAAACTACCAATTTGCTTTCTGCCTCTATTTATGTCTTTATATTAAGTGGGTTTCATGTAGAGAACATGTAGTTGGGTCTTACTTTGCTTGGGTCCCCTTCCCTGTACTGTTACCTGAAAGCTCTCAAATAAGCTGGGACACTCATTTGTTTCCCTGATCTCAGGGATCACGGTCTTTTTTCCCTGAGGTTCAGTCTCTTCAAAACCATTGTTTCATATATTTTGTTCATTTTTCTTTCTTTGGTTATTTCAGGTAGGAGGGCAAATGCAGTCTCTTGCTACTCTACCTTGGCAAGGAGCAGAATTCTGCCCTTTTATTTTATTAAAGATTTTACTTATTTATTTGAGAGAGAGAGAGAGAGCATGAGTGGGGGCAGAGGCAGAGGGAGAAGCAGACTCCCCTCTGAGCAGGAAGGCCGATACAGGTCTCAATCCCAGGACCATGGTCATGACCTGAGCCCAAGACAGATGCTTAGCTGACTGAGCCACCCAGGTGCCCTGAATTCTGCCCTTTTAAAAGACAATTTATGGGGTGCCTGGGTGGCTCAGTCATTAAGTGTCTGCCTCGGCTCAGGTCATGATCCCAGGGTCCTGGGATCAAGCCCCACATCGGGCTCCCTGCTCCACAGGAAGCCTGCTTCTCCCTCTCCCACTCCCCCTGCTTGTGTTCCCTCTCTTGCTGTGTCTCTCTCTGTCAAATAAATAAATAAAATATTCAAAAAAATAAAAAATAAAAATAAAGAATTTATGTGCTTTAGTTTATCAGTTAAACTCATCCTATTCAATTTAAAATTTAATTCCATTTTAATTTTAGTTTTATTGAGGTATGATGTCATTTGATCATGTTTTTACCAAGACATTCACCATTCTGAAATCATTCTGTTAACTTATATTGTAATAAAATATGCCCATTTCTCCCAAGTTAACCTCCTTTGCCTATAACCAGCAATTGCCAGACTCCACACTCTCTTTGTCCCCGGGAGCTGGTGCAAACTGCATGTGTTTATGACAAGGTGTCTCTAGTTATCAGATACTCTCTGACTATAGCTTGACTGTCTCCTAAAATTGGGATCATTTCCCTAGAATATCCATAGAACACTTGGGCTCTAGGCAAGCCTCTTCAGAGCTCTGGCGGTGGTGGGGGGGAGGGGGTGTGATATTTATTTTTAAATCCAACATAGCTTTTAGGTGTTGGTAGATTTTTAGAAGTAATTTTCAATTACATGAAGACTTTTCTGAATTATTTTCTCCTCTTTTCTTGTTCTTCAATAAATAATCTATTTTTATTATTTATTTATTTTTTGCCAACCACCTGTAGTGTTTCCAAATAATCCAGGCACTGTGCACTGCACTCCCCAGCCCAGACTGTCCTAGAGTGGAACTTTGGCTAAGAACCACTGGTGCTGTGATATACATGTGATCAGGTGCCATCACAGTCTTATCAGAGGTGTCAAAGCTCGTCATGCTGTCCCTACCTATGACAGACTACATACCGCCTTGGCCTTAACATGCTAGAACCAAGGAGCATTTAAACATAAAGTGGGCTTTTTGCTGATGCTCAAACCTCACCCATCATAAAAACACCTTCCCTGTAGTTATTGCCCCATTTCTCCCCTGCCCTTTCTCAGCCAGACTTGTTCAAAGAACTGTCTGCACTTGTCTCTCCCATTTCCTCACACCTAGCCCGATTGCAATCTGGCTTCCATACCTCACCCCCAGGCTTCACGAGCATCTCTCAACGGCTCTTGCAATTGCCCTTTATGTCTTGTCCTGCTTGCATGGGTAGTGTCTAACTTTGCAGACCCACACCCTTCTCTTCCCCTGCTTCTCCTTCACCCCTCCACTCTCCTTCTGCCCCTCCTTGTGTTCCCTCCCTGTTTTGCTGAAGCCCCTTCACTTCTTCCAGGAAAACCTATAGGCTCCTGTGGCTTTGAGGACCTCAACCGTGATGGAAGGTTGGGGGTGAAGAATGAAGACTCTGTAGACCAGGGGCGTGTGTCAGGCCTTGGACTAGATCCTGAGCAGATTGCTGGGGAACAGACTTAAGTCACCTGGAGGAGAGTGGGATGCTGATGACACAGCTGCTGTTTCAGGTGTGGCACCTAAACACTGACAAGTCAGTATCACCAAGGATCCAGAACAGGGCGTTCCCACAGACAAGTGATTGTAACATCTGATACTTCATGCAAGCACAGAGCAGTATATCAACCTAGGACACTGAATAAGCCTTCATTGTCTCAAAGTGCTAAGAGAAGTATGATTTATATGTTGAAATTCCCCTCCTTGGGGAAAAAGAGCCATTCAGATGTGTTGTTCCAGTTTACTTTGTACATGTATATGTGGTACAGAGAAATGACAGAGGACACTACCCTTCTATAGCTGCTGGTTCAAACGCCAGGACCTATTAAACATGATTGTCTCTAATTGCCAGCCTCAGCCACCCTTCAGCCATGAAGAGCCACTTGGAGAACACTAACGTGGCACCTTGCTAGCCCCTGCACCAGACAAATAATTCTCTGCCCCAAATGAAGGCGTGAAGGCAGAAGGGCTAAAGGAAAACATGCCAGGCCTTCCCAGCCTCACTCCTCCTGCAGCACATCCTGGCCTAAGGGCCCTTTTGAGGGTGTCGGTGATGGTGAGAGAGGTAAGGTCCGTTTGTCCTAGATTGAGACTGCATAACGGTCCAGGCCTGGTCAGCTCAGGCCGTGGCGGGGGGGGGGGCGGGGGGGAGTCTAGAGCTTAATAATTGAATATTGTACTACAGCGTTCCAGTCACGGCAACCATCCAGATCCATTTCCAATCTATTTCTCCTCTCTTGAAGTGGAGCTCCCTGGAAGTTCATGCCCAGAAGACTTTATCACACGTGACTCTTCTTCTGGCTGATTTCTACTCACCTCCTCATTCTGCAGCGACTTTAGCACCTGACTGACTGAACCAGTCCTCTCCGCCCTTCTGCTGTCAATTCTATACCAGGGATGAGCCACCAGACTCTGGCTTCTCAGTCCTTCATTATCTCCACAACCATCTCTCCCTCTCCCTCCATAATAGCTCAGCTATCGATGCTCACATTCTAACCCCAGATCTTTATTCTCACAGGTGAATGTACTGCTTTCAGAAGGCTGCTTGGAAGACTGCTGTCCTGGTACCACCATTTCCTGTGGTTCCCACTCTCTGCAGAATCCCAGCTCCAGCACTTGGACCCATGGGGCATGGTCTGCAGGGCCAATGTTTCATTTTCTTCCTCATCTAGCTTAGACAATCTGTGGTCCAGCACATCACCCCTTGCCTTCTGATACCCTTAATCACCTTGCAACTGTTCTCTACCCCAGTGCCAGTTAACCAGAACCATTCAGCCATCAGACCCGAGGAGCAGGTACCAGAGACAGGGATGCCATAGCCAGGAAGATTCTTTCACAAATCTCAGATGAGCACCAGCCCTGCCAGCCAGGCTCACCACACTCCTTAGACAAGTTCACATCCCCTTCCTCTGAACAATCTATTTCACACCTTCCCCTTTCTCTCTACTCCCCCCAACCCATCTCAAACTTTGCTGAGACCCACTGTTTCTGGGAAAAATGAAAGTCCTCTGCTCCTAGGAGTGGGGCAAGAACACTCTTGGGCTCAGAATCCTGCACCAGAATAAAGCCCAGAGCCACTGCCACTCCTTATGGCCACTCCATGGACTCGTAACTCTGCCACAGAATACCAGCCTGGCCTTTCTATGGAGCAAACAAGCTTCATGGAGATGGGGATGAGAGAGCATCACTCTTTTCCCCTGTGGTGGAGTTAGTTCTTCCCTGCCCTGTGGAGAAACACTTGGGCAGCTCCTAAGACTTTTTAGTTCCTTACGAGTAACAAAAGGACCTCTAGTCACTGTAAATCCAGTAATTCAGGTGTGGTGTCCAGAATAATAATAATAATTAACTTTATTTTTTTATTAGTTTCAGGGGTAGAATTTAGTGATTCATCAGTTGCATGTAACACCCAGTGCTCATTACATCAAGTGCCCTCCTTAATGCCCATCACCCTATTACCCCATCCCCCCATTCACCTCCCCTCTAGCAACCCTATCTGTTTCCTAGAGTTAAGAGTCTTATGGTTTGGGGCACCTGGGTGGCTCAGTTGTTAAGCATCTGCCTTCGGCTCAGGTCATGATCCCAGGGTCCTGGGATCGAGCCCCACATCAGGCTCCCTGCTCAGCGGGAAGCCTGCTTCTCCCTCTCCCACTCCCCCTGCTTGTGTTCCCTCTCTCACTGTGTCTCTCTGTTAAATAAATAAATAAAATCTTTTTTAAAAAAAAGAGTCTTATGGTTTGCCTCCCTCTCTGTTTTCATCTTATTTTATTTTTCCTTTCTCTTCCCCTATGTTCATGTTGTGTTTCTTATATTCCACATATGAGTGAAATCATACATTTGTCTTTCTCTGACTTAATTTCACTTAGTATAATACCCTCTAGTTCTGTCCACATGGTTGCAAATAATAATAATTAACTTTAAAGTTCATGTTTGGGCTGGGTTTTTCATCCTCTGCCAGATGGCAGGGGGAAAAGTCCTGATAGATTTCTCTTCTCTCTGACCTGTTTCATGATTTTCACTCCACCCTTTGCCATGGTTTCTGACCCCACCCAGGGTGGAGGTGAAAGTAGGGCAGGAAAGTTCTCACAACTTGGAATTCTATGATGATCTGGCATCAGCCCTCCCCATGAAGCAAGCGCTTTCCTTCCTGAGGTAATTTAGTGGGGTTTTCAGAGATTCCATGGAGTGTGTGGATCTTTTTCTGGACAGTCACTCAAGACCCCTTCCTCAACCTTTATGTGTCTGATGGAGCCTCAGACCTTACTCAGACCTTACTCAGACCAAACCCCACCTGCTGTGGGGTTCTGCTCATCAGGCAGCCTTCTAGGATGGGACAGAAAACAACCCCATGCCAGCTTCCTCACTAGAGGGCCCGAGTCTGGTCCTTGGAAAACACTCACACATTCCCTCTGCCCCTACAAACTGTGGGAGCACAGACCCTTCCCACACAGCCCCTCTGGTTTCTGCCTCCACTGCACAGGCTAGGACCAGCACCACCAGCAGCTCTTTCCAAAATCCCTTCTCATATCCAGCCTTTTCTAGTCTTTTAAACCTCTTTTCTAGGTCAGAGATAGGAAGTTAGCTGGGATCACAGAACCAGTTTTTGGAAACGTCCTTTGTAAGTAGTCTTGACCATACCCAGGAAAGGAGCACCTATCATTCAGCCCAAACTGGGGCAACTCTAGCTCCATTTTCAAATTCTGCCATGCTAGACTACACATGCAACGAACAACAGGTTGACTCACGGCTACTGTTCTAAAGGAGGAAGGCAGCAAAAAGCCAAAAAACAGAAATGTCCTAAGGGGGACTGGGCAACCTGATCAGTTCAGCACATCAGTGAAGGTTCAGCCTTTCCTCAGGCCCAGAAAAACTGCCCCATTGCAGGCTGTATGAGATTTCATTCCAGAATAGAAATAAAAACATGTATATACAACCGGTGGTTTGTCATGGCAACCAATATGGCATCTTTTGGCCCATTTTCATACCTAGAAACCCAAATGTGAGCAGAAGTGGCAGTGACTCCTCTGGTTTGGTATATGTGCCCCAGGTGTCTGGGGCTGACTCCCCAGATGGTAAAGCCACTCAGCACCCAGAAACTGAAACAACTCACTCTTTCAAGCAGAGAGGAATTTAGTGCAAAGAGCTGTTTATGGAGGTGTTCCGAGGGCTGGGGTGAGGTGGAAGTTGCCAGAGAAGAAAAGGAGAGAGCACAACCAGCAAATATGGCAAATTGTATTTGACAAACTCAGAAGACAGAGCCTGAAGGAGACTCTTGGAGATCATTCAGTCTTCCCTTGGCAATCTTACTTGAATTTTACAGATTAAGAAATAATAGTAATAATAATAGCTACATTTTTTAGTGTAGACACTTAGCAAATACTACTTCATTTATTACCTCATTTATTTTTCAAGACATTCCTATGAGGTAATTACTACCATTGCCTTCATTTTACAGACAAGGAAACTGAAACTCCAAGAGGTAAATTCACTTGCCCCAGGTGCCCTGGCCAGGAAGGGCAGCAACAGGAGAACAGCCTGTGCATTAGGACCCCTGGTTTGGTGTGATTTCCATGACACCATTATATGGCACAGCAGACAAGTTCAATTAAAAATCCTCTCCTAGCGGGTGCCTGGGTGGCTCAGATGGTTAAGCGTCTGCCTTTGGCTCAGGTCATGATCCCAGGGTCCTGGGATCGAGTCCCGCATCGGGCTCCCTGCTAGGCGGGAGCCTGCTTCTCCCTCTTCCTCTGCCTCTCTCTCTCTGACTCTCATGAATAAATAAATAAAACATTTAAAAAAAAAATCCTCTCCTAGGGGCGCCTGGGTGGCTCAGTTGTTAAGTGGCCGCCTTCCGCTCAGGTCATGATCCCAGTGCCCTGGGATCAAGCCCTGCATCAGGCTCCCTGCTCTGTGGGAAGCCTGCTTCTCCCTCTCTCACTCTGCCTGCTTGTGTTCCCTCTCTTGCTGTGTCTCTCTCTGTCAAATAAATAAAATCTTAAAAAAAAAAAAATCTTCTCCTAGTAACCTTTGAAAGGTAGTGCATACCTTTCTACTTCTCAAGTTCAGTCCAAAGTAGAACCATGCCTTTGAAAATACTTGTATTCAGGTGAAATGCCAAGAGTAGAGCTTGAAGAGGCCATAAAAGGAGGAAAAGAAGTGTGTAAACAGTGCCAGCCATATTCATGCGAACCCCGTGGGTCCTGGGAGTCAGTCTGTTTCCGGGCCTTCAGAGAGGTTAGCTGACTGGGTGAGAGATATGACACCATGGGGAAAGAAGGATGACAATGTCAGTGGTGGGAGAGGAGAAGAGAGAGCCTAGAGACCAGGGAAGCTCAAGAAAGGAAACAGGCTAAAAGAAGGGGAATAGTTGGTCAGAGGAGCTTAGAGGTCCTGCACAAGAAGGTAGCCTAGGCTTGATATGTGAGAGCAAACCTTCAGATAAGTGGGGAGAGGCCTGAAGGAAAACACCAGTCTCTAAGAGGAAAGAGCCCTGGACAAGGAAATGGCCTCTGTGAGGAGAGGGTGAAGTACACCAGAAGACAGCCATGGGGGTGTGGTGGGCAGGTCAGGGTGGGTGTGTGTGGAGGTCACGGAGCCTTGAGTGAACATGGAACATAGCAAGCTGCAAGGAGCAAAGAAGGGAGAACAGACCTGGCTCTGCCGAGTGTTTGCAGGCAGAGTCTTGGTGGTGAAACCTTTCCTCCCCACCCCCAAGTCTTCTAGAGTACAATCTCCTGCATTCCCAGGGCCATCCTGGGCCCTCAGTGCTCTCACAGTTGATATCACCATGTGTAGTCTATCGCATCCCCACTGCCTCGTCCAAATGCATCCCTGTCATTGCTGCCGGCTGTGCCCCACCCTCCCCCCACCCCACCATTCCAACCTCTCCAAAGGAACACCAACTCATGACCTGTGGGACTCCTTGGGCCCTTAGCATGTCCTCCAAATGGATTGTTCTCTTCCCCTCTGTGACCCCATTAGATTCTGAGTGCTTTGAATCATGCCTTCTTTGTCTGGACATCCCTTTAACAGTGCCCTGAACTCAAAGATGGTTGTTTAGATGTTAACAATAGCAGTTTGTCAACAATACCAAAATGGAAGTACGGGTGGTTGGCTGGCAACAACCGAAGGCCAGCAATGAAACAATGGAATTGAAAATCTTATTCATCTTGTGCCCTCTTGTGGAGAAGAGGGTAAAGAACACTATATCACCGCCTGGGAAACTAGGGATTTACTTCTTTCCCTATCATCTCCTTCTTCTCTAAATGTAGTTATAATAGTGTTAATGAATAAAAATATATTTAAATATAAATATTTTAGGGGCACCTGGGTGGCTCAGTCGTTAAGCGTCTGCCTTCGGCTCAGGTCATGATCTCAGGGTCCTGGGATCGAGCCCTGCATCGGGCTCCCTGCTCCGCGGGAAGCCTGCTTCTCCCTCTCCCACTCCCCCCTGCTTGTGTTCCTGCTCTCGCTGTCTCTCCCTCTGTCAAATAAATACATAAAATCTTTAAAAAAAAAAGTTATTGGAGCTCTCTTCAGTGCTGCCACTCAAATAAGACTAATTACTTAGCCTCTCATTGTTGCACAGCAATAATCATCCTGGGATTCCACACTTGCTTGCCTTTTCAGTCTTTTGAGAAATAAAAGTTCAGAATTTTAATAAGTCAAATTCATAATTTTTCCCTTTGTGACTAGTGCTTTTAGTGTCCTATTTTTATTTTATTGTTTTAAGATTTATTTATTTGAGAGAGAGAGAGGACACACAAGTGAGGGGAGGGGCAGAGGGAGAGGGGCAGAATTTCACGCAGATTCTCCACTGAGCCTGAGATCATCACCTGAGCCAAAATCAAGAGTCAGAAGCACAACCAACTAAGCCACCCAGGCGCCTCTAGTATCCTGTTTTTTAAAATCACTCCCTATCCCAATACCTTGAAGACATTTTCCTACGTTATATTCCAAAATCTTTATTGTTTTGATTTTCACATTTAGGTCTACCACTGACTTGGAAATGATTTTTGTGTATGGTGTAAGAATAAAATTTTATTTTACTTTTTTTAATATAGATATTTAATTGAGCCACATTATTTACTGAAAAGACCATCTTTCACCTACTATTGTGCAGTGCTATTCATGTCAATCATCAAATAACCACGTATGTGTGCATCTGTTACTGGAATCTTTAATCTCTTCCACTGATATGTTTATCATCCTTACATTAATACTACACTGTTCTAGTTATTGCAGACTTTTGGTTTTTTTAAAGATTTTATTTATTTGACAGAGTGAGACACAGCAAGAGAGGGAACACAAGCAGGGGGAGTGGGAGAGGGAGAAGAAAGCTTCCCGCGGAGCAGGGAGCCCGATGCGGGGCTGGATCCCAGGGCCCCGGGACCATGACCTGAGCCGAAGGCAGATGCTTAACCAACTGAGCCACCCAGGAGACCCACTGCAGACTTTTAATACATCTTGACAGGCAATAGGGCAAACCCTCCCACCTCATTCTTCTCCTTTAAGAGTGTCTTGGCTCAGGGGCGCCTGGGTGGCTCAGTTGGTTGAGCGACTGCCTTCGGCTCAGGTCATGATCCTGGAGTCCCGGGATCGGGTCCCATATCAGGCTTCCTGCTGAGCAGGGAGTCTCCTTCTCCTTCTGACCCTCTTCCCTCTCGTGCTCTCTCTCTCTCAAATAAATAAATAAATAAATAATCGTTAAAAAAAAAAGGAGTGTCTTGGCTCTTCTAAACTCTGCATTTCTATATAAATGTTAGTATCAGGCTTTTTTAATTTCCAGAAAAAGTACTAAAATTTTTATTGGGATTGCAATAAATCTACAGATAAATCTACAAATAATTTTAGAATAAATTGGCATTTCACAATATCAGGTCTTCTAATCACTCCACTTATTTTGGTCCTTTTTAATTTTTCTCAATTTTTTTTTACTGGTTCCTGAATAATCTCTATAAATTTCATTTTATAAACTCTGTTGGATTTCTTAAAATTGTGATGGAATATACATAACAAAATTTACCATCTTAATCATTCAGGGTACAGTTCAGTAGTGTTAAGCATATTCATGTTGTGCAACCAATCTCCAGAATTCTTTACACCTTGCAAAACTGAAACTGTACCCATTAAACATCAACTCCCCTCTCTCTCTCCCCCAGTTCTTGGCAACCTCCATTCTATTTTCTTTCTCTATGAATTTCACTGCTCTATTGATTCTATTCATGTAAGTGGAATTACATAGTATTTGTCTTTTTGTGACTGGCCTATTTCACTTAGCATAATATCCTCAATATTCATTCATGTTGTAGCATGTGTCAGAATTTCCTTCCTTTCTAAGGCTGAATAATATTACATCGCATGTATAGTACCACATTTTGTTTATCTATTCATCTCTCAATGAACACTTGTTTGACTTTCATCTTCTGGCTATTGCAGATAATGCTGCTATGAACATGGCTGCTATGAACAATACCTCTTCAAGACTGTTTTCAGTTCTTCTAAGTTTGTACCCAGAAGTGGAATTACTGGATCATATTTTTAATATTTTGAGGAATTACAGTATGTCCTTTTAATTCTTCTTACATAATTATTTTTAAGAAATGGGAAAAGTCGTATTAACCAACATTATAGAGTATATTTTTAAAAGAATTTTATGATATGGGGCGCCTGCGTGGCTCAGTTGGTTAAGCGACTGCCTTCGGCTCAGGTCATGATCCTGGAGTCCCGGGATCAAGTCCCGCATCGGGCTCCCTGCTCAGCAGGGAGTCTGCTTCTCCCTCTGATCCTCTTCCCTCTCATGCTCTCTATCTCTCATTCTCTCTCTCAAATAAATAAATAAAATCTTTAAAAAAAAGAATTTTATATGTTAATCCAAAATAAAATATTTTACATAAATCACTACTATATACAAAGCAAAAAACTGACAAAATTTTTTTAAATTCCCAAGTGGTTTTGAGACATTGTATATTGATGTCAAAGGACTCTCTAGTCAAATTAGGTTGGGAAACACTGTATTAGCTGAAAGTGAATTTGGAGCAAGAAGCAGATTAACCAGTGCAGCAAGTGAGTAAGGACAGCTATTTAATTAAGACATATTCGTTGAGTGTGTATTCATATGTGTGTTTTTGATGGATAACGAAAAGAAAGAAAAAGAGACATAGTCCTAAAGAGCTTTGGATCTGGTGGGCTGGGGCTGGTGGAAAGGCAGTATAACACATCAAATAATTAGAGGAAAATTACATTCAGAGTATAATTAGGTGCTAAATGTGTGATGTAGTCAAGTTCTTCAGGGACATGAGGGGAGGAAATCACTATAGGGTAAAGTAATTGAAAGAAACTTCATGGTGAAACAAGCTGGGCCTCAAATTTGAGAGAATAAGAAGAGCCATTTAAGACTCAAAGAATAGCTTAAGCAAAAGCACAGCAATACAAAGGAGGGTAGCTCTGTGGCTATTCAGCTTCCACGTGCACTCTTCTATACATTTTTGAACTTCTGTACATCAATAAAACAACTCCAGTTTTTCTTGTAACAAAATACAACTATCTGTCTTTAAGGTAAAGTTCTCACCTTTTCCTCAAAATACGGAGAGACACAGTGCCAAAAGTCATTGTATCCATCACTGGTAATCTTAACTACTCCTCAAATTCAGGCAGAGTCCCACTGAATATTCTCTTACCTAACTAATACATTGTGAAGTTAACTTTCAACTCTAGGTACATAAAATAACAATGCGAAGGAGATAGAAGAAACTGGTTAGCATATAAAATAAACACATATCTATAACAGAGCATATACAAAGCTCGTGCTGTCATGGTTTCTGCGATTTGCTGTGAGGCTGTCAATGATAATCTACATCTTCCTTCTTCCACTCCCCAGTCCACATTTCCCCCATCCTCAGCCCGAAATTCACCTGGAGTGACCAAAACCTTCACTCCTAGGCACCTCCAAGTAACTCCCTGGGTTTCATAGTCCTTCTTGTCTGCATTTATAGCAGCAACTTGAGTTCGCCTCACCTAGAGTGACTTTTTTTTTTTTTTGGCCAGTTGGTTCAATGGTATAAGAAGTTCAGAATGTCCAGGAGGCATTCTCACTTTCCAATTCAATTGAACCACTGTGTCTGCTAATGGAAGCATTCCTCCCTTGGGAGACTATGACTTTCATAACAGCATTGCTCAAAGTTTCTGGGGCAGGAAAAATAATACTGCAAATGGGTTACTGAGTTTAAGAGTGAGAAGGGCCACTCCCACTTCTACCCCTTGATGTCCAGATCCATGTGTTCTGGCTATGGGAGCGAGAACACCCTGTAACAGTTGCTGATTCGAAGCTTATACTTATCCTGTAAGACAGAATCACATTGTTTTGGGGTATTGTCTCCCAACTGGCACAAATGAGTCTTCAAGAAGCCATTCCAACTCTCAATTAGCCATCTGCTCCTAGGTGATGGAATATGTGGGTTAAGACCAGTTGATTCCATAAGCATAAGCTCCATGCTGTATTTCCTTAGGGGTGAAATGGGCTCCTGGATGAGAAGTAATGCCGTGCAGAAGACCATGATGATGGGTAAAGTATTCCATAAGTACACAGATGGTACAGGTGGCTGAAGTATTATGTTGAGAGAAGGCAACTCCACATGCAGAAAACATGTATATTCCAGTGAGGATGAATCTCTGCCTCCTCTGTGAAGAAATAGGTCCAGTGTAATCAATCTGCCACCAGGTGGCTGGTTGGTCCCCATGGAGAGTGGTGCCAAAAAAGGGGCCTAGTGTTGACCTCTTCTGTTGACGGATTTGCTACTCAGCAGTAATGTTAGACAAATCAACACTGAGTAGGGGAAGTCCATGTTTCTGAACCCCATGCATAGCCTCCATCCCTACCACTGTGGCCACTTTGTTTATGGCTCACTGAGCAAGCACTGGGGTGACTAGGGTAAGAGACTGAATTATATCCATGGAGTGTCCACCTGATTAATAGCAGCCTCCTTTACAGTGCACAGCCAGGGCTCACTGTACAGCACAGAAGTCTCTGTTGTGCCATGGTGATGGAACTGGCTGGAAGTCTTTTCTCCAGAGTGCAAGGGAAAGTCATTCACTGCAAAGTATCTTACTAGTGGCACTCTGCTCTGAACCAGCCCAAGAGGGTGCAGAAAGAGACTGCTGCCAGGGAAATCTGCTGCTGGATCCTAGAGAGCCGTGTGCTGAGCTTGTCGAGCCAACACACACCAGAACCAGGAAGGGAAGCCCCTTTCTCTTGTAATGTTGTTCCAGAGCCTCCTATTGACAAATCATAACATCATACTTGTTGGTAAAGGAAAATATTTAAGAGGCCCATTTCATGTTTACAGACCAGGTAAAGGGTGAATTTCAATAAACTGCTAGCTGGCAAAGGCACTGTAATGGGTTGACAGTATCCTTCCAAAATTCATGTCCACCTGGAAACTTGGAACGTGATCTTATTTAGAAATGTACCTTTATTTTTGCAGATGTAATTAGTTAAGATGAGGGCATACAGGATGAGGGTGGGCCCTAAATCCAATGACTGGTGTCCTTTTAAAGGGAGATGAGACATGGAGCCGCACTCAGACCAGAGAGAAGAAAGCCATGTGATGACAGAGGCAGAGATTGCCAGCAACCATGAGAAGTTGGAAAGAGGCAAAGAAGGACTCTCCTCTAGAGCTTTCTGAGGGAGCATGGGCCTGCCAACACCTTGATTTCAGACTTCTAGCCTCCAGAACAATGAGATAATAAATTCTTGTTGTTCTAAGCCACCAAGTTCGTGGCAATTTGTTATGGCAGTCCTAGGAAGCTAATACAGCACCAAACCCAGTTATCACCAAATGCTCAGTTCCAGTATGGGGAGAACCAACTCATTAATGAATAGCTGAAGCCCTATGCTTTGGGAGAAAGGCGAGAAGCAAGATTCTATATGGACAATGTGCTGAACACCCAAGATTATAGCAGACTCTGAAATTCTACCATACACCTCTCCTCTCTTATCAGACGTGGATTTTCAGTACTGTGGGAAATTTCCAAAATCCGTCTCTTCACGTGAAATTGTCATGAAGCCATTATGCTTTATTCCAACATATCTTCCTGCAGCACCTCTCTGACCACTAGACTCTCCTTCTTGCAGGTTGTCTGTCTTCTGTGCCTTGAAATCTGTCTGAACAGTCTGTTCAATTTCAGAAACTGTCCCTTTTATCAGTTTGATCTTCTTTTTATTCACATATTTATGGAGCAAGAATTAACTAGAGATCATTGTGCCAGCTACCTTCGAGGGAACAAATGACACAGAGAACACAAGGGTGAACGGGACACAGTCCCTGTCTGACATGCACACGAGCGACAGAGACACATCTTGGAAGATCCCAGATTTCTACTGGAGGGATGGTGGTGCTCCTCCAGGAGATAAGGAAGAAGAAGAGGCGAGTGGAGAGGAAGTGAGGAAGAATGCAGGCCTGGTTTATGGTGCCTGTGAAACAAACAAGTAGTGACGTTTCTTCAAGTCACCTCTATGCTGAGGAGGCTCAAGAAAAGGCTCAGGCTCAGGATATAAACTGGAACGGTTTAGAGATGGTAGTTGAAGGCTTATATGTAGAAATAGATGAGCTAGCCCAAAGAGAGCCTACAGCACGAAAAGTGCAGGAACCAAAGGCAGAACAATGAAGAACACGAATAGTATGTGGGATTGCTGAACAAGAGGAACCACTATAAGGAGTGTTCAGAAGGAAGAGAACCTGAAGACAGAGGGGTAAGGGAGGACAGAATTCAAAGTGGAAGAAGTACTGTAGGTAATGATGTGAAATGCTGAGAAGATAAGGACTAAAATAAGTGAATTATATTTGACAATAGGGAAGACAAGGGAAGGGCTAAGGGTGGAAGCTCCTTACAGAAAGCTGAAAGGGAGGTGCGATTGTAGTTTATTCTCTATAACTGATGTTATAATACTCATAATGGAAAAGTCAAATTGGTCTATAAGACCTGGAATGGACAAGGGCAGTCCCTTCCCCCCATCCCACCACTAAGTCCTGCTCTGCAGAACTGCATCCGAATTCCTCTTCGTATAGCTATTTCTATGGGGATTTATTTACACATTCTAAATAACTTAAGACAGCCATCTCTTTTGATATTTGACTTTTACATGTTATTAAGTTCATATTATAGAATATAAGGATTTAGCTCTCTTACACAGCCACATTACCTTCATACACAGAATTGTCATTCCCCCCTCCCCTCAAACCTCCCAATACACTTCTAACTTATTTTGGTTAGATCATATTTCAGTGTTCACATTATAATAACTATGTATGTATTATTCATAGCTAAGCCTTCTAATGTACTATAATTAAATTTCTTGCACACCATTTGGTTTGCCTGGACTTAATGATAAATGAGTGTGGTTTCCCCCCTTTGCTTAGTCTTCTATGTACCCATCACTAATCTTGCCAGAATTGCAAACTTTCAGCCCAAAGTATACATCTCCTCTCAGCAATGGAACATAACAAACACACCGAGTACTCTGTCTGCAGTACTTTTCCCCTTGGAGGCATGTGCCTTGAGCTCTCCATTTTCTTAGCTCCAAAACTTTCAACTTCGATCTCCTTTATCACCCTCTTGAGAATTTCTTCCATTACCTACTATGCTGAATCCCCTATGCATGTTACTTGGATTACTCTCTCTTTTAGGTAGACCTCCAGTAACCTCCTGAGAAAGGGTGCATGGGAGGTAACTTTTTTCCTAATGCTTCACATATCTGGAAATGTCCTTATTCCTACTTTGAACAGCACTCATCAGAGTTTAAGTGGGAAATTAATTTTCCTCAAGATTTTGAAGGCACTCTTCATCATCTTCTAGACTGAGAAGTCTAATATCATCCCGTTTTTCAATTTTTAGTTTGCAGCTAGTTAGATTCCAGAAGCTCTTAGGATCTCAAATTTGTCCTATATTTTGAGAAATTCCAGAATGGTATAGGTCTTCATCCCTCATGTTGTGCATGCAAAGGGTTGGCCCTTTTAATCTGTGAATTCCCATATTTCAGTTTTGGGACATTCTCTTGAAAAACCTTTACTTAAAACTCAACCCTTATTCAGCATCGCATCATCCACACTGGGTAATGGGGAGTCAGAACTCAGCCCTTATTGGTCATTCATGGAATCCACACTAGGAAGATATGTACCATCTTTAGGTTGTTTGATCATCTTCAGAATGTTTGGTAAAATGGTTTCTGCTAAGAATCTGAGGCAAACTTCAACTCAGAGACGTTTGCTGAGTGGGCAATTAAAAACATGTCCACCCATATCTGTGCAATAATTAAACTAGTTTTAGTGGGAGAGGGAATGGGTGAAATAGGTGATGGGTATGAAGGAGAGCACTTGTGATGAGCAACAGGCGCCATATGGAAATGCTGACTCACTATGTTATACACCTGGAACTAACATTGTACTTGGAACTAATATTACTATTTAACTAATGGGTATTTAAATAATAATGCTCTGAAAATGAGTGTGACAACAGAGATAAAATAGAAGGAACAATTGAGTATTTATTTAAAGATTATTTATTAAAGATTAGTTAAAGTACCCAATCCCTTCCATGCCTCAGCTCAGTGGATGGTTACCACGTCTATTCTCACCTATGCAGAAGTCTAGGATTTTCTTCTCTGGAAAGGTCTCTGAACTGTCACCTTGCACATACAGTAGCCCTCACCCTCACCCTAACCATCACCCTAACACAAACCCTAGTCCTACCACTAACCCGTAACTGGAACACCTAAGCGTAACCCTTTCCCTAACCCTAACCATAAACCTAACCCTCTGGCAAGGTCTCTGAACTATAGGATACCAGGCACATAACCTTCCCCTAAACTTAACCCTTACTGTAACTCTAACCCTAACACTAGAATTGAGAAAGTGTGTTCCTGAACACAAAATAAGAAAAGCTGAGAGCAGCCGAGTTATTCTGGGGAAGATCCCAAAACTTTAAGAATTGTTAATATTTCTGAAAATGGGTGTGAAGGTAGATAAAAACAGAAGTAACAACTGAACATCTAATTAGAGTATTTAGGGGCACTTGGGTGACTCAGTGGGTTAAACATTCAACTCCCGGTTTCAGCTCAGGTCATGATCTCAGGGTTGTGAGGTGGAGGCCTGCATTGGGCTCCCCCACTCAGCAGGGAGTCTGCT
Source organism: Eumetopias jubatus (assembly GCF_037043125.1). Lineage (NCBI taxonomy): Eukaryota > Metazoa > Chordata > Mammalia > Carnivora > Otariidae > Eumetopias > Eumetopias jubatus. The sequence continues at coordinate 37,593,430 of NW_028274822.1, forward strand.
TCCCCTCTTTCTCTCTCTCTCCCTCTGCTGCTTCCCCCCGCTAGTGCACATACGCACATACTCTCTCTCTCTAAAATAAATAAATCAATCTTTTTTAAATAATTTTATTTTATTTATTTATTTATTTATTTATTTATTTATTTATTTATTTGACAGAGAGAGAGAGCACAAGCAGGGGGAGAGTGAGAGGGAGAAGCAGACTCCCCGCTGAGTGGAGAGCCCACTGTGGGACCCGATCCCAGGACTCTGGGATCATGACCTAAGCCGAAGGAAGATGCTTAACTGAGCCACTGAGGCGCCCCTAAATAAATAAATCTTTTTTTTTAAAAAAGAGTATTTAGAGCTCTAAGTCCCTTCCTTGCCTCAGCTTGGTGGATGGATGCCATGTCTAATCACACCCAAGCAGAAGTCTGGAGAGGTCTCTGAACTGTAGTATACCAGGCTCATACCAAAACCCTAACCTGAACCCTAACACTACCCCTAACCCCTAACCCTAACCAAAATCCTATGGAGAGGTCTTCGAACATCAGTATACAAGGCCCATACCCTCACCCTGGCCCTAATCCTAACCCTCACCCTTTCCCCAGTCCTATCCTGAACCCTAACCCTAGATGTGAAGCAGAAAAGAAAAAGGGAGAAGTGGCATATATATACAATGGAATATTACTCAGCCATAAAAAAGTATGAAATCTTGCCATTTGCAATGACCTGGATGAGGTGAGACAGTATGATGCTAAGTGAAATAAGCCATTCAGAGAAACACAAATACCATATGATTTCACTTATATGTGGAATTTAAGAAGCCATACAAATGAGCAAAGGGATAAAAAAAGAGAGAGAGGCAAACCATAAAACAGACTCTTAACTACAGAAAACAAATGGATGGTTACCAGAGGGGAGGTAGGTGGGTGGGGGGGTGGGGGAAATAGGGGATGGGGATTAAGGAATGTACTTATGTGATGAGCACTGGATGTTGTATGGAAGTGCTGAATTACTATATTATACAAATGAAACTAATAGTACTGTATGATAAGTGGAGTAAAAATAAAACCTTCCAAAAAATAAATTAAGTTTTAATTGGTACAAATTCACTATCAAATACCAAAGAAGCCACTTTAAAGATGGGGAAGGAAATTTCACTTACCAATTGTACAGTACTGCTCCTAGTGCTGTAACCTGTCTGATATTTGGACCAGCTTTCTAGCAGCTTGAATTGGCTCTTCATTAAGTTAGTCTAGGAAATAGACACTGCCTTTCTTTGTTGCTAGATATCATGAACCAGCTCCCAGATTCAGTCAGAGCCTTGCTACTCAGAGTATTATTATTACCTAGGAATGTGTCAGAAATGTAGAAACTTGGGCCCCACCTCAACCTTACTGAATCAGGATTTGCATTTTAACAAGATCCTCAAGTGATTCCTATGCACATTCAACTTGGAGAAGCGGTGATATGGGTCGGGGACATCTTTGAGAATCAGACAGAAGATGAAGACCAGAAATCTCAGACTAGAAGCTAGGCAGGTGATGGAACTGGAAAGGGGCAGGTGGGGACTTTTAGCAACTGGGGAAAGCAGGCTGTAAGTGTCCGCAGGTAGCAGCTACTTCGCTACAAGGAACATTTGTCCAGAGGGAATGCAGGATCAGTATTCTTAGATTTTTCAGTTTTCCAAAAGAAGTGAGTAGTGTGGACTTTCTTTAATGTATTGAATCAAAATTTACATTTTGGAAACCAATTCAATTTCAAAATTATGGAGCAAATAAATCACATCAACAGGCTAGTCTTTGTCAAGTTGATAACTTGCATCTTCTGTTAGACCCTGTCGCCAGAGAAGTACACATACGCACCTAGAAACACATAGTTCAGTGGTGTCCATTAGAGCTCTGTACCGTGATGCTTGTGCGTCAGTATGATAGCCGTTGGCCATATGAGGCTACTGAGGACTTGAAATTGGCAAAAGTGACTGAGGAATTGAATTCCTAATTTTATTTAATTTTAATAAGTTTATACTTAAGTAGCCAGATGTATTTAGTGGTTACCACATCAGGCACACAGATACAGAACCCACAGACCATGGGTTAAAACTCTTCTCAGGGTGGCAGGAGGGGTGAAATAAAGGGGATTAAAAGTGCACTTATCATGATGAGCACTGAGTAATGTACACAATTGTTAAATCACTATATTGTATACCTGAAAGTAACGTAACACTGTATGTTAACTATACTTCAATAAAAAACAAACAAACCAAAAAACCTAAATGCCTATCAAATGCTTGTTTTTCCAAACAAGCTTTCCTTTTGAGGCAGTTCTTTATTTAGTTAATATGTAGGTTCTCAACCTCAGCTACTGTGGGAGACCAAAGAATGGCCCCAAAGACAGTAGGTCCTTATTCCTGGAACCTGTAAATGTTACCTTATTTGGAGAAAAGGTTTCTGCAGGAGTGAATAAAATAGGGATCCTGAGAAGGGGGCGGCACGGGGATTATCCTTGATTTTTTGGGTAGGCCTTAAAAGCAATTACATGTAGTCTTACCAGAGGGAGAAAAGGAAAAACTTGAGGATGCTGGCCTTAAAGACTGGAGTGAGGCAGCCATAAGCCACAGACTGCTGGCAGCCACCAGAAGCTGTAAGAGGAAAGGACTGGATTCTTCCCTAGAGCCTCCAGAGGGAGTGCGGCTCAGCTGACATCCTGACTTTGGCCAGTGCAATTGATTTCAGACTTTGGGCTTCCAGAACTGTTGTATTAAGGCACCAATTTTGTGGTTGTTATAGCAGCCGTAAGAAACTAATATAGCTGCCCACTGGAATTGCCTGGGGAGCTTTACCTACCTACATTAGTTCATTTAATCTTCCTCCAATGAGATGACTATTGTGATCCCTATTTTATAATGAGACAAGGATTAGCAAATTTTAGGAACTTACCCACAGCTAGCTTGTGGCAGAGTTGAGGAGTGAACCCAAGTCTGTCTGCTCACTTCTGGAAACAGTGAACAAGGAAGAGGGAAATATCCAAGATGACTTCTAAGACTTCTGCCTGGAACATGGAGCCAACAGGAGTTTCACTATCAAAGAAGGAATCTGAGAAGAATGACAGTTGAGGGTGTAAGTATGGGAAGATAAACTCAGTCTAGGATGCTTCCTTAGTTGTTTTCCTAACCTGATACTTCATTCTTGTCTTCCACAAAGGGACACATGGCTCACTCAACCAAACTCTCACATCTATCCAGTATGTACGCACACTTGGACTTCCTACACACACTCTCCACCACCCTCTTGGAAACCATAGTTCCAAATTGCCTTTTATTTCTAAACCTAACTCTCTAACTCAGTATCCTTGTAGAAACATGGCAGCTTGTCTCTAACATACCTCTTCATGCATCTTTAGGCAAGGAAAAAATGAGTGTGTGTACAGATGGATACAGATCCACACCTGTAAAAGTTTCTAACCAGATGGAGAGTAAATATGTTGGGGTAAAGAAATACAGTGATTGGGGTGCCTGGTTGGCTCAGTCCATGGAGCATGCAACCCTTGATCTTGGGGTTCTGAGTTTGAGCCCCATGTTGGGTGTAGAGATTACTTAAAAATAAAATCTTAAAAAAAAAAAAAGAAAGAAATACAGTGATGAAGAAGAAAAGTAGAAGAGTGAATATAATATTATAGAGTGACTGCCCTCTTCATTGCACTAATAAGTGGTTTATGAAATTCATAAGGAGTTTAATATGCTTATATAAGGGAAGCATTCAGGTATATGGCATGTTTAATATTTATTTTTACATAATCTCATAAAATATCCAATTATGTAGAGGGTATTGATTATCACCTATTATTCAGCCTCAGATTCAATCTACTGAAAATTCTCCTCAAATGTCCACATAACCCACGGTCAAACCTGCTCATACCGTCTTTTAAAAAATTTACCTAAATGATACACTATCCAATCATCTGTCAGTCTGCCCACCAAGCAAGCATTGGTATCCTAATGTTTCCTGATCTGCCTCCATCCTCACTCCCTCTGTACTAGTTCAGATCTCCAACAGCTGCAGTCCAGATCTTCACAGTAGTTTCAGAGCTGGTCACCCTGCCTTGAGTTTTGTCTCCTCCCAAATCCAACCTTCACATTGCTATCACAGAGTTCTATCTGAACTTCAGATAGGCTTGTGCCACTTACTCAAGATCCTACTTCAAATTTTAGTGCATAGCCTTTTATCTGGCCTGCCACATCTTTTAAAGCTACTTCTTTCTTCATCCTCACCCTGAGCCTCTCACGGCTTGCCATCCTTCGATCTCAGCAAATATAAAATTTCTGCACTGGCTGCTCAGTTTGGACTACATGGCACTCAGCTTTCCCCCATCAATCCCAGTCTCACTCTCTCCACCTCTCCCCCCTGCCCCAGCACCTTCTTTCTTTGTGCTTTTATAGCATCCTGTAGATAGCTCCATCAGAACATCTGCCACGTTGTTTACAACCGTCAGTTTATACACCCTTATTCTTAATTAGTCTATCAGTTCCTAAAGAGCAAGAATCTCAGGGCGCCTGGGTGGCTCAGATGGTTAAGACTCTGCCTTCAGCTCAGGTCATGATCCCAGGGTCCTGGGATCAAGTCCCACATCGGACTACTTGCTCAGCGGAGAGCCTGCTTCTTCCTCTCCCTCTGCACCTCCCCTTGCTCATGCTCTGTATCTCTCTGTCTCATATGAATAAATTAAAAAATTTAAAAAAAAAGAGCAAGAATCTGTATATTACATTTGAATTCTCAGTGAGTACCATGCATCTGGTATATAGTAGATGTGCTCTCTACTAGGACCTTGTTCCAGCTAATTTTTCACTCTGCTCCCAAAATTAAAAAAATAAAAGGCAAACAAAACCTGTGCTTTATCAAACATACTGTGAAACTTTCATAAGTAGTCTTTTACGTGTTTTTTAAACTTCAGCGTTGGGAATGATCTGCATATCTAGTGGGATCCAAACCCATCAATTCACTCCTGACCTCTTGCCAAATCCTATGGCTTTTCACAGTTCCTTACTCTCTTTGCAGCTTTCAAAGAGACTATTTGAAAAGGAGGAAAATGGACAACTATTGTCCATTTTCCTCCTTAAACTACCTTCTATGACTTCACACCATTGTCAGGCATTGACTGCTCTTGTTTCAGATGCCTCATTGCCTTGACTAAATTAACCTACCTACCATCAGAGTAAACACATTCTCGTCTGCACTTTTGGACTATCTTGCTATTTGTGTTAGCAGCTGCCTCAACAAAAAATCTTATCCTGTGAAAGTCCCCTATTGATGCAAGAATTTCTTCAAATTTAATGTCCTGGTAGGTTAAGATACAAGTTTCTCGGGGCGCCTGGGTGGCTCAGGTGTTAAGTGTCTGCCTTCCGCTCAGGTCATGATCCCAGGGTCCTGGGATCGAGCCCCGCATCAGGCTCCCTGCTCAGCGGGAAGCCTGCTTCTCCCTCTCCCACTCCCCCTGCTTGTGTTCCCTCTCTCGCTGTGTCTCTCTCTGTCAAATAAATAAATAAAATCTTAAAAAAACAATACAAGTTTCTCCCCTAACCCTCTAGGTCTGGGGGCACCTGGGTGGCTCAGTCGTTAAGCATCTGTCTTTGGCTCAGGTCATGATCCAGATCCTGGGTCCTGGGATCCAGCCGGTTATCGGGCTCCCTGCTCCACAGGAAGCCTGCTTCTCCCTCTCCTACTCCCCCTATTTGTGTTCCCTCTCTCTCTCTCTGTCAAATAAATAAATAAAATCTTAAAAACAAACAAACAAACCTCTAGGTCTGGTATAGACAGACTAAAGCAGCCTCTTCTCCCTTTATTTCAGACTCCAGTATTGGCATACTTTTTGCGGGGAGAGGTCATGCCCAGGGTTTTTTTTCCTGTTATTGTTGTTTATTAATTAGCAAGTGGTTTTCAAGCATCCTCCGTTCCCTTCTTAATTCCCTACTTCCCTCCACAAGTACATTTTCCAAGAGTCCCTATGGAAAGTGGATGGAAGAGGAAGCCAATATGTGGGGTCGTGGCCTTGTAGCTCATTTAACTCCAAATTTACTTTTAAATTTACTTAAGATTATCTGAAGAAAAAAAATATATATGCCAAAATACGTGTGCAGGTGGGTTTTCACCTTTTTAAGGGCCATTAGGTTCTCCTGTGAAAGCGTGGGGCAGGGGTGAGGGGGTCAAACCTGTTCCTTAAAACAGCACTATTCGGAGGAGAAACCCCAGTGGCGCGGATATTAGAGGCAAGTTGTACTTAAAGGTAGAAAGTGCAGTCTTCCCTCTCTGTGATCGTGGGCAAGTCACGAAACTTTGGGGCTTATTTCCTGTAAACTGGGAATAACCTTACCGGGTTATTGAGAGAGTAAATGGAATAACCTAAGTAGAAGGACTTGGAGAAATAACAACGCCGGTTTATGTGAACAAGGGACGCCGAGCAGCCGACTTCCCACCCGTCGGGGTTAACCCCTTCCCCTAAGTCAGGGGCCGCGTCACACTGAAAGCCAGCCGCGGCGGCGGCGGTGGCGGCGGCTCGTCTCCATGGCAACCGCTGCTCCATCCCGGGCCGGCCCCCAACCCGGCCACGGGGACCGGAAGCAGCTTCCAATCCGGCGCTTCCCCGGCGTCTTCCGGATAACGCGGGGTCGCTCTTCTCGGTCGGGAGGTGAGAATCGAGGCCTCTTCTGAGCCCCTAGGCCGCGGGGAGAGGCGTCCTCACCCGGGGGTGGGAGGAGGCGGCCGCGCACCCCGGCACCGCCGCCGACCAGCCCTCCCGGCTCCTCCCTCCCCGCACGCCCTCTTTATACCCGCCCCGACTCCCATCGCCCCCGGGCGCTTCCCGCGGCTCCTACCTGGCTGCCCCTCACCGCGCGGCCGCACGCCCCTCCCTTCGTTCTCCCGGCGCAGCCCCGCAGCGCCTGCCGCCGCGGCCAAACCAGCTCGGCTCCCAGCCGGCGCGCCCTCACCTGCGCTCGGCGCAGCGTCCCAGAGCCCGCGCGCCGCCCGCAGTCTCGCGGAGCGGGGACCCGCGCGGGAGGGGCGCTGGCGGGGCGGGGCGGGGCAGGGGGGCGACGCGTCCGAGGGCCCTCGGGCGCCAGCCCTCCGCGAGCCGGCCCGCTGGAAGAGGGATTTTGGAGTGAGAATCGGTCCTCTGTGGAAGGACCCGGATTCGGGGCTCTCAGCGAAGCCTCCGCTCCAGGGAGCCGGTTCGTTACCGACCCGCGTGCGGTGTTGGGGGTTCGGTCTCCTCGTTTCCTGTGTAGCGCCGAGAGCTGTGGTGCAGGCGGCACGTGTCGGCGGCTGGTGCTGAAGAGGCAGAGTGCGCCCCGGCCGTCCCTCCCTCTCCGTGACTTCCAGAGGCTTAGTTTAGGGTCCCTCAATGTAACGCCCCCAAACGGTTTCCAAACTCATGGCCTCAATCCTTCCCGCCGCTCAGGTCTCGACCCTAGAGTCTGTCCCGGCCCAATATCATCCGGTCTGCTGCTCCTTCTCTGCCCTGGGACCCCGGCCTCCGGCCTCTTGACCAAGCAGCACCGTGGGTAAGTGGATGGCCTGGATTCAGACCCCAGCCCTGCCCCTTTGCCCGTGGTCACGCTACCTGAGCTTGCCTTGTTAGGTTCCTCATCTACAACGCAGGCATGAAAATAACCATACAGGGCTTTTGAGAGGATTTAAATAAGTTTACATTTAAGGTGCTGAGAACAGTGCGTAGTAAATTATCTGTGTGTCATGTTATCACTTGCTACATTGCAATCACTTTTGTATCATTTATTTGGTAACATTGTTGTCTCTCTCAATATAAGCTTTAAGGAGCCACAGGCTTTGTTCAGGTCACTGCTTTATCTTTGGTGCCTAAAACAGCGCTTGATGAAGTGGGGGGGGGGGAATGGTAGATTGCCTAAAGAGGAAACACAGGGGCACATTTAAGATTTTTTAAATAGCCGTTACCAGTGATGCACATACTAAAATGGTGCTAAAAGTGTCTTTCTACGCTCTTTCTGCTAACAAATTAATGACACTTGGGGAAATTGCTGCCCTCATACATCACTCTGTTGCTGTTGACATTGTGGATTGATAAACAATCTTTTCTGTAATTCATTTGATAATCCATAGCAATCCATTTGCCACTCTCCTTTGAGCCCAATTAAGCCAAGTCCTTGGGATATCCTTGAACAACTTGGGGAAAAAGAATATATTCCTGAAAATGTGGCTCCCAGCATTATTTATGATAGTAAAAATTAGGAACAACCTAAATATTCTATGATAAAGGTAAATAATAAAGATGTTATGGATCGGAAGCGGAAGTGAATATAAATAAATGGAAGCACATTAAGATGGAGGAATATGCAATTACTTTTTCTTTTGAATGGTTCCTTTACTGTCAAAATAGTATTGTTTTAATACTACTTGATAGTATTAAATGTAATGTTATATTTAATACTGTTTAATAGTAAACGTTGAAAAAATCCGCACGAAACTACTTCTCTCAGGAGACTATTTCTTAGCACTCTTTGCAGCAGGCTAGAAAAAAAATTAATTGGCTCTTTGAGCCTGCCCCAGAGTCATAATTTTTCTCAAGCTTCCCTTATTTCTGCTCTCCAGGAGTTCCTGCACAATCCTGGCTGATCCCTTATTGTGATATTTAGCCTTGTGTGCATGATTTGCAGAATAGTGTGCATGATTTGCAGAATAAATTGGGAATTACTCATGCATATGAATGCATCTTAGCTCTTAGATTCTCTTAAGGAAGTATTCTTTGAAAGCGTGGTTTATTTATTTTTTGTTTTGTTTTGTTTTAAAGGTTTTATGTATTCATTTGACAGAGATAGATACAGTGAGAGAGGGAACACAAGCAGGGGGAGGAGGAGAGGGAGAAGCAGGCTTACTGCGGAGCGGGGAGCCCGATGTGGGGCTCAATCCCAGGACCCTGGGATCATGACCTGAGCCAAAGGCAGATGCTTAAGGACTGAGCCACCCAGGCGCCCCCCCCACTTGTTTCTTTAATCATATTTAAGGAGTGTCCTTAAGGAAAACTTCACCTTTTTGGAGATTAAAGCCTACTTCTCTGTTCCCAGTCCAAATGTCTGCAAAGCTGAGCAAGGCATCACTCCTTCCACAAACTGCAGAGGAGTCTGACAGCATTCTGATAGTGAAGATGGAAGAGGAAGAGCAGGCCTGTGATCTGGACTCCAGCCTCCCCTGGAGCACCTCCTGCAGCCCAGAGACCTTCCGCCAGGGTTTCAGGCGGTTTAGCTGCTCTGATTCCGCGGGGCCCCGGGAGGCCCTGAGCCGGCTCCGGGAGCTTTGCTATCAGTGGCTGAGGCCGGAGGTGAACTCCAAGGAGCAGATCCTGGAGCTGCTGGTGCTGGAGCAGTTTCTGAGCATCCTGCCTGAGGAGCTGCAGATTTGGGTTCAGCAACATAGTCCAAAAAGCGGCGAGGAAGCTGTGACCCTGTTGGAGGAGCTGGAGAAAGAACTTGATGAGCCAGCTGAGCAGGTAAAAAGGCATCTGGTGGGGGTGAGTGACCAGGTTGAGTTCGGAACTCTGGGGCATCACTGGGGTAGAGCTCTCAAACTGTACTCCTACTCAGCACACTGAACACGTAGGGTGGTGAATGTCCTCCCGCCTGTGCCGGAAAACAGTGTGGCTCTGCTTTCTTCCTCCCTTTCCTGAATCCCAGGATATTTTTCTGTGTAGTTTCTTCTCTATTATTTTTTTTATTTTATATTTTTTTAAGATTTTATTTATTTATTTGAGAGAGAGAGAGCCCAAGCAGGGGGAGTGACCGAGGGAGAGGGAGAAGCAGACTCTCCGCAGAGCAGGGAGCCCGACATGGGGCTCGTTCCCAGGACCCCGGGCTCATGACCTGAGCCGAAGGCAGACGCTTAAGCCAGAGCCACCCAGGCACCCCTTCTTATTATTTTATCCCAAAGTCCCAACCAGATTCCCTTCTTCAGCCTCAGTTATACCTAACTGCTTCCAGGTCTGTTTTGGACAAAATAAGGACATGCCTGCAGAGAAGCTGACAGCCGGGAAAATCACTCAGGAGCCCCCACGTAGCCAGATCAAGCCCGGAAAGCAGCCGCTGCCATGGGTGTCCCCGGAGTTTCGCTCAAGGCAAAAAGGTGAGGGGCGGGATTCAGTTCATGGTGGGGGCAAAGGTGGCCTCTCAGCCCACCACACATGTCTCGGCTGCTTTCGGCAAGCGGTCTCAAATTTCCCCTCCTGCATCCTCCTCACAGTGGGGACTTCCACCATTAGATGTTGTGCTAATGATAATTCTCAGTGTTTTGTTCTTGTTTCTTTCCCAGAGAGTCTTATGATATCTTTCAGATTTTTAAATCCTTGACATTATCTCCATGGGGATTTTCAAACCTTTTTTGAAGAAGCATGACCCTTGGGGCGGCTCGGGTGGCTCAGTCAGTTAAATGTCTGCCTTCGGCTCAGGTCCCGCTCCCTGTGTTCTGGGACCGAGCCCCGCATCGGGCTCCCTGCTCAGTGGGGAGTCTGCTTCTCCCACTTCCTCTCCCCCTTCTTCTATATGTGCTCATGCTCTTTCTCTCTCAAATAAATAAAATATTTTTTTAATTTTTTAAAATTTATTTATTTGAGAGAGAGAGAGAAATAGCATGAGAGGGGAGAGGGTCAGAGGGAGAAGCAGGCTCCCCACTGAGCCTGGAGCCTGATGCGGGGCTCGATCCCAGGACTCTGGGATCATGACTGAGCCAAAGGCAGTTGCTTAACCGACTGAGCCACCCAGGCGCCCAATAAGTAAATAAAATCTTAAAAAAAAAAAAAAGAAAGTATGGCCCTTTTCTGAAATGAAATTCTGCCTGGAATCCCAGTATATAAAACAGATGAAAGCACAGCCACCCTCAGTGATGCCGGAGCAAGCAGCGTCTATCCACAAGGGCTCCAACTTGGCTCCCCCCGCCGAGCAACCCCAGTCAGTTTAAAAACCACTAGTCTACCTCATTTTCTGTCCAGCTTCTTGCTCGGTTACTGGTGGCATCCAGTGTTAAAATCACCATATTGCTGCTAAGATGACTTTACCCGCACACCCTAAACTGATCTCTTTTGCTGCCTGCCATCACTTTTTACAAAAGTGCTCCAAAATGGCTGCACAGCAGCCTGTTCTTCTCAAAAGATAAGTGCTGTGGGAGAAAAGCAAAGCAGAATAAGGGGAATAGGTTTTACTGAACAAAGTAGGGACAGAGTCTTATTTAACAAAGTGGTGGAGAAAGCCTGTTTGATGAGTGACATTTGAGCAGAGACCTTCCTTCTAGATGATCATGATGGATAAAATGGGAGTCAGAAGTGAAGAGGGAGGGGCGCCTGGGTGGCTCAGTCGTTAAGTGTCTGCCTTTGGCTCAGGTCGTGATCCCAGGGTCCTGGGATTGGCCCCTGCATCAGGCTCCCTGCTCCATGGGAAGCCTGCTTCTCCCTCTCCCACTACCCCTGCTTGTGTTCCTGCTCTCGCTGTGTCTCTCTCTGTCAAATAAACAAATAAAATCTTAAAAAAAAAAAAAAGAAATGAAGAGGGAAACCCCACTTGGGAGGATCTCCCCTTCTCCCCCCAGCACGGCTTCCATATTCCACAGGGCAAGGTTAGAGTTTTTCCAAGGTACTTTTTTTTTTTATTAATTTTATTTTATTATGTTATGTTGGTCACCATACATTACATCATTAGTTTTTGATGTAAGGTACTTTTGATAAGAAAATATAGGAAAAACAAAGTACAAAAATTTAGAGACTTAGCAAGTATTTCTCTTAATCAACAAGTACCTGCTCCCAAGAGGCTTGTACCAGGCACTTAACAGCTCCAGTCTAGCAGTTGTCTTGGCTTAACTGAGAGAGAAATGAAAGTCTATTCCCACTCCATCAGGATCAGGAGGGAACCACCCCTACCTCAGCAGCTTTTTCTGATAGTGACAACAAAAGTAATCAGCCTCAAAGCCAGGGCTTGGGACCCCAGGGTTGACAAGAACTACATTCTACCTCTGAACATCCTCACAGAGGCCTTTCTTACATTTTTTGTTTTATTTTTTACATTTTATTTTTTTCACCATGATAACTGTACTCTTTAATCCCCATCCCCTATTTCTCCTAACCCTCCACTTCCCTACCTGGTAACTGATGGTCTGGTAACCATCAGTTCATCCTCTGTAGTTAAGAGTCTGTTTCTTCGTTTGTCTCTCTCTTTTTTTTTTCCCTTTATTCATTTGTTTTGTTTCTTAAATTCCACATATGGGTGAAATCATATGGTATTTGTCTTTCTCGGACTGACTTATTTCACTTCCCATAATACTCTCTAGCTTCATCCATGTCGTTGCAAATGGCAAGATTCCATTCTTTTTTATGGCTGAGTAATATTCCTGTGTGTGTGTGTGTGTGTGTGTGTGTGTGTGTACACACATCATATCTTCCTTCTCCATTCATCTATAGATGGACACTTGGGCTGCTTCCGTAGTTTGGCTACTGTAAATAATGCTGCTATAAAATAGGGGGTGTGTGTATCCCTTTGAATTAGTGTTTTTGTATTTGTTGGGTAGATACCCAGGAATGCAATTCCTGGATTATAGAGTAATTCTATTTTTAATTTTTTGAGGACCCCTCATACTGTTTTCCACAGTGGCTGCAGCAGTTTGCATTCCCACCAACAGTGCAAGAGAGTTTCTTTGTCTCCACATCTTCACTAACACTTTTTCTTGTGTTTTTGATTTTAGCCATTCTCACAGGTATGAGGTTGTATCTCACTGTAGTTTTGATTTGTATTTCCCTGATGATGGGTAATGTTAAGCATCTTTTCATGTGTGTTGGCCATCTATATGTCTTCTTTGGAGAAATGTCTATTCTTCTGCTCATTTTTAAATTGGATTATTTGTTTTTTGGGTGTTGAGTTGTGTAAGTTCTTAATATATTTTGGATACTAACTCTTTATCAGATATGTCATTTGCAAATATCTTCTGCCATTCAGTAGGTTGCCTTTTAGTTTTGTGGATTGTTTCCTTTGCTGTGCAGAAACTTTTTATTTGATGTACTTCCAATAGTTTATTTTTGTTTTTGTTTCCCTTGCCTCAGGAGACATATCTAGAAAAATGTTGCTATGGCTGATGTCAGATTACTGCCTTTGTTCTCTTCAAGGATTTTTATGTTTTCAGGTCTCACGTGTAGGTCTTTAATACATTTTTTAGTTTATTTTTGTGTATGATGTAAGAAACTGGTCCTGTATCATTCTTTTGCATGTAGCTGTCCAGTTTTCCCAACACTTTGTTGAAGAGGCTGTCATTTTCCCATTGTATATTCATTCCTCCTTCGTTGAAGATTAATTGACCATAAAATTATAGGTTTATTTCTGGGTTTTCTGTCCTCTCTCATTGATATATGTGTTTATTTTTGTGCCAGTACTATAGTGTTTTAATTACTGTCACTTTGTAATATAACTTGAAATCTGGAATTGTGATACCTCAAGTTTTGTTTTTCTTTTTCAAGATTGCTTTGGCTATTTAAGGTCTTTCACGGTTCCATACAAATTTTAGGATTGTTCTAGTTCTGTGAAAAATGCTGTTGGTATTTTGATAGAGATTGCATTAAGTCTGTAAATTGCTTTGGGTAGTATAGACATTTTAACAATGTTTGTTCTTCCAACCCATGGGCATGGACTGTCTTTCCATTTCTTTGCATTGTCTTGAATTTCTTTCATCAGTGTTTTATAGTTTTCAGAGTACAGGTCTTCCACGTCTTTGGTTAAATTTATTCCTAGATCTTTTATTGTTTTTGGCTCAGTTGTAAATGAGATTGTTTTCTTAATTTCACTTTCTGCTGCTTCGTTATTAGTGTATAGGAATGCATCAGATTTCTGTACGTTGATTTGTATCCTGCGACTTACTGAATTCATGTATCAGTTCTAATAGTTTTTTGGTGGAGTCTTTAGAGTTTTCTAGATAAAGTATCAGTCATAGGCAAATAGTGAGAGTTTTACTTCTTCCTTACCAGTTTGGACCTTTTATTTCTTTATGTTGTCTGATTGCTCTGGCTAAGACTTCAGTACTTTGTTGAATAAAAGTGGCGAGAGTTGACATCCTTGGACTTTGATGGATGATAGGGACCAGACATTGAAGTCGCTTTGGAATTTGAGCTATCAAAAATGAATTTGAAACAGAATCCTTACCATTTACAAAATGATTTCTGTTTACACCAGTAATAATGCCATTCAGCTAGTACTATAAAATACCTGTAAGAGTAGAGGTTTTTTGTAAATGGGTACTCTGCTACCCTTGATTTATTTGAGATGTCAGTTATCCTAATCTATAATCCTCCCCCTTTCCCCCCTAATTTGTATTTCTGACCATATTTCCATATTCATTCTTGACCCCTTGGCTTTCTTCATTTCATTTATCATTATTAAACTTTTATTTATTGACCTTCATACTGAGTCTTGTTTATTACTACCCATTGCCACGTCTGGCTCCTCTCCATCGGTTGCTTCTCTGCTTCTCCCATAATTTCTCATCTTCTAGTCCCTTTTCTTCCAGATATTTTTTCAGTCTCTGATATATCCTTTTACCTCTACTCATCATTCTACCTTTTGCATGGAGCTTTTCGTCTTTATAGTTGACTGTCTCCTCAATATATAAATCTTTCCTTTTTGCCTTATGATCTTCTCAATGTTTTGTGACTTCCCATCTCCATCTTCCACATTGTGATGCTATCTTATAAACATGCTAGCCAATAAATAATCCATATATATTTCCTTTGGATCATTCTATTTGCCTTTCTTTCTTTCTGAACAGAGAACTGGTGACATTGCTTTTCTGTGTATTATTTCAGCTAAAGACACGAAAACTATAAATGTGAATTCAGCTTTGACACAAAAGACTTCTCCAGGCATGGAGCTGCATTACACCGTTTCTAACACCCTTCCTGTGGATGCTTCCCAAAGTTGCACGTATAGAAGAGGCAGTGAACAAGATGGCAAGTTTGAAAGAAGACAGAGAAACCCTTTTGGCAAAAAACAACACAAGTGTGACGAATGTGGCAAAGTCTTCAGTCAGAGCTCAGCCCTTATCCTCCATCAGAGAATCCACAGTGGGGAGAAACCTTACGCATGTGATGTGTGCGCAAAGGCTTTCAGCCGGAGTGCCGTCCTGATTCAGCATCGAAGAACGCATACTGGGGAAAAACCCTACAAGTGTCATGAATGTGGCAAAGCCTTTAGTCAGAGCTCGAATCTTCTCAGACATAGGAAAAGACACACGAAAGAAAAAGTCCCATCAGTGTTGTAAGAGAATCAAAGCATTTGCTCAGAGCTTTTTCAGCAGGAAAAGACACAAAGCACAAAACACTCCTTTCGTATTTCAGTGGGCACTAGGTTGCTTTGAAAAGTCATAAAAGCTACAGGAGAGAATGTAAAATATCTTCTGTCAACGTTGTTTGCGCTTCTGCTTATCAATACAGTGTCAATTCAGATGTTTGAGGTTTTTGTGAAAACTTAATTTGGATTTCCATCCCTAGGGCAGCTCTTGAACAGACATTCTCAAACGTGTTCTATTTCCATTACTAACACAAATAATGAACTAGTACATTTCTTTTTAGACAAATTTTCCCTGTTGAGAAGGAATGTGTGAGTTACTCAGGATAAAAATAAGTATTTTCCCCCATTCCATAACTTGGGCACTGGAGTTCCCAGACCAAAGACTAGAGCATTTAAAAAATTTTTACCATTTGTTTTTTGTTACCAGACTCAAAATATGAGAATAGGATTGAGGAGGCCCAAAAGAATGTGTACCTTCAGACCAAGGCTGAAATGTCCAGAGTCAATTGTTAGGGGGTAGATGAGTAAAGGCATTTATTCTCTTATGAAAATTCACAAAAGCCTACACCATTGATGTTACTAAGTAGGCTTTTTTTTTTTTTTAAGACTTATTTATTTTGAGAGAGAGTATGTGAGTGGGGAAAGGGGCAGAGGGAGAGAGAATCTCAAACTGACTCCCCTGCTGAGCGAGGAGCCCACAACCCTGAGATCATGACCTGAGCCAAAATCAAGAGTCAGATGCCTAACCAGATGAGCCACCCAGGTGCCCGCTAAGTAGTTTTCTATGTAGGAAAAAAATCTCCTTTACAATGTAATTTGGAAATAATTCAGTGAAAACAGCAAGATGGCTCTACATGTCTTAGGTAAGGGCATAAACATAAGCAATGTTATAATAAACAGGGCTATCTATTTGTGCTTATATAAAGTTCATGATCATGTTAAAATGAAAAAAGGAGGGGCGCCTGGGTGGCTCAGTCGTTAAGCATCTGCCTTTGGCTCAGGGATCGAGCCCTGCATCGGGCTCCTTGCTCAGCAGGGAGTCTGGTTCTCCCTCTGCCACTCCCCCTGCTTGTGTCCCCTCTATCGCTTTGTGTCTCTCTGTCAAAGAAATAAAATCTTAAAAAAAAAAATGAAAAAAGGGAGGTGAAGAAAGACTGTCCAAATAAGACTGATAGAACACGAATATGAGCAAGTGTGATCTATAATGGAGAAGTGTGCCACAGCTCACGTGGAGAAGGAAACCCTTAACCAGCTGACAGCTCTCCTTCAGTGTTCTTCAAGGCCCCTTTTCTGGCATAAATCAGCTGTGAGCATATTTCAGGCATCTCAAGACAACCATTTTCAGGGTCTTATGCATTCTCAGTAAGGTTTGTTTCTAGACAAGCTGTCAAGACACCAGCCCCTGTGTTTTGTACCTCTGGTACAAAATTTCTAAAGTTTAGTTTGAAGAGTCCGCTGAGTTTTGCCCATATTTAAGTCAGTCAGATTTCCTGTTTAAAATGACTGACTTAGGGGCGCCTGGGTGGCTCAGTCGTTAAGCGTCTGCCTTTGGCTCAGGTCATGATCCCAGGGTTCTGGGATTAAGCCCCGCATCGGGCTCCTTGCTCTGCCGGAAGCCTGCTTCTTCCTCTTCCATTCCCCCTGCTTGTGTTCCCTCTATTGCTGTGTGTCTCTCTGTCAAACAAATAAATAAAATCTTTAAAAAAAATAAAATGACTGACTTATATGTTATTACAATTATTCTGACGGTATACGACATCATGTTCCCTTTTCTAGGGATTCTTGATAAAACTGTGTTACAAGAATACATGCATTAAAATGTGTTCTGTGGTGCCACAGTTACCAATATGAAAGCAAACATTAGAAATGAAAGTCCTTAGGAGAAGGGAAGAGGGGGCTTATAGTGAACTTTGGGATCCTTGTGAAGTATAAACATTGTATTATCAGAAAATCTAACCACATCTAGTGCTTAGAGTGGGATTACTGTGCTCTACTTAGAATATTGATAATGTAAGAATGGTAAGGGGAGAAGTGAATGTAAATTGTAATTATAGAGTTTTCTGATAGTGATTATACTTCGTAGCTCTAGTGAATATTAATATACAGAGGGTTTTGTATATTTTCAGTTATTAAAAGTATAGGTGTCTTTGGGCTCATTCTCTTTGTAATTAAAGGAACAAGCCATCTATGAAAGCAGCAAATGCCTCAGATATGTGTATTGTGAATTATTGCTTAATTATGGAAAGACAGAGTTTCTTGTTACTATGAATAAAATGACAGAATCTCAAATCAGGCGTTCTGAGGGAAGTTGTCTTCACTTGATGCTGCCATAAACCTTAAGAGATTGTATTCTTTGCATTGTGAATAATCTGAATTTCTCCCGCAGAAGGTGGTGTGAGTCATATCATCTAAGTACATGACAAAATCTTTGAAGGGTATTGCTGTGTCCTGGGAGTTAATCATGAACTTACATAGGTCTCCTAATGCTAGTTCATTCAAATGGAGATTTACCATGACTTGGGCTAAACTTGATTTTAAAAATTAGTAGGATGTTAGCACCCCCATTAGATTAATTTCCATAGATAGTAAATACTCCCAAGTGAAATTGATATTTTTATGAATTTCACTTCATCTTGACCTTTAGTATTAGCTGTAATCCTATGTTCCCTCTTTACCTCTGTCTCATTCTCTTCAGAGACCAGATCACATGTTGGTCACTGCCCTTAAACCTTCCTGTATTGGGAATGCTTCTGGATGCAAAATCCACCTGTGATAGTTTAAACAAATAAGGCTTTGTAACCAGAAATCTGGAGGTGAGTTGCTGCTGACTGTCAGTCAGCAGGTGGACAATGACTGATCTGGATGTGGTCTCTGCCCTTCTTTTGGCCTTTCCCTCATGCTTATTTTATATATATATATATATATATATATTTATATATATATATTTATATATATTATATATACCTCAGGTATATATATATATTATATATATATATTTATATTTATATATATATATTATATATACCTCAGGCAAGAGAGCTTCCCAGCTCCAGGAATGACATCCAGGGCCAAGTCAGGAAGAAAGAGGAATTGGAGCTCCAGCCATGGCCATCTCCTTTGCTAGGAAAAGTAAAAGCTTTCCACGAAACTCCAACAAAATTCTGCTTATGTTTCCTTGTTGCAAATGTGTTTGGTAAAGCATGAATTTTCAACCTCTAGAGGGAAAGCGGCAGGGCAGGTGGGTTTTGGCAATGACATTGGGTCAACCAACAGTGTTTGCCACACTCCTTGGCCACCTTCCTTTTCATGGGCAGATGGCTGATTTTGCCTCCTGAATTACAGGAAAGAAACAAGAGATAACTTACAACCTCCTGTCATCAAATCTGCCAACCTATCTACACCTCACCCATCATTTCTCCTCTGAATGGAAGAGGTGTCTCTCTGGTCCCTCACCATTCCTTCCCACCTCTGAAGGACCTTGGCTGCCATTATCCCTCTCCTATTCCTTCATCCTTTGCCCTCCTTGAGGATGCATCTCTCAACATTTAAATATGGTGATGTTACTGGCCCTCCGACTCTATAGTTTTCTAGTGTATCTTTAGAAAACTTGAGCTGATAGCTGATCCCCCAAGTGAGGGGGAACAAAATGGCCCTTAGCTTTGACTTCTTCATATGCCTCCATTTCTTTCAACCAGAATGATCTTTCAAAAACATACATGTGATCATGTCCCTTCCTTGCTCAAAATACAGGCTTCCCACTGCTTTTAATATAAAGTTAACGCTTACACAAAGTTTTGAGGCTTTTTGTGATCTGACCACAGCTTACCACTTCAGCTTTATCTCTTGCCATTGCATCGTTCATACTCTATGCCAAAGCCATTCTGGATTATCAGAAGTTCTCCTGCCCCCAGGCCTTTGCATGGGTTCCTTTGGAACTCTTACCAGCTTCTGCACTTAACTCCTGTGTATTTTAGCTTAGATGCCACTTCTTCCAGGAAGCCCTCTACCCTAACACACCAAGAGTAGGTTGGGGACCACTACCACACCCTTCTATTCATTACAGAGCAGTCTGTTCTTACTGGTACTACATTTATTACACAAATTATCAAGCTGTAAATATGGCTCCAAGGAAGAGGAGGATGAATGATACTTCGGGATACTTTGGGAAGTCATGAGATAGCAAAAGAAAAAAGTGAAAAAGACCTCCTGCCCCCTGGGCATAATGGTGAGGCAAAGAGAAGGTCAGACACAGGAGTCCCTTTACCTCTGCACCCAACCCCCGCAGAAATGCCAGAGGGGATTGGGAGAGAACTTGAAAGGGGAAAGTGCTAGGCCCACTTTCTCTTGAGTGCATTGGGAGAGCAATTGCTCAACAGACT
Organism: Eumetopias jubatus; assembly: GCF_037043125.1. Lineage (NCBI taxonomy): Eukaryota > Metazoa > Chordata > Mammalia > Carnivora > Otariidae > Eumetopias > Eumetopias jubatus. Next base: position 37,613,119 of record NW_028274822.1, read on the forward strand.
TCGTGTTTTCCAACACTGGACTATTCTAAAAATGGCAATGCAGTGCTAGGCAAAGGGCCTCTACCAGCTAACATATGACTTAGAAGATCTATAGTAGTTCTCCATGCTCAGTGGGGACCCTGGAAAAGAACTGATTGCACCAGCTGGAGAGTTGGGACCATTGCACAAAGTAACTTTGTGGATCTTATAGCTAACAGCTGCAGGACCCAGCAGGCCCAGGATCAGCTAGGAGTCTCAGTCACACCTTAGAGGGTGGCTAGAACCGATGTAGAGATGACAAATGAAGGAAAAGATACTGGCCTCCAGCCTAGCCAAAAAAACAAATCACTGATTGTCATAGGTGTGGTGAGCAAGCACCACGGCAGACCACCTGTGAAGACTAGAGACCAGAACAGAAGGACAGCAAGCACATCTGAGACCCAATCCATAGCACCACCTCACCTAGGCGAATGTAAGCCCCCTCCCCAGATATCCAGATGGCAGAAAAAGGGCA